>NW_027459460.1:0-345000 GCF_050624435.1 Tenrec ecaudatus
ACATATTTATGTACAGTATATTAAAAATCAATATTGCATATTCATCTAAAGACTTATGTTGATACTTTTGTCTAATTTATTTAACATTCTCACCTGGAATGAATAATATCTGGAAACTTCAGGATCGATAAACCCATTTTTCTCACCACTTTGAATAATGCTGAAAATTAAGAAGAGCGGTAGTAAAGCATAATGACTGATTCTATACTGCTGACTCAGGGAACTGGATTTAAATTTCAGGTCTGCTACTCAGTGTCTGTGAGATCTCTGGCATTCAGATATTTAAATCTATAAATGGGAATGTTTCCAAGTTCACAGATTTACTGTGTCCATGGTATGTTTCAAGGAGCCCTGTGGTGTAGTGATTACACGTTGGGTAGTTGAAAACTACCAGCCCCTCCTGGAGAGGGAGATGAGGCTTTCTACTCCCATGAAGAGTTACAGACCCGGAGACTCACAGGGGCAGTGCTACCCTGTCTTACAGAGTTGCCGTGAGTCAGAAGTGACTCAATTGCAGTGAGTTTGGTTTTTGTTTTTCTTTTTGTAGGTTGTAAGTATTTTAATATGTGTTTGTGGTAGTCACCTAATCTGGTGTCAATTTAAGGATTGAGAGTGTACGGGTTAAGTCTAGGTTGTCAATCTGGAGATAGCCAATGAGACTTCTGTGTGGGCATGGGCTTCTCCTGAGAATTCTGGGAAATCTGGTACTTCCTCCTTGGAGAGCTGGAAGACACCTCTCTCTCTCCCATTCCCTGGGAGACATTGCAGAAGACAAGTTACATGGACGCAACCAGACCTCGGAAGCTGGAGAAGCCACAGAGAAACCCCTGCCAGCGCTGAGATGCTTACAACGCCACTGGACCCGGAGACTTTCTACCCGCTGGCTTGTGATCATCCTGCATTTGGCTTCATTGCATGTGTTTCGTGATTCTGAAGAGGACTTTATAGATTGATATCAGACATATGGGCTTATATCAGACTACGGACTTGATCTGGACTGGGCTGGGATGTTTTCTCCATGTTCAATTGCTCTTGTACAGAAACCTGTCTCTTATATACATATACATGTTTGTGAATATGTTTCTCTAGTCTACCCGAACTAATACAGTATTTTTATTGTTAGTTGCTATCAAGACAGTTTTGGTGCATGGCTACTGCATATTTTCAGAGTTAAAAACCCTTTTAAATTTTTAAAGATATTTAAGAGTTCAGAACGAGAGTGCTAGGTTTCTCTTCCAAAATAGCTTTGGGTGGGTTCTAACCAGCAGCCTTTTGGCTAGCACTCAAGATTTTAACTATTTGAGCTACCCGGAGACTTTATAATATGTGCTGTCTATTTTTATTTTTATTGGTTCAATCTTTCTTAAAAGTTTAAGTTCACTAAGGCTCACGCTTAGGCATGTAACGCCCCTGCTTCAGAACTTGGCCATAGGAAGAATAGAGTTCTTCCCCACATGGCAATGGATTTACCCCTGCGAAGTGCGGGTGAAGTGAGGTCAGAGTAGGCAAGGGATGTCTTTAATGCAACAATCTTAGAGAGAACATAACATGTTTCAGAATGAATTCTATTTTTCAAAGCTAGAGGATATAAAAATTGAGGATCTGTACCCAGTGTCATCTTTTATATATATGTTGTCAAACATGTCAGTCATTTGAAATTTAAGATTAAAAAACCCTACAAATAAATGATCACAATAAAGAAAATGTACTGATCCTCATTTTTTGATGGCAGTTGATTTATTTGGGCTGATATAATGCTGTTGTATTTTGTGTTTTTGTTTTATATAGTGAGCCTAGAAAGTGAATCTTTATGGTTGATGTCATGTGTGAAGTGTTAGAAATATAATGAAGATATTACTTTAAACTTCACAAAAATATTAAAGTTTTCTATTTATTAGTCTTTTTGTGCCCTTCAGGATATAGTAGAATCAAAGTTAATATGCAATGTATCTTTCATGCATGTGTTTCTAAAATTCTTTTGAAGACAATGAAAAGGGTTTGGAGTAAAAATAATAAATGTGCACTCCTTTCTTAAGTGAACACACTCAGGCGTGATATTTAGTTATCTGTACTGAGACTGGTAAACTTTTTAAAATGTTAAGGTAGATAGTTGCAAAAGCAGTAAAATTTATATATGTGTCTAAATAAAGAAAGAGACTTTTTTTTTTAATCTTAAGGGAATGATTCATAGTGTTGCTGTTAGCTGTTAGGGGCCATCGAGTTGGGCCCAGCTCATAGCTCCGCCGCCTGGTGCTGCGCCATCCTCCCTATTCTCTTCTGCTTAAGCCCATTGATGCAGCCACTGTGTCAATCCTCTTGCTGAAGGTCTTCCTCTTTCTTTCTGCCTTGCTACTTTACACCAAGCATGATGTCCTTCTCCAAGGACTTGTCTCTCCTGAAAACATGTCCAAATTATGTGAGAGAAATCTCACCATCCTTGCCTCTGAGGAGCCTGCTGGCTGTACTTTTTCCAAGACAGATTTGTTGGTTCTTTTGGCAGTTCATGGTACATTCAGTATTCTGAGCCAGCATCATAGTTCAAATGCATCAAGTCTTCCTTAATCTTCTTATTCACTGCCCAACAGTGCATATGAGGTAATTAAAATTACCAGGGCTTGGGTCAGGTATACCTTAGGTACATAGTTGAGAGGCTTGGAATTCCCAAGTCATGGGTGAAAAGTCAGTATGGCGGCTTCTCTTTACTCATGAAGCTACAGGGTTGATGAACCTAAGATTGGCAGGTCAAACAGACTGCTGACATCTATTGGAAGCAGATGAGTCTTAAGAGCAACAAGCAATACAATAGGCCTCTGGTTCACATCCAAAGAATTAGAAGTCAGATGATGTGGTCCCGATACATGTCCTATACCAGTGGTTCACAACTTTCTAATGCTGCGACTCTTTCAGACAGTTCCTCATGTTGTGGTGACCCACCACCCATAACATTATTTTATTGCTATTTCATTACTGTAATTTTGCTACTGTTATGAATCGGATGACCCTGTGAAAGGGTCGTTCAATTCCCAAAGGGGTCACGACCCACAGGTTGAGAATCACTGCTCTAGAGCGAGAAAAAACCTAAAGATATTTATCTGAATGTCTGTATGTTATTGTTCTTAAGTGCCTTCAATTCGGTTCTGCTTCATAGCAACCCTACGCTCAACAGAACAAAACACTGCTCAGGCCTGTGCCGTTCTCACACTTGTCCTTATGTTTGAGCCGTATTGCTGCAACCAATGTCAGTCCATCGCATCGACAAGTGCATCGCATCGACAAGTCCATATTGCTGCAACCACTGTGTCAGTCCTCTCATTGACAAGTCCATCGCATTGACAAGTCCATCGCATCGACAAGTTCATTGCATCGACAAGTCCATCACATAGCAAGTCCATATTGCTACATCCACTGTATCAGTCCATTGCATCGACAAATTGCATCATCAAGTCCATTGCATCGACAAGTCTGCTATAGTTTATTGTGCCAGCCTGGCTGATAAACACAAGTAGGATTAACTGAAGGGCAGAGGGATAAATGGCTCGGTGACCCTCACTTTGGTTGTTCTGTGCCTCAGTTTAAAGGGGTACACTACCTGTGGGATGCCTAGCCTGTGGACTGTGTCGCTGTAAGTTGAGGTCCCTTTAAGCCCACACGATTGGAATGTTCATCTCTGGAGCGGGGGACTGACAGTTGATGACAGTTCGGGACAGGCCTTGCTGTTTGCTGCCTGGATATATGTAGCCCAGCTCTCTCTACAGAAGAGGACTGGCAACTGGCAGCTCTCAAACCTTAAAGGACTGCTAGTGTCTCACTGCTTTATAATTTAACTGTTAATTTCTTGTATTATATAGCTGTATATAATTTAACGGTTCATTTCTTGAATTATATGTCTATCTTTATAAATATATTTATATATAATTACTAGCAATCTGGTTTGTCTCTCTAGAGAACCCTGTCCAATACAAAGTCCATCGTACTGACAAGTCCATATTGCTGCAACCACAGTGTCAGTCCCTCGCATTGGCAATCTTCTGCTGTCACAAGCATATGCCCTCTTTCGGGCACTGGTATCGCCTAATAACATGTCCAGAGTATATGAGACGAAGTCTAACCATTTGCTTCTGAGGAGCATTCTGGCTGTATTTCTTTCAAAGTTTGTTGGCTTATTTGGTAGTCCATGATATTTTCAATATTCTTTGCTGCCACCTTAATTCAAATGCATTGGTTCTCCAATCTTCCTTATTTAATGTCCAAATATTATACGCATATGAGGTAATTGCAAATACCATAGCTCGGGTCAGGTGCAGATTAGCCTCGAAAGTGACTTATTTGTTCTTCAACACTCTAAAGAACTCCCGCGCAACAGAGGTACCAGCGCAGTGCATCACGGAGCATGTTGAGTGCTGCTCCGTCAACATACATAGATGTGCATTTAAGTCAAATGGAACGCTTGACAATGCCAATCTTTTCTCCGTTTATCACGATGCTTTCAATGAACTCAGTTGTGAGGATTTTCATGGTCTTGAATATCCATACACATATATTCACTAGAACTTTATTAGTAGTCTAGGTAATAGATTATGAAGACATCACTTTCAACTTCCCATTTCACCCAGGTGAGATTATGTGATGTCGCACTGTAATCACTCCTCTGGCTTTTGTCTTTGACTCCTTTGCCTGGTCTTTCATCATAGTCATTATTGTTGGTATGGTTGATTCCATAATTTGTGGCCATTATGTAGTGTTTTCTAGTCTACATGCAGGGAGGTAAAGTTCTGGCAGTATATCAGAAAATATTGTGTTGTGACCCATAGTGTTTTCAATGGCTAATATATGGAGTTAGCTCACCAGACTTTTTCCCTAATTTATCTTAGTTTGTGTGATAGTTAGGTATTGTGTCAACATGGCCAATGAGAACATGTGGGATTAATAAAGTTGCAGTTTGTTTGGAGGGCAAATAGATAAATGGCTCGCCAAACCCTGGCCCCTCTCTCTTGCTCTCTGGTGATTGGACCAGCATAAGGCTGCTTTAGCTAGCTCTCAACTTGTGAGCTACACTACCTGTGGGACAGCCAACCTGTGGATCTTGTAGCTAGAACTTGAAGTTCCTGCAAGACCTGCTTCACCACGGAGCTGGTGTATACAGGGCTTGAGCTTGAGGCTGTTGGATCCTGTGTCTTGCACTGCTTGAGTTTGATGTCCCATCTGGGCCTGCTTCACTAAGCTCCTGAGCTGCTGACTATTGGTGACCCGTCCTGCTGTTTTCTGCCTGATCAGCTGTCTGTTCCTTAACCTTGGACTGAGCAGTGCTCATGAGTTGGAGGACTTCCAGTATATTAACTATTCCATGGAAGTGAGTTGAACTGAGCCCTCTATACTGCTGCACGGACTAATTAGCTGTTATATTCCTTTGTGCTGTATCTAGCTTTCAAATCATAAGTGTCCTGGTTTTGTTTTTTTTCTAGCGAACCCTGTCTAACACAGTTTGAAAGGTCTGCTTAAGTCTCTGGTGACCTTGCTGCTATCTGCAATGCTAATGGCACAACTTACAGCATCAGAAAAATACACAGCCACCGTATTATAACATAATATGACACCAGTCTCAGTTCCTTCTCTGAAGCTTTTTGTTCTCTTTCCCTCGATCTGAAGTACTTTTTCATTAGAGATTTATTTTGGTAATATACTCAAATAACACTTCCTAAAAGGGACCTTCCTATAACCAATCTTCCCTGATTACTTATCAAATACAGCTAAACTTAGACTCTATTGCCTTGTCCTATATAGTTTTTCAGAGGAGCCCTGGTAGCATAGTAGTTCTGAGTTGGGCTGCTTACTGCAAAGTTAGCAGTTTGAAACCACCAGCAGCTCCTCGGGAGAAAGTCAGGGCTTTTGACTCTTGTAAAGAGTTACAGTCTCAGCAACCCGCAGCTGTAGTTCTTCCCTGTCACCTGCGGTTGTTTTGAGTTGACATCAACTTGATGGCAGTGAGTTTTGAGTTTTATATTGGTTTTCTATGCAGTATTCGTTATTCTGTGCTCTTGAATTACATGGAGTAGTGGTTAAGCATTGGACTGCTAATTGCAAGGTTAGCGGTTGGAAACCACCAGCCGTTTTGTGGGAGAGATATGAGGTTTTCGACTCCTGTTAAAAGTTTTGGAAACTCACAGAGGCAGTTCTACACTGGGCTATAGGTTCACTATGAGACAGAACTGACTCAATGGCAGTGAGTTTGGTTTTGAGTTTCACTGAATTATATGCCATTTTATTTATATGAAGGGTCTTTAAAAAGATTGTGTAAAACCGCAATTCTTTAAATTTTTCCTATGTCAACTAAAGCAGAGAATACTAGAATGATTCTAGTATCAATAAAACTTGTGTTGTATTGATTTGACAAGGCATTCAATTGTGTAGATCATAGAATACCGTGTATAACTTTGAGGAAAATGGGAATTCCCGAACACTTCATTGTGCTCACTAGGAATGTATACATGCATCAAGAGGCAGTTGTGTGAATTGAACACGGGACTACTGTATGGTTTAAAATCAGAAAAGGTGTACGTCACGATAATTATTCAAGCTATATGTTGAAAAAATAGAGAAACTGCTTATATGAAGAAGAATGTGGCATCAAGATTGGAAAAAAGGGTTATTAACAACCTGCAATATGCAGATGACACACCTTGCTTGCTGAAAATGAGAACTTGGCGAACTTGTTGATCAAGATCAAGCATTGTAGCTTTCAGTATGGATTATGATTCAATGTCAAGAAAGATCCAAACCCTTATAGCTAGACCAACAGATAGCATCACTAAAAATGGCAAAAGATTGTAGCTGTTAAGGATTTGTCCTTCCTGGATCTGCAATCAGTGATCATGGAAGCAGCCGTGAGCAGATCAAGACCCATTGTATTGGGCAAATCTGCTGCACAAGACCTCTTTAGATTATTGAAAAGCAAGGATGTTACTGGGAGGACTCTGGTCATCCTGACCTCAAATGTGGTATTTTCAGTTGCTTCGTATGCAGGGAAGAGTTGGAAATTGATTAAGGAAGATCGAAGAGAAACTGGCACGTTGGAATTGTGCTGCCAAAGAATATTGAAAGTAACGTGTACTGATTCAGGGACAAACAGACCCGTCTCAGAAGAAGCATGGGAAGCGTGCCTTTGGAAGCAAGGCTAGCCAGATTCCGTCTTAGATCACTTGAAGCTGTCAGGAGAGAGCAGTCCCTGGAGAAGGGCATCCAGCTTGGTGAAGGGGAGCGGCCGGGAATCGAGAAATAACCTGGAGGTGAAGAAACGACACAGTGGCTGCAGCAATGGGGTGGCACAGCTCTGGGTAGAGTTCTGTCCTGTGCATAAGGTGGTTCTGTTTGAAACGGACTTGGTGGTAGCTCACCACAGCAACAGTTTATTACATGTGTAAGGTTCGCCGGGAGAGGGATTTTTACTGGATTAACCATGCATGGTAGTCTCTGTTACAACAGTGTTTGGTTTATAATAAATGCTGACTCAACATGGATTTGGTAAATGAATTATTGAAATGCCAGTGTTTTATTGTAAATTAACTTTCCTCCCTATTATTTTTTACTACTTTTAAAATTTGAATACATTGTCCATTAATTTTAATCAACAGAATCCATTTAAAAAATCTTTTTTTAAGTCCCAATATAGAAAATGAATGAAAGTAGTCCTTATGTGTTTAATGTGGAGAGGAGGGGAGGTTGAACTGCCCTTACTCTACCCATCGTCAGCAGATGAATATTAAAATACTATATGTTTAATGTTATCAAAAACATTTTCTCTAGTCCACTCGAGTATTTACAGGTTAATAGAAAAAAACAAAACACAAAACCCCCAAATCCTCTGGGCATTACCAAAAATCATAGTGAAAAAAATCTTTACAAAATAATTTAGAAAGGTTTCCCCCCAAAATTAGATCATGACATTTAATTCACAAGAGAAGCATTCCTAAATCTTACTGTGAAAAATATAAGCCATTTTGGACAGCAAATGTTATCAATTTCTGAATAATACAAGCTTGAACTTAACTATTTTTGTTTAATAATTTAAAAATATTTCTGTGCTTCTTATAACCATACAGAATATTTAGATGATTTATTTATTACAGTAACATAACTGTCAATGTTGCAATAACATTTTTCACCAAGAAAGAGTTTTTTATCCTGATCAACCCTATAGCTCTTGGTAAACACTCAAATTTGGATGCAGAAAGTTCACATGAAACCCACTTTGTAATTGATGAGACATATAAACTGCAAACATAACTTACTTCCACAAGATTTTAGAAGATTTCTGCACAAGTTTAATTAAAACCACTCTTTTCTTCTGATACTTTATTAAAGTGTAGTTATTTTGATGACTTGTTACGAAGACTACTTTTTTTAGAAAAATGTAAACTCTCAAAGACAGATGACTGACAAATTTCTAGATTCTTTATTGCCTCGGTATCTCAATTGTCTGTCGTCTATTTTAAAATGTAGATGAATAGGCTATCAAGGGAAAAAGTTGGTGCAATGATTCTAGATTTAATTTCCCACACTGCCACTAACTCACTGTTTAATCTTGGGCAAAAATCTCTATGGACCTTAGTTTCTTAATCTAATAAATGGGGATCTTACTCTATGTCATATTAATTTTTGTCCAGATTATTGACAGACAGGTATGAAGCTATTTGTATCAAAATGACTTTTTGGTGAATGTACATTAAATACCTATATTGATTTGTGAATACTTCAGTTAAATCAGATTAGTGTGTTTTCTTGTGTATTAATAGAAATAAATATTTTTACAGTGAAAATCCACTGATAGGACACATAGTTGATGTTCTATTAATATTAAAGTCACTTGTTGATTTGGGAGAGTTTTTTTCTCATGGCAATGGAGAAAACTAGACAGTGGTATTAACTGCTATTGGTATGAAGAATTATTTTGCTGAAAGGATAAATACATTCTCTACAACTTGAAAATTTATTTAATATCACGGTATAACCAAATCATATTTTACACTTTGGGAGTAAAATTTTCAGTTTAAGTCAGTGTTTGGCATGCACACCTTCAGGTCACGGTGAGATGGAAATTGACGCAGTTGGCAGTGAGACAGTTGCGAGCTGTGTGGTGGGGAAGCTTCTATTGACAGATAATGCAGTGACTCCAAACTTTGGAAGAGATAGAACTTTGGGGAGGATAGTGGCAAAAATCCCTTAGGGTTTAGCATGCATTGGTAAGCTGCTTAACTAAGCTGTATACCAAGTTTATAGAGAAGATTTTAAGGGAATTCATATAAGACTGGATTTAAATGACATATATTTTGTTAAATTTCACATTTGTGCTGCAGCGTGCATTATGTGCAATTCGCTTTGAGATTTTTTTTCCTCAAGGAAGTTATAACTACTAAGACACTTTGCTGCCAAGTCACACAACTCTCCTATCTTCTTGTCTAGAATATTTTATTACCTTGCTTGAAGGAAGCGATTTTCAATTAGAAAATTATTCTAATGCACTGCACTATCTTTTCCCATGAATTATATGTCCTGTACAAATGAGATTAAATAAAAACCCCCAAAACAAAACCTGTCAGATTAAATTGAGACTGTGATTATAGATAGCCCCATGTATTCTTGACTAGACCTGTGTTCTATATGGACGCCGTTGTTAATTATAAAAACCAAGCCAAACTCACTGGTGTAGAATTATTTCTGACTCATAGAGACTTATAGGACAGGCTAGAACTCTCCTTCTGGGTTTCTGAGACTAAACCTTTACTAGCGTCGAAAGTCATCTTTCTCCCTCAGAGCACTTAGTGGTTTCAAACTGCTGACCTTGCACCTAGAAGCCCAATACATAATCACTATACCACCAGTTTGTTGTTTAGCAAGTCATTATTATAAAGTATTTTAAGAAAGTCCTATTCACATATTTTCATTCTTTTACATTATGGTTAATGTTATATACTCTGTTTCACTTGGTTTAAAATCAGAGGAATAATTCTATTATTTTATTTTTAAGTGATTTCTGGCTTTTGAAATGATCATCCTTTTTGAAAGCAGACTGCTGTAACACTTTTTACCTTTTAAATTTCTCACAAGGATATTAACACATATCTATACAAATGATACATCACCCGCGGCTGAAACTCACTGAAAACTTGCTCTATATAAAGTGCCTTAGTTTCCTAGCATTGCCATTAGGACCTAGCCGACATCTTATTAACATAACAAAAGACAATCCTCTTTTGGAGCTGAGTCACATTCACAAATTCCATGAGATCGGACTGCAACATGGATTGTGGGGTGATACAATTTGCTCTCGAATATGAAGTAGTTACTAAGCATTTTGCATCCACTATCTCATCTAATCCTGACATTGATATTATCCACATTTAACGTATGAGAACTATGCCTTTACAAGATTAAGCCACGTAAGGTCATGCTCAAAGAAAACTCATAAGGGTTGAAACCAAATTGGGATGCTCCAGAACCTTCAGTCCATCCTTATACAGACAGAAGTCAAATTTTTAAGCGAACGATTGGTAGTCAGTTGTCTCAAACGCTACCTACTTTTACATTTAGGTTCTAATAGTAATTACAGTTGCTACACAGCAATCTCACATACAATTTTAATGATTACAAGGCTTATTGAAGAAGTTAAAAAAGTTATAACACAAGTGATGTACTTTTCTCATCGTGACGTGTTGGAAATTTTTTTCAGGACTGCTAATAATGTGCAAAGGTCATGCCACTCCCCTGTAAGCCTCAGCTCAAGGTCTGTGGGTCAGCAAGCCCAGCTCCCTGAATTGAGTGTCCCAGGCACCTCACTCTAGTAAGCCTCAGCACAAAGGCACTTGGCTCTACTTTTGTGGTGATGAAAGGCCTGCTTCTCCAATTAAGTGGCCAGAGGCACTCCACTCCCCAAGGCAGTCTGTCATACAAAAGCATTCAGCTTTACTTTCTCTGAGGGCTGCCCATCCATCACTCTGTTTCACATTGTGGCTCCTGGTTCTCCTTGTGCTCTTCTGAAGTAACAACTATCTTCTGGAACCACGAGGTTCAGTGCACAGGGGTGTTGGGGTCTACAGGATTCACTCTGTTCCGGACTCTTGTGGACAACCGCATCCCTCCTCAGAAGCTTTTTTATCCTACCTGGATGGTATTCCAATAAATCCTACTCACGATTACTCACAATGAATTCTATCAGTCCCTTCTTCCACCTTCTGCCCCAGACCCAGGCAGGAAAAAAGCAGTTAGGTCAGAGTTATGGACTTGGGCCCTAAAAGCCACATTCAACAGTTCAGTGCTCCTGCAGACCGTTTGAACATGTGACAAGAATGATCGAGTTCACACTAATAACAGTTTTTAAAATTGTTTTACAAAACATTGAAGAACATTATTAATAAGAAATCTTGAACCTTAAATGCAGCGTCACTGAAAAAACACAAATTGTAAAACTACATGCGTCATTACCTATTCTACCTTTTAATAAACCATGGGACTTAAAAGGTCTCCTCAATTTTAGTTAAAAGAGTAGGAATAGGTCAGTGAAAATGAACTGGATATTTACAAAGAGCACTGGAATGATGGAAGATGAGGATGCTAGCCTATTCAGAGGTGAAAAATGAGCTTATCGTTGATATTATTGGCCAGAGATGGGGAACATCTTTTTCTATAATCCAAAGATTCCTTCACCTTCCGATGGGTAAAGTCACTGGTATTGGGTTTGAATAAAGGTTAAACTGATTACATTTATCTTTTTGACTGAGTTATTTTATACCTACTGCTTTTTAAAATTTCTCTGTTTACTGATCATTTCATTTCAATTATTGCAAACTTTTACTTCTTATGAAATAGTCCCACTGTCTTCCTCTCAGTAGAACATGCAGTTTCCACCACTACTTCCTATGCTAGAAGGCAGTTGATTCATGTTGGAGAGCTGACCTGACTTGATAAGGGTGGAGGTGTCAGGTAACTCTGTTTGTCCTTGGAGAGGAGAGGCTGTGTTATAAGATGATGGTCTCTTCCTCAGCCATCATCCTGTGCTTTGCCTAACCCTATGATTTAGTCACTTACCACATCATCATTAGGTGGTATAGGCATAAGATGACCTATTCAGATTAATTAAAATCAGTAAAAAAAACCAAAACTGGTACCTTTGTTGTTTGAGACCTGGTCTCCTCTGCCCTTCACGATCACCTATGTTGGTGTGCTGCATCCATGTGGGCTTTGTTGCTTCTGGGCTAGATGGCCGCTTGTTTGCTTTCAAGCCTTTAAGTCCCCAGACTCTGTATTTCTCAGTAGCCGGGCACCATCAGCCTTCTTCACCACATTTGCTTATGCACACTTTCATCTTCAGCGATTATGTGAGGAAGGTGATCACACAATGATTGTTTTTGTTCCTTGGTGTCTGCTACATGGTCCATTCAACACCTTTTATTTGCTTAGGCTGTGTGCTTGGTGGTGAGAATCACATCACCGTGAAAAAGGGGGAGTGCGTGATAGGGACCCAATGCCCGTCTGTAGACAGCTGGACATCCCTTCCAGAGGGGTAGGGGGAGGAGATGAGTCACTCAGGGTTCAGTATAGCAACAATAAAACTCAAAACCTTCCTCTAGTTCCTGAACGCTTCCTCCCCTCCCAATTATCACGACCCCAATTCTACCTTGTGGACCTTTTTATACCAGAGGATGTACAGCGGTGCAATAGGGATCTGGAAACACAGGGAATCTAGGACAGACGAACCCCTCAACACCCGCGGTAGGCGTGGCGACACTAGGATGGAAGGGACTGTAGAAAGGGAGAACCGATCTCGGAGATCTATGTGTAACCTCCTCTCTGGGAGATGGGCAATGGGGATGTGGGTGAGGGGAGATGCCGGGGAGTGTAAGATAAGATATAATAATTATTTATAAACTATCAAGGGACCAAGGGGAAGGGGGGAGTGGGGAGGGGGGGAGGGGGAAATAAAGGGAAGCCAAGCTGATTCCAGGAACCCATGTGGGAGATGAATTATGAGAATGACGAGTGCAACGAATGTATAAGGGTGCTTTGCCCAATTGATGTATGTACAGATTGTGATAAGAGCTTTATGAGCCCCAATAAAAAGATTTATTAATTAAAAAAAACAAAAACAAAAAACTGGTGCCTATGCTGGTGGAAGAATGCCTGGGTGCCACAAACAGGTACGCACTTGACTACTAATCAAAAGGCGAAAGAATTGAGTCCACCCAGTGAGAGGCCTGATGATCTGCTTCCAAAATATCAGACATCAGAAGTCTATGGATGGGGGCAACACATGTACAAATGTGCTTGAAACAATGGATGGATGGATTGTGATAAATGATTTATTTAAAAAATGTCCTATGGAAGATACTTGGATAGATACGCAGGCTGAACCGTTGTAGGGGGGAGAAGGAAGTGTACCAACAAATTGTTAGGTTTGGCAGCATATTTCTGAATGTGCTTTCACCTTTGCAGAAAATATACCATATAAACTCCAGTAGAAAGCCCCCCAGTTTTTTTTTGTGGTAAAATTAAGTGCCTCGGCTTATACTCAGGTCTATACTCTATCCATTAATGTTGAATATGCAGGGGGCAAACTTAGGAAACCTTCTTAGACATAAGCAGGCAAACACCTGAGGGAGCGAGTCACTGGGTGTAGGGATTCAGGGTACCAAGGTCGCTGGGAACACCTATCTCAATTTGAAGAACATCATTCCCGAAGACACTGTTCTCTTTAAAAACAAAAATCATTTTATTAGGAGCTCATACAATTCTTATCACCATCCATCCATCCATCCATCCATCCATCCATCCATCCATCCATCCATCCATCCATCCATCCATTGTGTCAAGCACATTTGTACATTTGTTGCCATCATCATTCTCAAAACATTTTTCTTTCTACTTGAGCCCTTGGTATCAGCTTCTCATTTTCCTCCTCCACCCCCTCCCTCCCTCCCTCATGAACCCTTGATAATTTAAAAATTATTATTATTATTATTTTCATGTCTTACACTGACCAATGTCTCCCTTTACCCACTTTTCTGTTGTCCATCCCCCTGGGAGGGGGTTCTATGTAGATCATTGTAATCAGTTCCCTCTTTCTCCCCCCACTTTCACCCTACCCTCCTGGTATGGCTACTCTCATTATTGGTCATAAGGGGTGTTTCCAGCTCCTATGTGTACCCATGTACATGCTCTAGTCTATACAGATTTGTAAGGTAGAATTGGGGTCATGATAGTTGTGGGGAGGAAGCATTGAAGAACTAGAGGAAAGTTGTATGTTTCATCGGTGTTATACCACACCCTGACTGGCTCGAAAGACACTTCTACATTCGGTTTTTCTGAATAGTAACTAGAGTCCTAAAAACTCATGAGTAGACACCTAAGATTCAACTATTACTATTGATCTCTTCTTATCTGGAGGAAATAAATTAGTGTAATCAAAAGTCTTAAGGAAACCATGAACCTTGCAAATATTAGTTTCCAAACTTGAGGCCAGAAGAATGAGATGATGCCCAACCACCATTGCCCAGTTTTCTAAAGGATCACATTAGGGTCCTAGGTAGAGTGGAAGAAAGTGTAGAATGAAACTTGAATGAAACAAATCAGGTGAGACCCTCAAGACCAGAGTTTCTCAACCACTGCTACTTCATCACTGTAATTTTGCTACTGGCATGAATTGGGTGACCCTGTTAAAAGGTCCTTTGATCCCCCAAAGGGGTTGTGGCCCACAGGTTGAGAACACCTGGTTTAGATGTTGTGAAAACAGAAAGGAGGAGGAATCTTTTCTTTAAGAGATGATGTTTAAGCTGAATCTTGAATAATTTAAGTGATGTAAAAATTGGAAGGACAGTTAGACAAGATGACATAGCAACCTGAATTATCTATTACCCAACATTCATTCATTCAACAAACCTTCGCTTCATTTGCTATGTATCAAGCATCATTCTAAGTGTGTCCCTACATTATTTCATTTTCAAAGAAATTCTATCAAGCAAGTCCGAATATTTTTCCCGTAAGAAATAGGCTGAGAGATTACAATATGCCTACTATCTTTGACCTTTAGTTCCAAGTTGAATTCACTCTAAATATTCATACTAGACTTCAAGGAAAAATGAATTCTATGTAGGGCTTAGAGTAGAATCCCGGGGAACTACATGGAATACTGGAGTAGGGTGAGTCAGACCCCGGAACAAGAGAAACTGAACCCGAAGACTAACCAAAATTTGAAAGTTTGCTTTGCTAACCAACCTGAGGCTGTTTCATCTCAAGTTAACCCTAACTATTTAACAATAGAGCTATACTTCATTGTGTTTTCAATGTTAGTTTAGTTTAGAAATATATCACGAAGCTTTTCTTCAGAAGTGTCTCTGGGTGTATTTGGACCATGAACCATTTGGCTGAAGGCCTAACATGTTACCTGTTAAGACTTTAATCTGAAGATGAGTCAGATAGGCAGAATGAAATAGGAGGGGAACCTTAATACATATCCTGCAAGAGCATGGAGAGCTTGGGGGATGGAGTGGAAAGGTGGGGTTCTCGGGAGATGACTTTAGTAGGTATTTCTCATGTGGACTACTCTGAGAAGAAAGCATAATTTGAAGATATCAAGTTGACTCAGACACTCAAGTATATTTTCTTTAGAGCTAGGCAATGTACACAAAAGTATGTCTGTGTACTTCTATAATGTCAGTACTCAACTTTGGTTTCCTTGTTAGGAGCTGGACTGCCTAAATTAAAAGGCGTATCCATAGCAATGAAGGGTTGAGGAAAGGGTCTGGTGACCATGCCTGACTCCCCAAAGGGGAAAAAGAAGCTGACTTCACATCCACACAAAGTTGATTTCTGGTGGGTGGAAGTCAGACATGCTTCCACCTTCCAAATGTGTTGACCCTGCTCTGACACCTGTCTCACCTCCCAGTCTCCCTTCCCAAGATACTCTACTCTCTGCCGTGATAGTGTGCACCCTGTCTGTGCTTGACAGAATTCAATAAAATACCCATGGTTGTGGGATTTATTGGGGAAACCAAAAGGTTACATGTCAGGGTCAGAAATATTAAGGTTTGTCTGCAATATTTTTTTTTCTTAGCCATGCCCCATAGTTGTAAGTCTCTCTCTGGCCCTCAACTTTTCTGTCTTGTGGCCTGTTGGTCTCTGCTCTGGTCTCAGGACAGCATTGCAAAGCTCCTGGTGTACTGATATATCCCACAGGGTACCCCACTCTGCAAGCCAGCCACTTGCCCAAAGAGATGTAGCTTTATTCATTCTTGGGCCGGCAGGAGGCCTACTGCTCTGTCTCATGCAGTGCCACTAAGGCTTCTCCATGCAGAAGCCTCAGATACATTTTGCTCCTCTGCCACGGGGCTCAAAAGATTCTTTCTTCCTGCTTCTGATGTGACTCACCTTATACTCAGGCAGATGACAAAACTGACTGATTCCCTCCTCAGAGCCCTTCATACTTTCCTGGAATGTTTCCACCTGGTCATTTGGTGCTTGTTACAATGACTACGGATAGAAGATTAATAGCAATTAATTTCCCTTCACTCCAAGGTACCACTGGTACCTACTAACAAAGCACATAGACCAGAGTCCAGTGTATAGTCCGTTTTCAGATAAAAATATATATATAATTAGCTATGATAAGTTATGAATACTTCAGGAGATTTCAACAAAAGAAAACAAACAAACCGCATAACCATAATGAAATGATTTATTATTAAATCCTCACTGTGTTTAAAGCATATACCAAGACCTTTCAGGAGTCATTTTATTCCGTCCTTTACATGTTAGTTTAAAAAATAATTATTTACAAAAAATGTAAAACTGAGACCAAGAGAGCAATATATATGTGTGTGGTAGAGCACCCGCTGAGACCAGCACAAGGGTACTAGTCCGTGTTAGTGGCCTTTTGGATAAGATGATGTTTAATATTTCCTTTGTTGAATTTTAGAAATTGTATTCTGCTTGCTTGTTTATATTCATTTAAAGTGATCTCTCCAGAGATTACCACTAGAGTTTCTGTGTTAGAAATGTCTCCAATGGTTCCCAACTGTGATTTGAGTTAATTCTTCAGTAGCGAGTTTGGTCTCTAATATTGGGCTAATCTGTAATTACACTTTTCCCCAAAGTCATCCCTTATTCAGGCAGCTTTGGTTGAAGGCTTCTGTTATTTCTCGCTTTCTCTATCCAAAATCTTCTCTCACATCTGTTCTCCAAGTGCTTGCGCCTTAGAAGGGAAAATTAAAAACAAGACAAACAAATTCAAAAAGAAAACACTCTACTAATTTGGATGAGGTTTTCTGTAGATTTATTTAAAGCCTGGCCTCTAGGGTCCTTTGTGATGTGTCTGAAAGGTGAGTGTTGGGCCTGGGACAGGAAACAGACCACACTGAGGGTCACAGCTGGAAGCACGCTGGCAGTTTTGCATCAGTTCCTGAGGACAGTGAAATAGATGGCAGTGTCTCTTTAATCCATAGCACTAGTACCTTTGCAGGAATCTTTGCTTTGTGGACCTTAGGAACGGAAACAGCTCTTTCTCTGTCTCATTAACTCCCCTCAATATTCAAACATTTCTTTGCTCACTGGCCCATGAGACTTTTACTTTCCTGCGTAAGAAAAAAAAAAAAAAAAAAAAGGAAGCAGCAGCAGCTTAAGTAAGTAACTTGGCTGTTTTACTGGAAATCATTCAGGGATGCGGGACTCTGAAGACTTGTGTATAAAATAACGTGTTATATTATTTCAAATACTGCATTTACAGAGTTTACAGGGCTGAGGATTAAAGGAATGTGCCGTGACAAATCGGATTTTGAGCAGGATTGCCTCCTCCAAAAGAGATCAGTTGCATTCAAGTAAAGCTTTTGATTTACGAGAATTAGAACTACCCCGGGCATTGTATAGTGCTCCATGTAATGTCAACAGATTACTGTTTCCCGGGGAGCTCCCAGTGGAAGTCCAGCAAAGTCCAGCCACACTTCAGTCTGTAATACTGCAGCATTTGAGCAAGGCCAAGATCTTCAGGCTTCCCCTGGTGCACAGGCACATAACTTTGACAGGAAATAGGGGGTTTGCTAGTAGGTATGAATTGTCTTACTAGGAAATGAGTGAAAGGCGTGAAAGTGTTCCCAGAGAAGACATTAAAATATCTACTTCTTATTTTGTCGTATCTTACACCATCTAACATCTCCCTTCACCCACTTCTCTGCTGTCTGTCCCCCAGGGAGGAAGTTATATATAAATTGTAAAAGGCTCATTGGGGAGGGGAGAGTGGGGAGGGAGGAGAAAAATGAGCTGATACCAAGGGCTCAAGTAGAAAGCAAATGTTTTGAGAATGATGATGGCGACATATATACAAATGTACTTGACACATGGATGTATGTATGGATTGTGATAAGAGTTGTATGAGCCCTCCATAAAATTATTAAAAAAGAAAATTAACCTCAACTACATCATTTAATCATATAAAATTATAATTTTTCAACTTAACATTTAGTTGTCACATATATAATTGTTCAGTGGTTACACATTTTAAAAAATATTGTAAATAGAATTTTTCCACCTTGAAAAAACATCTACGGGGAACTGTAAAAACAACCTTTCCTATCTTTGAGAAAACATTGAAGCTTTCTCCTTTTATTGTCCCTTTATAATATATAGAGTGATTACCTTCTTTTTAACCACTGGAATTTGGATGTTTTCCTAAATGATTGTCATTGGATTTCAAGTGGGCTTCGACTCAAGAGGTCGTTGTGCGAACAGAGCAGGGCTACTGCGTGGTGTCAGGAAAGGTGTGCATCAAGGTTGTGTCTTCGCACCATACTTGGTCAGTCATTATGTTCAGCAAATAATCAAAGAAGCTGGATCATATGATGGATTCAACACTTAAGAGATCAAACGACGTGTCGCATTAGGTAAATCTTCTGCGTAAGACATCTTTTTAGAGTACTGAAGAGAAATGATGTTACTTTGAGGACTCGGGTTTGCCTGATCCACGCCATGGTATTCTCCATTGCATGACAGTATGTGAAAGTCAGACATTGAATATGAAAGACCATAGAGGAAAAGATGCACTTGGATTGTGGTGCTGGAGAAGAATATTGAGAGTACCATGGACTACTAAATGGACAACCGATCTGTGTTGGAAGAAGTAAGGCCAGAGAGTTCATTTGAGGCAAGGATGGCAAGACTGCATCTTACGTACACTGGACATGTTGTCAGGAGAGACCAGTGTTGGAGAAGTACATCATGTTCGGCAGAGTGGAGGGGTGCTGTATACAAGGAAGGCCCTCAGTGGGATGGAGTGACACAGTGGCTGCATCAATGGGCTCAGGCATAGGAGTAATTGTTAGGATTAATCAGAATTGTGCAGTGTCTCGTTCCCTTGTTCAGATGGTCACTATGGGTTGGAGCCAACTACTCCATGGCACCTAAAAACAATAGCATGAACTCTCAAAAGAACAAATGGACCTGTCTTGGGAAAGATCAAGTCAGAATGCCTCTTGGCAGCAAGGATGATGAGACTTCACCTCATGTATTTTGGTCACGTCATGAGACACCATTTCCTGGAGAAAAGTATCATTCTTAACAAAGTAGGGTACAGCAAATATCAGGATACCCTTTGACAAGATGTCTTGCCACAATGGCTATATTGATAGGCTCAAATATGGAAAAAATGTGGAGAGAATGGCACTGTGCTGACAGTGGGTCATTTTGTTGTACATTTGGTCTCTATGAGTCACAACTGGTTTGATGGTACTTAAAAAGAACAACTTATTGAAGGTTGTATTTTGTTTTCTTGTTGGTGCACTGTTTTCGTTTTCTTCACCTTCAACCTGAACTTCCATATCAGCAATTGATGGTCTGTTCCACAGTCAAATCCTAGCCTTGTTTCGGCTGAAGCTATGAAGCTTCTCCATTGTCTTTCCCAGAGATATAATCTGTTTGATTCTTCTCTATTCCATTTGGTGAAGTCCATGTGTAGACTCACCATTTATGTTGTTGAAAAAAGTATGTTCAATGAAGAAGTCTTTGGTCTTGCAAAACTCTATCACGTAATCTCTACCTTTCTTTCACCCAGGTCATATTTTCCAACAATTGGTTTTTCCTTTGTTTTCCACTTTCATATCCCAACCATCAGTCATTATCAAATCATCTTTTTGTCAGTTTGATCTATTTCAGCCTGAAGAAATTGGTAGATTTCTTTGGTTATTTCATTGCTAGCATTAGTAGTTAGTGTGCAGATCTTAATATGGTTGTATTGCCTGGATTTCCTGTGTGTGGATAGATATCATCCTGTCGCAGAAGCACGTAAGCCAGCATAGTGCAATAAACTGACATAGAGCCTTCAGTACTGCTTTTCCTTTCAGGTCTTGAGACATGCTGAGCAGATCCTTCCATTTTGGTGTGCTAACTCTAAATCTTTTCATGTTTCATAATAATGCTTTACTTTGAGACTTTCTCTTCAGCACTTTTATGCCGTAATTGCTTTCATTAGTTTTGGTTTTCTAAATTCAAGAGCTGTTTCAGAATCCCTTCTGATACCCATTTTGGTCTTTCATTTTTTTCTTGTATTTTTAAGTACCTTTTGCTTTCTTCATGTGTGATGTCCTTAATTTGACCCCACAATTCCTCTTCAGTCATTACTTTTTCACATGCCAAATCTGCTTCTGAGATGGTGTGTCTAAATTCAGGTAGGGTATAATATTTTAATTCTAATTGACTTTTAAAAATTTGCTTCCATGTCATCCTGAACTTGCTTATGAGCAGATAATGGTCTGTTTCACTTAAGCTTGGCCTTATTGTGGTCAGTGATAGAGTTCCATACTCTTTTCTCACAGATGTAGTCAATTTGATCTCAATGGATTTTGTCTGATTGGGTTCATATGTACAGTCATTTTTTTACATTGTTGGAAAAGGCAAGTATGTGAATTCAAAACTGTCATTCAAATTTCCACCTTCATATCTATTGCCAGGTAATGGGTTGTTTTTTTCTTTGTGCAACTACTTACCCTTCCTATTAATTTATAATTTATAAATACCAGTAATTATCAAAGCAATTGTTTGTGTTTTTAATCAAATTTAAACTGGAGAAGTTGGGAGATTTCTTCAATATCTTCATTAGTGAGTTTAATAGTGGTACATAAATTTGAATACAGTTGTATTAACCTGACTTATACTCATATAGATATTGCTCTATCACGACACTTCAAATTGATCTTGAAATATATTTTGGTGAGGAATGGAAGAGCGTGAGGCTGATATTCTCGTATGTTTCAGTCCAGGCATAAGAAACAGTGTGACTTCAGTTCAAAGTGACCACTCCAGTCTTTCTCAGTGTCCTCAGGCTCACGATATAGAACTTTCTGTGGCTCGTTTTCTTTTTCACAACCCAATTTCCATAAATTTAGACTTTATTTTTTCTACTTTCCCATTACAAGTGGGATGTTTGCAACTGTTTCCCCTCATCTTGAGTTGGGACCTGTGATAGCGTGGCTAGGTCAGGATTCTCGTAGATTGTTGAGGCCTCCCACATGTGGTCTAGGGTTAGATGTGGTCTCACATATCCAATCAAACAGCCAAGCAGTTTTGGGAGGAACCATTGTGGGCAGAAGGCGGCTCTATACCCAAGCCACAGCCAGTGACGTTTCCTTCTGGTGTGGCCTACTTAATATGTAAGTTGACACTGTGGCAAAGCTAGCTTGCGCCTTATTAATTTGTATCCTCCATCTGTCTCACCAACCTCTGGTTCTTTGGACTTGAGCCCAAAGCTTGGGAATGACCTGCTGAACCTTAGAGCCACTAGAATCTGCCTTCAGTCCTGTGGAACTTGGATTCATCCACATCTGGATCCAACAGCCATGATTTTTGTGTGCTGTTTTCCTGCTGCTTGGTTCATCAGCCCCAGCAGAATAGAGTCCAGCTTAACATCTGGCCTGAGAAATTGAAAAAGATTCATTTTACTGGCTTCTATAAGTATGTGAGGCATTTTCTTGATATACATTTATGTGTGTGGTAACAATTTCTTTTAGAAGAATTCTTTGGAGATTAATGATGTCCCCAATTTCCAAGATGGCCATCTTCCATGATGCTATTCGGCTCCATTCTCTCCTGTTCTTCCCTTGGGTGTATTCCCTTGTGTTCGTGGGTTTTGAAAATCACTATAACGCCCCACAAATGCACACCATTTTGTGGAACTGTCTCACACTGTGAAAGGTAGTGCTCAGTCCCAAAGTCAAAGGTCGGGCAGGTCTAATCCAAGTGCAGGATCCAGAGCAGAAGCCAAACATTTCCAAAAGTCACAGCAGGTCTTCTTGTATCTGCCATGACTGAGTCAGAAGGTAGAGGTCTTGTTTTCTAGGTAGGGTTATGTATGTTAGAACCAGCATTTTATGCTCTTCCAAAAATAGTGCCTTAAGTCACACCCCCTACCAAGGTAACAGTCAAAGATGATCCCAAAGAAACAAAGGGTGTGGCCTTTTTCACAACTTCTCCTAAAGGTCTTAAAGATACTCCCAAAGAAATGAAGATCCTAGGACACATCCGTTACTGAAATGGGGTCTTAAAGATAACCCCAAGGAAACAAAGGGTGTGGCCACACCCTAAGGTTAGATCTGAATACCACCCCCCTTCTGTCCATAAACATGATAGAGAATTCTCGCTGTAATAGGCCCATAGACGCAGATATATAAAGGTGAGAATCATAATGTATCATGCAAGGAACCATGGCTAAAAAGGCCATATTAATGGACTATAACTCATTGTGTGTGTGTGTGTGTGTGTGTCCACACACACTGGTTTTTACGTTCTACAGACCCAGCCTGACACAGTCACCACCAAGTAATGAAGGTCCTGAGACCTTTGTTCTAGTCACACCTTTGTATTTTGAGGAAGCAGCTCTTCATCAATAATATTTAGAGTAGCATGAACTATATCTGACAATGTTCTACCGCTATTCATAAGACTTTCATGGTTAATAGTTAAGAAGTAGATTACATTTTATATCTGCCTTGTCGGTCTGTTCTTGAGTCTATTTGTAAACTCAGTTGAACTCTGATCCTCATGGGTGACCCTGTGGCAATAGGAAACACTAGTCACCTATCTTCTGTTTTCACTTCAACATGGAATTCACCAGGGTAAGGCAAACTGACAGATGAGGCATGGTTGCAAGTTAGCAATTTAAAATATGTTGTCTATTACAGGTGATGACATCATTCTGTTTTACTTCTATTGAAAAATTAGCGAAACAATTAGAATTGACCACACTCTCTCACCACTAAGAGCAGAGATTGTGGTTAAATGTAGGATTAATTTTTTTTAATTAAAGATCATTTTATCATTATGAAATATAACATCAGAGTCTAGGATGATACTTTATTTTTGACTGATGTGCTAAAATAGTAGATACAATGATACCAAACAAGAGTAGATGTGCTATTGCTGCTATAGAATTTATAGAAGATGAATGGAAAACTCGTGATATGACTCTTGCACAACTAAGCACAATCAGACACTTGAAATGGCAGGCGAATTGACTGCCAACATAGTTTCCATTAGAGAACTCTTGCCACAGGATGAGTTCCTAGTCCGTTTCATTGGATTGATAGATGGTCTATTCATTTTCAAAAGTTAATTAGGAAGAGTTCCCATGAGAGAATGTGGAGAGGTTTCAATGTGTTTCGTGCATCTGAACATTCTAGAATACTCATAGACAACACATGTGACTTTCACGTGAGGTGTGCTGCCTGTGTGAGAACTCTGGAGGTGATAACAAGGTGGCAATTGCTTTGCAAAATATAATCACCTGGTTATGGATTTTGATTGACCCGTAATTCCAGAGTTTTCTGGGGTCAAGGGAAGGGAAGCATTTCCTTTAGTCTACATATCCCCCAAACATGATCGACTAGTTTGTAATTACCTGAGGTTTAGTTCAGTGGTCACGCTCAGAGAACGGAGACTGGAGGTATATCACCAATGAGCAAAATTTAAAAAAAAATTTTCAAATGATCAAAAGAAAGAGAAATCAATCTGTCTCTTCAGGGAACACTCACTGAATCCACAATGTAAAGTAATCCATGAAAGTAAAACATTAACTGTCAACATACATTAAAAGAATTCCATTTTGGAATAATGAGTGAAAGATATAAAATTAAAGTTAAGGATGCTGAACAAAATAGCCTGATATAATGGCATTGTAAGTATGTCCTACTGAGTATGGAAAGGGAGAGAAAGGAACTTTATAAATGAGAAAGTCCATGACAAAAATAAAAAAAATCAACAAGTCAATGAGAACAACTGTATAGAAGGGCCGTTAGAGTAATTTTCAAGGCTAGAATACTAGGAAGCAATGATAGAAAAAATGCACAAACGAGACATTAAACACCACAGAGAACAGAAAGAGAGATTCTAGTCTATGAAACTAATAGATGTGTAATTGGAGTTCCAGAAAAAATCTAGAGAGCAACGGGGCAGAGGGAATTCTTGAGAAGATGCTAGCTGCAAATTTTACACAATAGAAAAAAGATTCCTATCTATACGTTCAAGATGTCCAAAAAAATTCAAGATTTATAATTAGAGCGAGAGACATATCTAGGTATATCCTACTGAAACTGCAGTACACCCAATACAAATGAAGATCTTAGAGGCAGCCAGAAATTAAAGAGTGATAATCTCTGTTAATAATAAAAATGGTACGAGATGAAAGTAGGATGTTATCATTGCTATTCTGAAAGGAAATCTAGTGAATATATATGTTGAGAAGTTACATTTCAAGAGTGTCAGTAAATAAAACACATTTTCCCGACAAACAAATAATTGAGTTTGTCATCCACAAACCTTGTCTAATGAAAATGTCAAAGAATGTTCCAGTAGAGAATATTAATGTCAGTTGGTTTCTGGATCTTTATAACAGGGAACCCTTGCCTTACTGCCATCAGAATGAACATATCACTTTATTTCCCAATACAATGTGAGTGGAAGTGACATAAAATAATTCTGATCAGAAATTTTAAAGCTATTGTCCCAGATAGGGGTTACTTCTACAACCTAGATTCTAAAATAAAGAATGCATTGAATGGGTCTATGGTAACTCTACTATGAACATAGATTTGAGAAAGTAATAAACCTTTATTGTATGCCAGTAGAATTTTGGAATCATTTGTTATTGCAGTATAATGTGGCTTACGTTATTGATACAGATGTCATTCAGATTGGAGGAAAATGATCCCAGATGGAAAGTCTTAAATACAAGATGGAATGACAAAGGGGAAAAAAATAATTCTATCAACTGTGGCATAACATCAATTGTCTTAAAGAACAATAATTATGTAGTATAAAATTTCCAATAAAAGAAGAAAACTGGCAGTTATTTTATATATGTAAATGGGATTATAGCATTTTAAGGTCTTTCATAAACAAATAATTATGAATCTAAAAGATGTGATTTAAAAAGTATTATGAAATAAGGAAAGGCATAAAAAAGAATGAATAATTTTTCAATATGAGAAATAAAAAGCTTATCAGTACAGATATTGTGTGTGGTAGTTAGAATTTATGTCAAATTGCATTTACCATATATACTCAAGTATAAACCAAGCTATTCAGTCCATTTTAATGCAGTTTTTTGGGTAAAATTAGGTGCCTTGGAAAATATTCGGGTTGGCTTGTGCTCGAGTATATATGGTATGTAGTGATTGAAAACAATCTGCCAGTCAGGTCCTAGCCTGATGATGTTTCCTGGGAGGTGTGACATTTTATAAAAGAGAGGATGGACACTGGTACATATAGGAACTGGAAACACAGGGAATCCAGGGTAGATGATACCTTCAGGACCAGTGGTGTGAGTGGCCATACTGGGAACGTGGAGGGTGGGTGGGTTGGAAAGGGGGACCGAGTTACAAGGATCTACATGTGACCTCCTCCCTGAGGGATGAACAACAGAAACGTGGGTGAAGGGAGACATCAGACAGGGCAAGATATGACAAAATAATAATTTATAAATTATCAAGGGTTCATGAGGGAGCGGGGAGTGGGGTAGGAGGGGAAAAATGAGGAGCTGATGCCAGGGGCTTAAGTGGAGAGCAAATGTTTTGAGAATGATGAGGGCAATGAATGTACAAGTGTGCTTTACACAATTGATGTATGCATGGATTTGTGATAAGAATTGTATGAGCCCCTAATAAAACGATTTAAAAAAAGACATTGGGATTCCTCTTTCTGCCCCTCAGTCTTCCTACTGCTGGGGCTCTGTACCTGCCTTAAGGGGTAGCCCATACCCAACCTCGACAACTGTCAAGCCATGCTATATTTCCACTCAGACTGGATTTACATACCCACACCTACCAATCTATAATCTTCCCACGTCCCACTTCAACTTTTTTTGTCATTGGCTGCAGCTATGTGAGTTTGAAGAGGTTTCTTGCTAGCTTCAAACCCAGGCATTTAAGTTGGACTGGGTTGAAATACCTTCCTGATATCAGATTACTTTTTGATATAAAGCTCTTTCCTATACATATATGATTGCCATTGGTTTTGATTCTCTAGAGAATCCAGCCTAACACAAATTCATACCACGGGAATGGGCCTTTAGGGAAATAAATGATGAAGAAGAGTGGAGACTTTCGGACCTCAGCCTCATGGCAATTGGGTGGAATTGGATTTTCCTTCTCCTTCGGATACGCCGAGGAGGTCACATATGGCCACTGTTGTATTCAGTTCATTTTAGGAAAGGCATGGGGATGGAAAATTCTTAGTTGCTCTCTTTGGTGATTCCTGAAATGAAACAAAGGAATGTAACGAATGTTAACTGAAGCTGGGAAAGTATAGCACCATTTGGCTTTATTGAGGTAAAAGCTTTGCTGCTTAGACAGAAAGACCTTTAGCAGGTCAGGTTCTGGACCCTAACACCATGTTGCATATGAATAGAATAGTTTCGACAAGAAAGGATTGAATTAGAATATTTTTTAAAGAATTATGTTTAGGATCTGACTATCCTGGGATTATATTTACTTCCCCTTACTTACAGTTATTGACATAATATGATAGAAATGAATATTTGAAATTAATGACCAGAGAGAGGATTTTTGTTTTGTTTTGTTTGGTGCCAAGGTTGAAGGCTTAGAAAAGGTAACCTCCTCTCAGGGCCTTAAGAGCCAAGCTATTTGCGTTTGAAAATTCATGCAACTAGAACTTCAGTTTGGACACTGGAGGAAGAAATAAAAAGTGACTTTTTAAAAAAAATTGAGCAAGTGATTTTCTTGTGACTATACCTAGCTTGGAAAAATCAGTGCCTATCAGCACTCCTCTCTTAGGGCTGACAATTAAAGGGAGCTTGTGGACAGCCAGGGATGCTCGCTAGATGACCTCTTGAGTTCACCTGTGGAGTGGAAGTGGGGGAAACGCTGCAATGGAGAGACAGGTAGAGACCCTATCTTTGGATAGCCAGAAGAGGTCAAATGTGGCCACATGAATCCCGTGGAATGACATAGGGACTAGAGGAGAAATGAGAACTGGCTGCCTGGCCTATGGATTAAGAGTTGTGTGTGCCCTGAGTCTATGATAGGACCTAGCCTGAGGGGGCTGAGGTTGTTGAGAACTTGTGGAGGAGACAGTGGTCTGAAGTGAGGGGCACTTGTGTGGGGAACTCCCTGACTTGATATGGTACCCATTGACCTAGCATGGAAGGGCTAGGACAGAGTGGAGCAGAAGAAGATGTTTGACCATTGCTTGCTGACTTGATGGATGGTCTACTCTAGATTTGACTTTGTTTATGGATGCAAGCACAAGGTTCCAACTGGAGTGAAGATTCTTCACATCAAAGAACACCTTTGTCTTCTCCAGGGCAGGATAGAATGGATAGTGTAGCAATTAGATATCAGAATGGGGGAAAGTAAAGTCATGAAGTGACTGGCTTACACATTTTGATGGGTGGGAAATGTTAATAAGACTAGGATTAAGGTGTAGGTGTTCACAAACCTGCAATAATTAGGCATAGAATATTTTTGTTTTGTTCATTCATGTAATATATTTAAATAGGGATGGTGCATTTTTGTGTGTATGGTTTAGTTTTACCTTGTTAGGCATAAACATGATTTTATCATTAATTGTGTTTAACTATTATGTATGATTAAAGCATTGCTTCCAGGTGTCAGGTTGACAAGAGGTAGTCTGTGGCAGTTAGTTTTCTGTCTACCTGCACTTGTATAGGGGCAGATTCCACCTGGTCAATCAGGTCAAAACCAGATGGTGCCTACTGAGAAGTGTGATATTTTTATAAGAGAGTTACTGGGGACCCCTCCCCCTGTCTGTATTTTCACCTTCCTGCTTGCCCGGTCTCTATGCCTGCCATTAGGAGCAGCCCCATGTGAGCTGCTTGACCCTGAGAGATGTGAGAACCCTTCCATGTTTCTACTCAACTTGGATCCACATAATTACACTCATGAGCATCATGATTATCCTGTGATTGTCCTGAATCCCGCTTCATCCTTCTAGGTCATTGACCTGCAGCTACTTGAATCTGAAGAGGGCTCTGGCTAGCATCAGGCCCGTGTCTGGAACTGCAGTAGGCTGGGGAACCTCTTTTGGATTTAAAGCTTTTATATATACATATATATGTGCATTATGTGTATAAAATGTGAATAAAACCTTCGTATTATTTTAGAACATATACACCATATTAGGCTGGATTGTCCATGGGGGACATATGTGTCTGTGTGTGTGTGTGTGTGTGTGTGTGTGTGTGTGTGTGTGTGTGTGTAGAGAGAGAGAAGTTTTGTTTGAAAATAATATAAAGGTTTTATTAATATTTTATGCACCTACTTTTGACCTTTTATATAAATGGATACATTCGCAGAAAAATAAACTTGCTGATACTGACCACAGAAACCATTCAGCAGTGGATTTCTGACAAGGTGTCAGACTGGGTAGACATGCTTCCCAGACCGTGTATTGCAGAGAGAGGCGAGACTAACTGAAGAAGTTAGGGATGATGCTTCCGGAGCCCTGAGCTTCAGAAGAAAGGATAGAGAAGTGGTGTGAAGACCAATGAGCAGAAGAAGCTGAACTAAATGGCGCGTCAGAAGACCTAAGGAACAGGTGAATTGTCAGCTGGCAAGACACCACATGGCTACTTTGAACTCATGCCAGTCACGTTCTGACAGAGATAGCAACCTGGTAATCCACTTTGCCCACAGCATGAGTGCACAAATCAGCGGGTGGGGACCAGAAAAATGCATGTTTCCGCTTGTTTCCCAAACCCTTCTGAGGACCACAAACCAGGCCAGCCAATACCACCAGTGCCTGAGAGTCGGTGGTAAGGTGCTGTTCAGTTTGACCTATGAAGGCCTGGTAGAGGTGGGACAAATAAAGGATCCAGATTCGAAAGCCAAAAATGTTCAAAAGTCATGGCAGGCCTTCTTACTTCTACCGAAGTTCAGTCAGGATCTAGAGGTCTGGCGTTCCAGGTGAGGTAATATGTCTTAGAACTCCTTGGTAGCCCCATTAACTACAAGGACAACAATGGGTGTGGATGGGTTTTCGCCCTGTATTAAGGTGGGTTCTTAAAGATGCCATCAAGGAAACAAAGTAAGAAAAAGAGCAATGAAAAGTTAAAGACATTCTTAGAAACTCGTTTAAAATGAAGAATTTTAAAAGGCTAAGAGTTTTGTTGTAAATTTTTCTCTGTCTAGAGCCTCAAATTAAGAATGGAGTGTGATAATTGAATAAGGTCAAGAAGAAAGTGACTTAATTTGCAGTTATGAAAGCAGTAGGGACAGGCATCTTGTCAGTGAGTGTGTTAATCACGACGATAATCTAGTAGCGATGCTTGGCTGTAAAATTGCTTTCTTTCCAAGTCTTTAATATGTATAACATATAGAAGCCTAGGGAAGCATTAATTTGACTCTATTTATAATCTGAGGTGGCAGGTGGGGGTAAAACATAATATATTAATTTACTACTCTTTGATGGTTCTTTTACATACGTTAAAATATTTCATTGTTAAAACATCTCCATGAAGGAGGTATTAATATGCTTTTACTTGTAATTACAAAATTGAGACTAAAGAAACAAGTGAATTGTTCAAAGCCTAACAGTTATTAAGGTTATGGACAAAGATTTAAATTTAGTTACTTCTGATTCTGAAGTTGGTGTAGCTGCCTCTATGTACGTGTCTCCTACTGTTATGTTCATTTATGAATCATTACTTCTAAATAAATAAAAACAGCATAGCATAGCTCTGCTTTATATTGTCCAGATTCAAAACTTTACATAGAAATCACAACTATAGTTCATTAATCTATTCCTTAGTTCTTAATTCTTTTGTTTCTGCCACAAAAGTGTAAAAGTGAGGTAGTAACTACAAGGGGACTGGGACATAACTTTGATAGCCTTAAGTTTCAATTGTATTTTTTCAATAGTAAGATAATGGGAATCAGGGGGAGTTTAGCATTGGTGAAGATTACAGAATCAGGCACTTATTATTCTTGTAATTCAGATATATCTGGCTTATCTGATTACTCTAGTTTTCTTTTATGCCCTGTACAGAATGAGGCAAGCCAAGACCTCAGTGACTCTCTTGTAAAACAAAAAAGTGTATTTTCCATATTGGGTTCTTGTAAGCAACTGATATCATCTGCAGTAATATACAACTTATGAATTTGAGTTTGAAATTGTTTTCTGGAGAAAATATTGTACCAGAAGTATGGAGTTTTACTATTTTTTTACAGTTTTATTTACATCAGCACTCTGTGATGGGTTTATACATTTTATAAAGTCACTAGGTTGTGAGGTTCTATTTGGTATATATAATTTCAATTGTTATTAAAATTATTTCCTGAGTTTCCTAGATAACTATGTCCCCTTCTGTGACTAATCCTATACATAAACTTCATATTTCCAGATTCCTATAATTTCCTTTGAACAAATATTAGGATGTAACATATTTTATTTCTTTTGAGTCATCTACCAACTGTAAAAGTCTACCAATTGTAACAATCTTTCTTATATATTTTCTTGAATTTATATTTCTCAATCAAGCAAATCAACGTGTATGTTAATTGTTTACCAAATACAGCAGAAAATGGATATTTCATGTTTGGCAGTTGCTGATTATTTGACTAAGAGAACCCTTTGCCACAGAAAATGAAATCAAGAGGAGGAACCCTGCCTGGTATGCCCAATAATCCAATCTCTGGACACACGTCTTTACGAGAAAGTATATTTATTTCAAACTGCTAAGCAAGGAGTTGGGAGAGGGCAGTTCCTGAGATCTTTGTGAATAACTGGGTGTGTTGGACCAGAGAAACAAATCCAGAGACACTCACATGTGTGTAAGACAGAGCTTTATATCAAAGGGTAATTGTACACTGAGAAAACATCCTAGCCATTCCAGATCAAGTCCATAAATCGAATATTAGCTCATATGTCTGATACTCGTCCATAAACTTCTCTTCAGACTCACATTGCTACTTGCAGTGATGCCGAGTGCAGGCAGGTCCCAGGCCAGTGGGTGACGACTCTTGTGGATGCGGTGCCAGTGTGTCTCTGCAGGTCTCCATTGGATGGCTCACTCAGATTTCAGCTTAACTGCACATGGCTTGTTCACAGGAAGATGAGGGCAGAGAGGAAGAGAGGGCGTTCCCAGAATCCTCATGAGAAGGTCACTTCATTTGGTTGTGACCTTCTCATGAGGATTCTATCAAGGTGACATGAAATTATGTAACTACCATACTGGGCTTTGGCACTCTTGTGGGCTGGTCAAAATGGGAAGCTGTACGTGGTCAGACATCCTTTTTCTAGAAATCTCTGTGTTATGCATTGAGGTGACAGGGAGGATTGAGACCTTGGGGTGTCATGGTTATGCATTGGCTGCTAAACCACAAGCTCTGAGGTTACCTGCTAGAAAAAGGGTTACCTGCTGTCTGTTCCCATCGAGAGTTATAATCGCAGATACTCATAAGGGGAGTTCTCTGCCCTGTCCTATCAGGTCACTCTGAGTTGCCATTGACTCCATGGCAGGTGAGTTTGAGGATTTCTTTCTTTTTTGGGGGGGAACATGTGTGTTCTGGTGTTGGCTAAGAATCTTGAAAGTACCATAGACCGCCAAAGAAGAAACAGACCTGTTTTGCATGAAATACAGCCAGAATGCTCCTTAGAGGCAAGGATGGATAGACTTCATCTCACATACTTGGATATGTTTGTGAGAGAGAAGTCCTCTGAGAAAGGCATAAGTCTTGATATAAAGACAGTGAAACAGACTGACACATGGCTGCAGCCAGGGCTCAAACAATTGTGGGGATGGCACAGGACCAGGTGGTGTTTCTGTGGTCCGTATGTTTGCTATGAATCAGAAGTGTCCGGGTGGTCCCTAAGAACAACAACAGGGACCATGTGTAGCAGTGGCACACCTTGTGTCCCCCAAATACCAGTCTAACTCTATTGGTGGCGGATTTTATACTGGATGTATACGTTAAGGTCATTTATAAGACATGGCCAGATGAGACTGTAGAGGTGGATAAGTTCCAAGTCTGTGGGTGAGATGTCAGTGTGGTACCGTATATACTCATGTATAAACTGAGTGTTCCAGAACATTTTAAATGCGGTTTTAATGGTAAAATTAGGTGCCTTGGCTGATATTTGGGTCGGCTTATACTCGAGTATATACGGTAGGTACATTATCTGCTGTCAGTTTGGGACTTGAGAGGATTAAGAGTGAAGGGGTGGGACTAGTTTGTCAATCAGGTCATAGCCAATGAGGCCTCTGTGGGCATGGCTTTTTCCTAAGGATTCTGGGAACCCCTGTATTTCTTCCCTGGAGGCAGGAGACACACTTTCTCTCTGCTCACTCCTTTGGAGACTCTCTCTTGGCTCATTCCCTGAGAGACTCTCTGCTGTCAAGGCTGACTTCCTGTGAGACATCCCTGAGGAGAAGCCACATGGACCTACTCTGATGCAGCCCTGGTGCAGGAGAACCCATGTGGAGACCCCTGCCAGCGCTGAGATGCTCACACCACCCCTGGATCCAAAGACTTTCTACCCACTGGCCTGTGATCATCCTGCATTCGGCATCATTGCATGTGTTTTGTGAGTTAGAAGAAGACTTTATAGCTTGGTTTTGGACATATGGGCTAATATCGAACTTATGGACTTCTTCCGGACAGGGCTGGGATATTTTCTCAATGTTCAATTCCTCTTGTATATAAACCTCTTTCTTATATGCATTTGAGTTTCTATGGCTTTGTCTCTCTAGTCTACCCAGACTAACACAGTCAGGTTGTAGTCTTCTGCTGATTCACACATCTGAAAGCCTACGATCAGCAGGTCAAAGAGCAGACTTTGGTCTGCAGGTGTGGACGAATCCAAGATGGAAAGGTGGATGACTGGGTACTGATTTCTCCCATAATTGTTAGGCATTACAGAAAAGCTCTGGCTCAAAACCAAAGAACTGTTTATTAATGAGCCAAAATCAGGACCCAGATCCAACAAGAACTAAGCAAACTCTCCCACGTGTCTACTTACGTTGGGTACAGGCCAGAGACTTGACATCTCTTCAGAGAGGATTTCTATTTTACTGTCAAAACACACATTCATGACCTGGCAGAGCTGATATAAAACCTTAACTGTCACACTGTGCCTAATGGTGGTTATTGAAAATCTTGAAAGCGATTTCTACAAGTTGAGATTTCTTCATACTAAGTCCCCTTCTACTACAATTCTGAAGGCCTGATCTTGATTCAACTTTAATAAGTGGTGCTTGTGATATATTTCCTGAATAACTAAAATATACCAGAATTTTCTGGATGCATTCCAAGGGGTTTAATTCTTTACTTGTTTGATTACCCATTCTTTAAGCAGCACACATTTAATCAAAGCTAGGTCAAAACCAGAAAACAAGAATTATTTCCAAATATAGAACCTGATCAGGACTCAAGCCACGCCTGTCTGGGGTGAAAGAGATAATGGATATCCTTCTTGGGCTCCAACTCAAAAATGGGTTCAAGGAGATGTCTATAGTCTAGTCAAGGATAAATCTCCAATGTATCACATAAATGGTGGGATTCAAGTAAACTAACAATTAGTGCACTGCCCTAATGACTTTTAATTATACAAAATCTATTTAATGAAAGATAGTTCATTATTTCATACAGTTAATACTTACATAAGAACAATAAAAGAGGCACACAGAGCTAGGTTGTTATAAAATTTTGAAAGTATTATTGAAAAATATTAAATAGTACCTGACAAATAATTAAATTGTAATTTAAGATATTTTCATATTGCTTCTTTAATAGCGTCCTCATTTGCAATATTCTTCACTTTTATACAACCATCATCAGCTGTGTGATTTATCCTTAACCGTCTTTTCACTGTAGAGATAGGATTCCATTCTGTTAATGGTAGGCCAATTAGACAATAGTCGTTTTAATTGATATACTATAAACAGGCAACTTCTGTTTTCTAAACATTATGTTCATCTTCGAAAAGCTACCTGTTTCTGCTGAGCTCACAGCAATTATTGTGACAATATATTTTGCTCTGTGAACCCTTTCAGGAATTGCATAATTCCCTCACAATGTCTCATGGGAATTAGAGGTGTAACATAATGCTGAAATGAAGGACCACGTGTCGCCCTCTGGTTGGTTTGTTTCTCTTTATGCTACATGTTTGCTGAAGTAAGAAACACAAGGGAATAAAAAATGCAGCATTTTATCAAAAGCATAATGAGTTTTATACAATGAATAAACAAATGTTACAAGCATAGTTCTGTCTATTTTTTATAAGTATGGATGGAATGAGCAGAAGGAGAAAATAAATGTGTGATTTCCGCATCGAGTGACAGATTACAAGTTTTTCTCTTCGAGAGACCCCTGATCGCACATGCCATTTAAAAACCAGTTCCACAACTCAACGGCAGCAACAAATGGGGACCGGTCCTCCTGGAGTGGTGTGGACTGGCTGAATGAACTACATCCCTGGCATCACAGTCACGTCTGTTGCAGCACCATGAATCCCTATGAGATTTTAAATGGGTGACTCTTAAGACAAAATGACTTACCCAAATGTGGTAGTTATATCATCTGGTGTCAGTTTGAGACTTGAGAGGATTAAGAGTGAAGGGGTGGAGTCTAGTCTGTCCGTCAATTGGATCATAGCCAATGAGGCCTCTGTGTGGGCATGACCTTCCCCTGAGAATTCTAGGAACTCCTGTGTTTCCTTCTTGGAGGCGGGAGACTTTCTCTCGCTACTCACTCCCTTGGAGATACTCTACTGAGAAGATGCATGGTGATACACCCTGGGAATTGAAGAAGCCAAATGGACCTACCCTGATGCTGCCTTGGGAAATGGAGGAGCTACGTGGAGACCCCGCCAGCGCTGAGATGCTTGCAATGCTACTGGATTCAAAGACTTTCTATCCACTGGCCTGTGATCATCATGCATCCGACATCATTGCATGTGTTTTGTGAGTTTGAAAAGGATTTTATAGATTGGTATTGGGCAATATGGACTAATATCAGACTTATGGACTTGGACTGAACTGAGTTGGGATACTTTCTCAATGTCTAATTACCCTTTATATAAAACTCACTCTTATACACATACGAGTTTCTATGGATTTGTTTTTCTAGTCAACCCAGACTGACACACAAAAAGTCATCTTTATTCAGGCTAGTTTTGGATTCTCAAAACATGTTGTGTTTCAGACTGTAGACTGCCTCATTTTCAGATGGAAAACTCACCTGTTTCTCCTGAACAGAGGGATGACTTACTTTTCACACTATGATTTGGTATGCATGCATTGATCTTGTCCCATGTTCAGAAAAATGGCATCTTGCATGATCAGTAGGGAAGTTTTCATAGGGGATATATCTTAAAGTCATCGTTAAAACATAGCTCGTTCCAACTGTGCAGGCTTGCTGGGCAAGGAATGGATAGAGCCAATTTGAGCTGGTCCTAATAGCCACTGTTTCACCAAACAACTTGGATAAAGTGAGTTTAAACCTATCTGAGCTGGCTTCACTGTCAAGTTGATTGCAACTGATAGCGACCTTACAGGACAGAGTAAAACTGTCCCCTAGGGTGTCCTATGCTGTAAACCTTTAGGGAAACATGATACCACCTTTTCCACCTGTGGAATAGCTGGTAGATAGGAACTTCCAACCTTTCTTTTGGTTAGCAGTCATGTGCACCAGTTCTCAGTGGCTAAATGTTAGAAGTAGATGCAAGAAGCTTGAAGGATTTTTTTTCCCTAAGTCCCTAGGTATTTTTAAAATGTTACTTTAGAACTTATGCTATAGTTAAAATTTCTAGTTTATCTTCATAATTCCTACTTTATTAACTCTTGTTCTAAAAAGGCAACTATCATGGAGAGAGTATTGCTCACTTTCTTTAGGGCATAAAGATATAAATCAAAAATGATTCTCAAGAGAAAATGTTAATTCTCACACTTATTAAGGCATGGCTTAACGTTTATATCACTTAAGTATTTTGTATTAGATTTTAGTGGCAAAATATGACAAATATTTTCATGAATAAATTAAAAATATATAATATTTACTAGCGAATGCTTGCTTATATAGAATATTTACATAATAAGGTAAATGTATATTTAACATGTTTAAAAGCTTTCAATTGCATGCAGAATTTATAAGTAGATCCAATATGTTCGGTGGTTTAATGACAACATATGGTAAGTACAATGTCATTGAGGTTGTCATTTCTTAGCAGTTTTCCTGCCACATAATTCACGTGTCACACAGTTTAATAATTCAATCATATTAAAGAATAGTGGTGTAATCACCACCACAATCAATTCAGAACATTTTCTTCTTTCTTGTATTCATCGTTGTTAGGCCCCACATTCCCACTGACCCTCCCGCCATGACCCTACATAATTATTAATGTAGTTACTCTCTCTATAGATTTACCTGTCCTGGGTTTTATATACAGAAAATCATACAAAATAAAAATAAAAGACAAACAATAACAAATGCAAACAACCATGACAAAAGAGGGAAAAATTTTGATCCAAAAAAGCAGAAACTATTAAAAACTGAAACAACCTTAAAATGGGTCAAAAGGGAGATCAAATGATAAAGTGTTACGTTTAACCTAGCTACATCTACAATAATTGACTTTAGGTTCTATGTGTCTGATAATAAGGCTATGGTCAGCGGGTTTTCATAGAAGGCTTAATCCTTGCAAATGGATTTTGGCATCCAATGTCATCCATAATCTTCTGCAACTGGGTAGTCAGAATTTAAGCTCTTATATCTCCCTGCCTCTGGATTTCAATATTATTATTTGTAACCCTTGGATCACACAGCCTGGTGTACACCTTCCATGTGGATTTAGTTTGTCTTTCACTTAGATTTTTTGTTTTAAAACAAGCCTTTAAGACCTCAGATGCTGTTCTTTCTGATAGCTGGGCACCATTTGCTTTCTTCCTCACACTTTTCTGTAGCACCCACATCTTCAGTGATTCCTTCTTGAGGGTGGTATCCAGTAAGGCAATGTCATAAAAATGGATTGTTCTTAGATTAGGGCTAGAATTAAGAGAGAACCGCAAGTACATTCATATAACTATGGTTTATATGTATATATATCTGGTTCATTGTAGAGATATCATTTTATAATTGAGAACAATTATAAATCATCCACATGGGGCATAAAGCAATTCTATTGAAAGTGTCATTAATTTAGCCAATGATATAGAATATAAAGCACTGTTGAGAAAGGAAATTTTACATGTACAGGCCTGCCTTTCATACCGCAATACATGAATTGTTGACTTGTACCGATTAAAAGCATGAGTTACGGGACACAACCAATAACTGTTGGATAAAGGGCAAAGTTTTCAATAACACCCATTTGCAAGAGCAGAACCCAGCCTGCCAGACTAACACATCATAAAAAAACAAAGAAAGTACAACAATAGTAAATACATGGTGATTCCAGACTGCCTTCCTGGAGCACCTTCAAAACAAGCAAGGGATCCTAACTAAAGTCCAGTGAGCAGCAATTCCAAATTCTTGAGCTAGTGGTCTGCTTCTTACACTAAGGCAGTCCAGCCTTCAACCTAGGGAGGATGTCAGGTTCTTCAATGTACTACAGGTTATTTTAAGTGAAAGCTCAGTTCGCTTAGTGGATTTCCCCATTGAGTCCTTCTGGTGTGGCCCATCAAGGATGCTGTGAGCCTGGAAAGAACAGACTCTAGAGTCCTACTTGTCTATAACATTCAACTTGGGTCTCCAAGGTTTGGAGAAAAACTAGATGGAAAGTGTCCCATTGGTTATATAATACTGGGTAAATTCTCCCCTTGGGGTTCTATATAATCATTGTTACGCATTTTTCACAATGTCAGGTGGTCCCACCCAGTCTTTGCACCAACAGAATTGTAATCACCTTCTCTGAGACAGACTTGTCCACCTCCAACATGCCTTGACTTGAATGCCAGTAATCATTCTTTTAAAAGAATTGGTGATTTGGCATAACCTCAGAATAATGTATGACAGCAACTGATTGGCATTCTCCTTCTCCCTCTACTTTGAGAAACTGACCCCCGCTGAGGCAAAATCTCCCGTGATCAAGTGATTTTTTTAAGATGTACAAATAAAGGCGGTGTACAAATAAAGATGTACAAATAAAGGGAGATTAAGATGGACAAATAAAGGGGACTTCGTGGTCAATAGGCAGGTTCCTTACTTGTTGCTTAGGAGACAGGATTAGAAGATCATACGACCTAAGACCAAAAGCCTGCCTTGGTCTTGGTGTTTATTCTTACAGTAGGGAACTCATAAGTCATTTGACATTTTGCAATTCATTGATTTCATTCAGCATAAAGGTTTCTATGTCCTTTCTTGTCACGGGGTGTTTCATTGATTTTTTTTGTTTGTATTTTTAAGGAATACAGAGGATGCCATTGTGTGTATGTATCAGAGTTTCTTTATTCTACCGATGGGCATTTGGGATATTCCCACTTCCTTGGAAATGTAAACGGTGTTGCTATGGACCTGGGAGAGCATACATCTGTGTTGTCTTTTACCTCTTTGGAGTATATTCCCAGTAGAGGTATGGCAGTCTTCTGGTATTTCTCTTCCTAGTTGCTTTAGGTACCACTTATAATACTTTTCACAATGGTTATTTATACGTATTTGCAAGCCCACAAGAAGCAAAAAAAAGTTTCAATCCCTCTCAACCCTCCCCAGCATTTGCTGTAAAGTTTTTTTTTTTTTTTTGAAATTGGGCTTTCATTGTGGGTGTAAGGTGGTATTATTGTTCTGATTTGCATCATCTGGATGACTAGTGATTGTGACCATGCTCCCATGTGTCACCTTTGTGAATTGTCAATTCATGTATTTCACCTCCTTTAAATTGGATTATTTTCTTTCTTCAAGTGATGCAGAATTTTATAGATTTTAGAAATTATTCCCTTGTCTGTTTTGTCATCGCTAAAGATTTTTTTCCCATTCCGTTGGCTCTAATTTCACTCTTTGATGAAGTCATTTGATGTGCATTTTTCCCCAATAGGTCCCAATCATCACATCTGTTTTCCGTTCTGTGTGCTGCATCTTTTATATTTAGTAGTATATGTATTCCTGCAATAGGGACCTTAAATTCATCCCAATTTTCTCACTGACAAGCCAGCCCTATAGCTCTGGGGTTAGTGTTTAGGTCTCTAATTCATCCTGAGTTCGTTTTGTGCATGGTTGAGGCATAACCCCCTTTCATTTTCATTCTGTATCATTTTCTATGTGTTTCCTTTATCCTTTAGCTCTGTTTTTTCCCAAGTAAAGTGGATTTTTTAACGTTCCAAAGAGACTAGTGAATTGATTTCTCCATCCTTTAAGGGGAAATCAGACTGACAATGAACAACTTTCTTTGGCGACATATAAAGCACCTTATAAACATTGCCTCATTAATCCTTATACCAATAATGGGGAAACATTAATGTCCCAGTATTTCAAGTGAGACAAAAATCAAGAGATCTTGTTTCAAATCACGTGCTAACTCAGCGATCAAGTCTATCATAGAATTTTGTCTTTTGTTTCTGTTGCCAACGAGCATTGCTGTCACCTGGGCATTCTGATATCAAAGTAAGAGAGAGGTCTTCGGAACAGTCACTGATTATTAAGAAGTTATCAAGGAAACACAAGGACAGTAATGCTAACTTTTGGCTTCCATGGAGTCAAAGGGACAAGACTTAACCTTGGCAAAGGAGCCCCCACAAGTAAAGAGGAAGGAACTGTAGGAGCAGATCACAGTGGCATCCAAGAGTTAATCAAACATGAGATCTTTGGGTACATTACAATAAAAATTATACAAGAAAAATACTTAGAATTATTTTGATGGAGACTTTAGGCATGAGATAAATCTGGAGAAGTGGAAAATACTCAAATATTTGACAAGATAATCATAAAGGATTGTAATGAAGTAGAGAATCTATCAGTGTTTGAAGAAATTAATGTGTCTGTTTGGAAAGCTCCCTGATGAATTTGTTTGCAAATAGATGAATTGGATATATACATATGCTGAAAAGAGATGGGGATGACCGATGATGACAGTAGAAATACTCGATGGCGTTCGTTTCACCTTACTAGAGCTACAACCTGGCTAATATCTCATTGCACACAGTAAATTGGTTACTATTGCTACTTATATTTTAGAGATGAGACAGCTGAGCCACAGGGAAGTTAAGCAACTTAATTAATTATGTGTTAATCATGTTAGTCAAGTTAATCATATGTAGAAAGATAGTATGAACTTATGAGAACTATTTCTGAAAAATAAAGTTCAGAAGCTGTCCAGATTTTTAATAAATAAAAGAAGTACTAATAATCAAAAAGGCAAATCATGTGGAGAAAGAAGAGAAAGAGAATGGCCAAATCTTTTTGGGAAGATGGAAGAAAAAAAAGGAAGTTCTTAACCTGAGCTAAGGGAATCAGATAGATAACTGATATAAAACTAAATCCAACCTATTGTTATCTAATTTGGACTAGCCACCCTATGTCAATTTGTACAGGAATGGGCAGCTGGTTGGTTTGATCAGCTGAGCTTATCTACTTCACAGTGTCACCAGTGATCCTTAACTGTTATAAAGGACCTGGCCAATAGTGGCTCCTTAATATTTCTGTCTAACCAAACTCATCGCCATTGAGTGGATTCCAACTTAGAGACACCCCAGAAGACAAGTTGGAATTGCCCTTGTGAGTCTCCCTGATTGCCACTCTTTATGAGAGCCCTATCTTTCTCCCAGTGGAGCAGCTGGTAAGGTTTTGAACTGATGACCTTATAGATCGCAACCTGAATTGTAAACACAATGCCACCAGGGGTGCTAATATTTATGTATATTTCTTTCTAAACAATTAACTCACTGCTATTGATTGATTCCAACTCATTGCAACCCTACTGGACAGAGTGGAACTACTCCTGTGGGCTTCTGTGGCTGTAAATATTTAAGAGTATGGAAAGCCTCATCTTTCTTGGGTGCAGCAGCTGGTGGGTTTGAACTGCTGTCCTTGTGGTTAGCATCCCACTGTCTAAGCCACAATGCCAGCATCCCAGTGAATTGAAGAGGATGTCACCAGCTAACATAGAAATGCTTACAAAAATAGGTAAAATTCTACAGTGTCTAAAAGACTGCCACTTTTGAATGCACTTAATTGTCCATTAGGGCCCCTGGTGGCATGGTGCTTACAATTTGGGCTTCCATCGAGCAGGCCATCAGTTCCTAGCCACCAGCTGCCCACTGGAGAAAGACAGGGCTCTCCTAAAGAGTGACAACCAAGGAGACTCACAGAACGAGGGGACAAAGCTAGCTCGGGGGAAATCTTGAAAGGGAATGGTCACAGTCTCTGGAATGTCCAACCTGTTGCCATAAGCAAGTCTGATAGATTTAGGACCTTTTTAGCCAGAGCTAGGATCGCAGTCCATGCTAGGACAAAGTACATTATAGTATCAATTTTCTTTCATTCAGTGGGCTATTTATTGTCATAGATGAGGGCACTCGAATGCCTTCTTGGGCAGAGTTCAGCCCTAGAAAATGGGTCCTGAAAAGAGTTCCGCAGATTGGTTGGGTACCAGAGATTAGGGCATAGAGCCAATCAGGGACTAGCCAGGACAAAATGTATATAGCGGATTTATAGCTCAATTTCACATATACTGAGATAGATTACACATTTAAGTTATCAGATGAGGAGATCTCACTATTTAGGAGGGGAGGAAATCTCTAAAATCTCAGGCTAGGCTCTCAAACCCAATCTATGGGCTAGCCATGGCTCTGAGCCTGTGTGCTATATTAACTGGTATTCTGGGTTCTAGTACTCATTGCATGGAAGAGCTATATAGAACTCACAGATTCAAGGATTTTTTTAAAGGACGTGACCATGCAATGTGATAAAGCAAGTGAGAAATGTCCAAGACACAGTCTTCCATCAGGACATGTTACAAAGTTTGTTCTGGGCTGCTGCCTCAACCCAAAAACGTTCAGCTCAAGTTCTGTGGGTCAGCCAACCCAGTCCCTGAATTAAGTATCCAGAGGCAGTCTACTCCTGTAAGCCTCAGCACAAAGGGACTCAGCTCTACTTTATTATGTCAGCAAGCCCAGCTCCCCCAAATAACAGAGACCCCCCCCCCCCACTCTACAATCCAGTCTCCTGCCCTAACCTTTGTATGCTCCATGGGCTAGGAAGTCCACCGCTCACTCGTGCTGTGGCTTCTGGCTTTGCTGCTGCTGCTGCTACTGCTACTGCTACTGCTCTGCTCTGATGGTACAGCTGCCTGCTGAATCCAGAAGGTTCGCTCCACAGGGGTCTAGGGGCCAGAGGACACTGCTCTCTTGCTTCTTGCTAGTGGTGAGGTTCTCCCCTTCTCTGTCTCAGAGGGCTCATTTTATGTGCAGCAAAAAAGCATTTCAGTGCATCTGTTCACAATTACATGTGAATCCTATCGGTATCTTCCCCCATCTTCTTTCTAGACTCATGCAGGAAAAAGTGGGAGTTAGAAACTTCGACTAAAAAAGTCACATTGAACAATTCACTGCCCCTTCATACGTAGGTAGTACACCTTCCTTAGTACGTGCGTTGATTTGGATATTATTGCAGTCTCTACACCGAGTAGGGAATAGATAATGTAGTCTAATTATATGATGCTGAAGAAAGCACTCAACAACCAACCATTGTATTATGCTCCTGGGTTTTGTGGGGACGGTTGTTATCTCCTTAATGCTAGTTGAGGCTGGTTGAGAAACCCGAGAGCTGGAAGTGATTCCTGGATGGTTGGAAAGTCGTTTAGAGGCCTGTGTACACACAGATCCAGGATTACAGCGTTCACTATCAATTACCACTCATTGCGAAGACCAAGGTCCTCAAAACGACCACCAGGTAAAATCATGATCAGTGAAAAAGAGATTGCAATCGTCAAGGATTTTGTTTTGCTTGGAACCACAATCAGTGCTTGTGGAAACATCAGTCAAGAGATTAAAAAATGTGTCTGATCAGGTAACTCTCTTTAGAGTGTTGAAAAGCAAGGATGTTTCTTTAGGGACCAAGGTCCAGCAGCCTCAAGCTGTGGCATTTTCCTTTGCTCCATATTACGTGACAGTTGGGTATGAAATAAGGGAGACTGAAGAAGTCATTTGAATTGCGGTGCTGGGGAAGAATATTCAAAGCACCACAGAGCACTGAAAGAGGAATACAGATCTGTCTCGGAAGAAGCAAGGCCAGAGTATTCCTTAGAGGCAAGGATACTGGATTTAAGACTCTTACATACCGTGGACATGTCAGAGGACACCAGTCTGTGGGAAACAAAGATTTTTCCCAAGTTGTCTTCCCCAAATATATGCAAACCCAAGACTTTGCTTGCTACATATGGTAAATGACAGTACACTAGGAGGTCAGTGAAAGTAGGTCAGGGGTTATTCTCCTTAAGGGTATCTAGAGCACCCAGACTGTATAATCTGCCCCCTCTCTAAGTAGGGCCCACTCCCTTCTGATATTATTCTCGAAGGAGGGCTCGATGGCAATCCCAGGACCACTCAATGATGACTAAGGTTAGGCTACTATATTGAGTCTAGGGTAAGGTGACCAGATTTTAACATTAGTAAAGCAGGACACCATTGATGGGGGGGAGGAGGGGGGTTCTTGATTAAAAATTTAGTTTATATGGAGCAACAAAAATTTTCATAGAATGCAAAAATAGTATTGTAATATATTTTTAAAATTTCAATGTAAGTACAATTTACAAATGTAATACATTAAAATTATGTATAGTATTATTTTATTCTTTCGCATATTTCTCATTTGAGTGAATTATTTTTAGTAGATTGCTGTCGTTGTTTAAAAGGTCATGAAATTTTTCACAAGAATTTGTTAAATTATATTTAACACAAAATAACTTTCAATGTCTCAACACTTAATTGTGATTTTTCTGATGTTTACACTTTATTTACCGTAGAAAAATGCGTTCAGTCGCAGCATTAGTTCCTGGTAAGGACAGCGCGCATTCCACAATTTTTAGTGCATTATTGTATGGCACATGGTTTGTTTCAAAATGATGAAACATTTCTAACCATTTGTTCTCTATTGTGACTTTTGCTGATGCCCAAGATTTAACCTTTTCCTTATCAATATTTTTTAAAATAATGATACCTCGTTAAAAAGATCATTTTAGGAAATATTACTTTTTGGAAATTTTTTAGTAATATGATCGATTGAGTTTTTGCAAATCATTCCAATTAAGTTCTTGTTTTAATGTAACCCAATAAAAATGTTCAATATCATTGTAATGTACCGTCCACTCTTCTAAATAATCTATGTAGTTACTATAGAACTTTTTAATGTGATTCATGATTTCTGCATGATTTACTGTACCTTGTTCTTCTAGCTGGCTTATACTATTATGGATAGTTAATGGAAGAAAATTATTTTCTAATTGCTCATGACACTGAAATTTTAAATTATTGTCATTTGCTACTTCAATTACCAAAATTTTGTCACCTTCAATAAGTTTTATTGCATTTTGAAAAAGAGCTGCTTGATTGTGTACAAACTCTAGCCAAATTTTTGAAGATTCTTTTTCAAAACACTCTTTTAAAATTCTAGGACATTTATTCTGTGATAGAAAGTAGGATTTCGAAGGATCGTATATTTTCAAAATTCTTTTGATGGCTGGCCAAAGAGCTAACCAGCGCGTTTTACTGTACCCAAGTATTTTCTAATATTAGACTTCCGTAGTTTCACAAAATTCTTTAAGCATTTCAACGTGCACAGTGTATATATAGAAATAAAAATATATTTTAATAACAATATTTCCCACATTTCGGGCAACAAATCAGCCGCTGTTTGAAAAGTATTATGTATTATGTGCACTGCACAACCAACACCAAAAAAGTTTGATCAAGGTTTTTGTTTAATTTATTAAAAATATTATTTGTACCTCTTCTTGCTTTTCCTCCAAAATTTGCATCCGTGTTGTCTGCACAATATGCAATCATTTTATGTTTAAAATTTTTTCCCAAAATATTAATAATGGAACTGAAAATTATTTCAGAAGTTTTGCCCGCCACAGAAATGAAATCTAAAATTCTAATTTTTATTCCAGTTTCTGAATAAAAAAATCTAATAATGGTTAGAAATAACTTTAAATCATTATGATTCGATGCATCAGAATATATGGATATAAAATTAATTTTTTTCTAGATTTTTGTTTAATTCTGAAAATGCATTTGGAGAAAGCACATTACACACAATTGCTTCAGATTTTGTTCTAGCATAGGCAAACTTTTGTTGATTAACACTTTGACAACTTGTGATGTACAGTCCATAGATCTGAAGGAATAATTGTGATTAATAGCATGAAAAGACATAAGTCCTTCTGCTAATGCTAATTTCTTTTCTTTGTCTCCACAAGTTGTTTTTGAAAAAAAATTCCTGTATTTTGGAGGAAGATGCAGCAGTATTTAAATATCTTTTATCTTTCTGTTCTCCAAGTGCTTTGAAATATCATTCTTTCCGCCTGCAAAACAGAAAATTCACCATTACATTTCTCACACTCTACCATGTAATCGCTTTTGGTATTTCTAATAAAAGGAAACTTACTTCTTAGATCATTGTTGAATTTGCATCCTCTTTTCTTACACATTATGTTAAAAATCTAAAAAAATAATTTAAAATTATAATATACATATTGCTTAAAAACACAGCAAGTAGGTACATAATTATATGAACATATTTTATAGTTAGTTTATGAATTAATTTGATTGTTTAAAGTAACTATATTTTAAAAATTATTTTAAATTTAATCCTATATATTCTTATTTTACCATAGGAGTGAGTTCAATTCCAGATGTAAAAGATGGCTAGGGGCTATAATCTGGTGGGGCCCACCGGTTAATTATATAGAAATGTAAACCAGAATGCCAAATATTTGTATGGCCCAGAGGTGATACTTATGTATGTCTACATGTATTCCTTAATAATACTGACATAGATTTGTTGTTTTACACTCTCTAATATAGAGTATTTTTTACCTTGTTCATAGCTATGATTCATTATTTTTCATTCTTAAGCAACTACTTAAAATACTCCAGAGCTACTGCTGTTCAATCTCTTATATTAAATTTTTATCTCTAGAAATAGTTCCTTTTTCAGTTGGAATTTTAAGGTTCTTAGAAATAAAGATTAGAGTGTGGAAACATTGCCAATTTAAAAGTGCATCTTAAAATGGGAAGAGTTTCAAAATTGGTTAAGAAGCAGCTCGTATCCTGAAATGGAAAGGGCTATCATATATTACAACATCTACAAGTGAATTTGGCATTCCCTATACAATTCTCCAGGTCTAAGAAATAGAGGACTCTATTTCTATAATGTGTTTGATTTCTTGACCTTTCAAGTAAAGTTAAATTTACTTAGAGTGGTCATCAATGTTCTTTAGACTCTATTCCTAATCTTATTTCCAAACTTATTTTTATGAATATCTTTGAAGCTAACCTTTGCTATAGTGGAATTACACCATGTACATTTCTATAACCATAATCCTCACTTCCTTATTTCTGTACATAGACTTGAGCTGCCCCTTCCATTTGGGACATAGTCCTCTCTCAAGGTCAAAAATCTCACTCAACTCTTAAGGTAGGTGGTGTTTCTGTACCAAGGGAGATAAACAACTCTTTTTTGACAGCTACTAAACAATTTATAATCAAAGCAGTCTGGATACCACGTTTTGCAAAATACTGGTTTATGAACTTTTTCAGGCAAAGTAATAGACACCCCAAAGAGATCCCTATCCTAATCTTCAGGACTAGTGAATATGTTACACTAAATAACAGAGAAGAATTATTTTGAAAATGAAATGTTTGCTGTTGACCTGGATATAAAAAGATTACCATAGATTATCTGTTTTAAAAGATTAAGGAAAAATTCATCTCTGAAAGTTTCAGAGGGACACTGTAAAGATTTGAGAGTCAGAGAAGGACATGTGATGATGGGGCAAGTTACCAATAGACAAGATAAACACGACGTGTGTGTGTGTGTGTGTGTGTGTGTGTGTGTGTGTGTGTGTATCTAGGGAATAAATGTCATACCTTGGCGACAGCGGGAAGGAAGGGGTTATAGAAAGGGGGAACCAATCTCGGGGATCTACATGTAACCTCCTTTCTGCAGGATGGGCAACAGGATAGTGGGTGAGGGGAGTGTAGGATAGGATAGAGTAATAATTTATAAGTTATTAAGGGTTTGTGAGGGAGGTGGGAGTGGGAAGGGAGGGGGAGGGAAAAAGGAAAATGAGGAGCTGATTCCAGGAACCCAAGCGGAAGGCGAATTTTGAGAACGATGAGGGCAACAAATGTATAAATGTGCTTTACTCAATTGATGTATGTATGGATTGTGATAAGAGTTGTATGAGCTCCAATAAAATGATTTATAAAAAAGAAACACACACACACACAACCACATCAAAGATTCTGCGTTGATGACTGGCTGGCATCTGTCTCTCTCCCAGTCCACAGGACCATCTTACAGAATTAATGTGTCTTCAAATGTCCAATTCCTGACAGGGACTGGGTACCCAGTGAAGACGGTAAGCATGGGTTTATTTGCTCACTGAAGAACTCACAGCCTGTGCTGATAGAAGCAGAAATCCGAGTGATTTGATGTGAGAAGACATAGTCCACTGGCTTGGAGTTGGAGGAAAAGGGCTATTCACCAAGAAAGGCAGGAGGCCACCCTCATTCGCTGCCACCAAAGTGGTTCCACTTGTCACCACCCTGTAGGACGACGGGGTCAACCTGCCCCGCGTGTTTGCAAGATTGTAACTCTCTGCAGGAGTAGAAAGCCTCATCTCTCTCCTGTGGACCTGCTGCCCACCAAGCCACCCGGTGGTCTCTAGAAGCTGAAAAAGGAAGGGCTTTCCCACAAAATTTATACTGAAAGCCAACCTCATTACTCCTTTAATCTCCAGACTGAAGGAAAAGGAATCTGTGAGGCTTTTAACTACGAAATTTGTAACAATTTGTTACACTCTTCATAGAAAGCTAATATATGCACTAAACAATTACAATCGCCCTTATAAAAGTTCTTTATCTTCCCTTATTAAATTCCAGCTCCCAGTATTAATTTGTTTATACTTCTCTAATAACCACGAATCATTTGTTATAGTTTGTATTGCATTAATACTAAATTTTTGTAGCGAGGAGGCATTTTGTTCTTAGTTTTTATACCTGCTCCAATAGCCAGCAATAGCAATAGCTAATAGCCATTCAATAAATACGTAGTGAAAGAGTGTTAAATTCTTATTTAAAGACTAATTCTTTTGTAGAGCATAATTTCCTTTGTCAGAGTGTGAAGTCATTCTTTCCAAATAGTAGCTACTTTAAAACTAAAGTAAAATAGAAACAAAAAATGAAGAAAGGAAAACTTCCCTTAAAACTTAACTGAAAAGGCCTTTTATAGTAACTTTTAAAGCAACTATAAAATCTTTATTCCTATAAGAGAACTGAAGGCAATATTAGCCTTGTGTTTTACATTAAATTTGATCGTGGGTTGTGGATACTTGACAAAATAAAGGGCAATCGCATATGCATTTTGCTACTGCTATTGTGGTTAAAGAGAGCTTTCTGGCATAGTGGGTCTTGCATTGGCTTGGTAATCAAAAGGTCAGCATTTCAAATCCACCGGCCTGTGTGAACGAGAAAGATCAGCTTTTCTACTCCCCTAAAGATTTCGAGCCTCGGAACCCCCCTGGAGCAGGTCCCCTCTATTGTATGGAGCTGCTTTGAGTCGGAATGAACTAGATGGCAGTGTGTTTAGAGCTGTTAAAACATTTTTGTCTAGACCAAGAGTGCTTTTCAAGTGTGGCCCCAAAGGGTTTCTGCCCTGTTAGCCAGCCAAACTCTTTCTCTTTCTGTTTGAAAAGCTACTATGGGCCAGCTTTGTTTTTCTGTTTGAGTTCTTCAGTTAACATATTCTTGATCAAATATGCTTAAAATATATAATGCTGTGGATTGAATTGTGTCCACCTAAAATGTGTATTAAAATCCTGATCTCTGAACCATAAGTATGACCTATTTGGAAATAGGCTTTATTTATCAAAGAGATCATACGAGAGTCATGCTGGACCTAAATCTAATCAATTTTGAGTTATATCAGAGCAGAATAAAAATAGAAAGACACACACACGTACACATATGGAAGAGGAGAAGAAGATATCCGGCTGAGCTAGGTGCATTTAAAAGTCTCGGAATCCAATGTTTGCTGGAAGCAATTAGAAACTCATATAGACCGGGAACGAACTTGTGTTAGAGTCATACCTGGAATTCAGCTGCCAGTGTCCTAAACTGTGGAAACTGAAAGTCTAGTCTTTGCAGCTACCTGACTTATGATATTCAAGGTACCACTATTGTAACTAAGACAGTTAATGCCAATAATTTTGTTTTATAGTTGTCAAATATTCTGTGGTACATTTAGATATTTTAAAGTTCTTATTTATAGCAGAATTTGAAAGATTTGTGAACCAGATTGCCTGTATGTGTGTTGGCTCCATTTAGTTTAAAATCACACTTTAAGTTATCAAATCAGTTGAGTTTCTGTAATTTATGTTCACTTTAGATTCCTCATAGTGACAACTGATGGATAGCCCTTGAGTGATTTTTTATTACAAGACAAGATTGAATATGACTTGAAAATCAGTATTTTTATCAAGTCTGCACAATACCTTTTTTAAATTTGAAAATTTTGTTTAATTTTTCTATTTCTAATACCAGTTGACAGTAATTATCTTAAGGTACTTAAAGAATAAGCCATGATACTGTATCATATGATGGATGAGATCATTTAATGGACTAATTATTATTATTATTGTCATTTTTTCCCTTTACTATGGCTCTGTGACAACCATACTCATTGATGTGACTAATAACATCAACAATAAATATATATTTCCATTATATAATAGAGGCGCTGTAAAGGAGAAACAAGATACTAAGTGTTCATGCCAATAAGCATTTGTGACAGTCACTATCAATTGAGCTAGTGGTTAGGATGAAAGCTATTGTTTCTAAGGAATCTTGCTAATAGGGTGAAGTAAAAGCAATTACACAGCAGTCACATGTAGTGTGCATCTTTCCTGAATAATTAAGGATACACTTGTTTTTATAGGTACAGGTAAAGTGCTATGGGTGATAACTAAATTTATTTTAGTTTGGTAAAAGAAACAGCCAGATTGGCAATATATATTCTCGCTGTTTAATACATTTTTTAACAGGCAAAATGGTAAAATATCTTCAGAAGAATGAGTACTGTTTTGAGTTTTACTGCTCTATAATTTTATAAACTGTAAACTTTAAAATCTGTGAAAGAGATTGAAGAGGAAAGTTTCAATATTTCTAGGGAAAAATACACCCATTTTAGTAGTTGTGTTAGGCAGGGTTCAATAAAGAAGCAGAACCAGTGACATAGATATATGATAGGTAGATAGATAGAAAGAAATATAGAAAGAAAAATTTATATCAAGGAAATGACTCACACAGTGTAGAAGTGGAAAATCCAGTTGACTCAAGTTCGTAGACCCAATGCTAAGCTAGAGACTTTTGATTACTCATATCGTTGCAAGTGATGATGATGAACCAGGAAGTAGGAAGATGAAGTAATCACAGTCTGTTGGATGTCAGCAGGTCAGGCTTGTGCTTGCAGAGGCAAGTAAATCCAAAGTTGGTAGATCAGATAAGAGATCAAATGGCACATCACTCATAGCTCCTGGGATCATCAGGCAATATGGCAGACCCTTGCCTAAAGTCCAAAGAACCCAAGAGCAACAGATAAAATGCAAGATGTAGGCTCAGCAGAAAAAATGAATGTGCTTAGCATAGCTTCTATTTATATATCAAGTAGACTATACCCCTGAGGAAACAACATTTGGTCCTGTAACCCAAGTCAGGGGTTGCAATCTACTCTCATCTCATAGCTACTTTGCTGCTCACTGCAGATCTCATAATAGAGTTGATTACATTATGTTAGGTAACATGGAAAAGCCTTACTGCCAAATCATGGTGCAGCCAAGTCGACACAAAACCTAACAGTAGTCATAGTCCTTGAAGATTTTCCTTGAAGATTTTCAGGACACAAGAAAACAGATGCACTACAATGTTCCAAACACTATTATAAATAATCTACATATATCATCACAATTTATTCTCACAATAATTTTTTAGGGCAGTGGGCTTTTCTTGTTACTGGATGTAATCAAGTTGGCTCTGATTTGTAAAGACCCTGTGTACTGTCAGCCCTGTGGACCAATGGGTTTTATGTCCATGAACTCTAGAAATCAGTGATCAATCACATAAAGCAAAAGAAATAAAAAGGAGGAGCAGAAAAATAAAAACAAATAAATGATCAAAACAATCCCTCAAAAGCTAAGAGGGAGTTTAAAGTTCTATGCTTATTAGTAGTAGTATTTATGCTATATTATATAAGTAAGCTAGTGATGATTTGAAGAATACAGGAAGATGTGCATGGGTTATATGTAAGCACTATGCCATTTTATATCAGGAACTTGAACAGCCACAGCTTTTTGCATCTGCAGGTATACTGTAACCAATCCATGGAGGGGGAGGACACTGAATGAGAACTGGACAACAGAAGGACACATTTCTGGGTCCTGCACTATTCCTACATCACTGCTATGTTTGACCCCATTGTTTCTGCCATTGTGACAGTCCATCTTGCTGAGGGACTACCTCTGTTTTGCTGCATCTCTACTTTACCACGCATGATACCCTTCTCCAGGGACTGGTCTCTCTTGAAAACATGTCTAGGACGAGTCAACCAGGGTGCCCTATAGCACTGAGGAAACACACAACATTCCTCTAGTGCTTTAATGCTTCCTCCCTTCCCACTGTCATGACCCCAACTCTACCTACTAATCTGGCTAGACCAGAGTGTGTTCACTGGTATAGATAAGTGTTTTCAAGACATGGAATCCAGGACAGATAAATCTCACAGAGACATTAATGGGAGTATCAATACCATGAGGCTAGGGGGAAGGTTGGGGGAGAATGGGGAGAAAGGGGAATAATCACAACAATCAACATATAACACCCCCCGGGGGTGGGGATAAACAACAGAAACATGGGTAGTAGATGGTGTAAGATATGAAAAGAATAATAATTTATAATTTATGAAAGGGTTCACCGGGGTTGAAGGTTGGGGGAGGAAGAGAAAGAAAACTAGCTGATACCAAGAGCTCAAGTAGAAAGAAAATGTTTTGAAAATGTTGATGGCAACATATGTACAAAATGCTTGATACAATTGATGTATGGTTTGCTATAAGAGCTGTAAGAGAACCCAATAGAGTGATAAAAAAAGAAGAGTAACCTTGAAAAAAACAAAGTACATGAGACAAAGTCTAGCCATCCTTGACTCAAAGGAGCATTCTGGCTGTACTTCTTCCAAGACAGATTTATTGGTTCTTTTGGCAGTCGATGATTCTTTCAGTCTTCTTTGGTGGGGTTGGTAGTGGATCCAGGTAAAATAAAATCTATTACAATTTCCCTATTTTCTTGTGATGGTTTGTGTGCCCATCAATATTTTGCCCACATTATTTTCAATATTGCCCCTTGAGGCTTGAGTATTTTTTTCTGCTTCAGAAAATCTGAATGAATGTTTCTTTACCCTTGATTTCTATACACAGCTCTTTAACATTTTGCTATAATACTCTGCTTTTTCTTTTTGTATTTTCTCTTTGGAATCTCTGTTTAGCTCATGTCCTCCAGTTAGTTTAGCGAGTCTATAGCCAGGAGCAAGTATGGAGGCATTTTCTTAACTTCCATTTGTTCTTTTCTTTCTTTGCTCTTTAGTGATTATTTCCTTCCTTTCTGTAGTATGTCCTCAATGTTTATTTGGTCATCAGTCAAGATTACTCATCATGTCAGAGTTATTTTGTGTCTGGACATGAAATTCAGGTAGGATATATTAAGGGCTCTGTTTGGTTATCTAGATTTATTTTGATTTTCATTAGCTTCAACTAGAACTTGCATGTGAACTATGTGTGGTCTCTGTTGTAGTAGGCCTTTGGCTTTGTTTGGACGGATGTATTAAGATTTTCTATGGTCTCTTGTGACAGATAGAACTAATTTTATTTGGTGTATTCCATGTGTATCTGGTGTGGTCCATATGTATGGTCATCACTCATGTATTTGAAAAGAAGTTTCCAATGTTTTATGTCATTCATTTTGAAAAAATCCTATCATGCAATTTCTGGCCTTGTTCCTACCACTAACATGATGTTTGCTACTTACTGATCTTTTTATTTCCACTTTTTCATTCCAGCCATCAATGATTATTAATGCATCTTGATTGCATGTTTGATTAATTTCAGACGGCAGAACTTGATAAAAAACTTCCAACTGCTTCACCTTTAACATTAGTGGTCGGCGCATTCATTTGAGTAGTGGTATCTTACCTCATTGCCTGCAGGTGTATGAGCATTGTCCTGTGACTACCATGGCTGTACTTCAAACAGATCTTGACGTGTTCAGTTTGACCATGATTGTGGTACAATTCTGCTTCAATTTTGCATCCCAGGCACAGTAGACCATGAGACTGTATGATTGAAAATACTCATTATCAGTTCATTTAAGCTTAGACTATTGATCGTTAAGAATGCTCTTTTATCTTTTGACAAGTTCTAGTTTTCCCGGATTCATACATTCTATTTCCCACTTTCCAATTGCTCATGGATTTTAGAAGAGATTTTTTTTTTGTTATTTTGAGTTGTGCCACATCAGGGAATGGCCCCAAGGCTGTCCTCCATCCTATTGTTTGTTATGTGTGGCTGAGCTGTGAGGAAGCATCTCTTCCCCAGTTACATGGTGAATGCTTTTCAACCTGAGAAATGTATCTTCTGACAAAACATCAGACAATGCTGTACTGCTTATTATATGTTTCAATTGGTCACATTTTCAGAGTAGACCATTATATCTTACTTCCTCGTCTGTCTCAGTCTAGAAGCTCTATTGAAACCTTCCACCATGTATGATCCAATTGGCAGTAGAAATAAAAGTGGCATAGCTGTCAGAATCCCAACAACAATGATATTTTGGGACTCCAAAGTGACCAAAGGAACATATTTTAAAGACGTTTTAGGAAAATAAAATATTGCATGAGCTAGCCAGACAAGCTGGATTATATGATTGGAAGATTGAAAATGAGGAGGAATTGAAGCACTTGCTGATAAAAATTAAGGACTGTAGCCTTCATTACGGATTGCAATTCAATGTAAGGCAGACCAAAATCCTCACAGCTGGATGAATTGTTAACATCATGGTAAATGGGGGAAAGGTCAAAGTTGCCGAGGATTGATTTGACTTTGATCCATAATCAGTTCTCATGGCAGCAGCAATCAAGAAATCAAAAGATGTGTTACACAAGGCAAATCTGCTACACAGACCTCTTTAGAATATTGAACAACAAGGATGTTACTTTGAGGACTGACCCAAGCCATGGTTGTCCATTGCCTCATATGCATGTGAGAGTTGGACAATGAATAAAGAAGCCCATAGAAGAGCAGATGCATTTGAAATATGGTACTTAAGAATACTGCTGAAAGTGTCATGGACTCCAAGCCAGTCAAACAGATCAGTCTTGGAAGAAGTAAGGCCAGAGTGCTCCTGAGAGGCAAAGATGGCAAGTCAAGTCTTGCAAACTGTGGCCATGTTGTCAGAAGAGGTACATCCCTGGAGAAGAACATCTTTTTTAGTAAAGTAGAGGGGTGGCTAGAAAGAGGAAGACCTTTAAGAAGATGGCGTGACGCAGTGGCGGAGTCAATGCGCTCAGGCAGAGGAACAATGGTGAGGATGACACAGGACCTTGCAGTGCCTCATTCTGTTGCTCTGGGTTGGAGCTGACTTGATGTCACCTAATGGCAACATTAGCAAGTTAAAGGCTAAACAATCTATCAGTAATTTATTTTCCAATAGCATTATTCACCTGTTCATTCTTTGTGGCTGTAAAAAGCTTTCTTGAATAATCGTTTTTTGCACTGGAAAATCTTTCGCCATATACCCTCAGCCTTGATTTTGCTCTTTCAGTCTTTTTTATTCCTCAAACTGCAGAATATTGAAAGAGAGTACAATTCAATCCTCGTGGATACTGTGGTACTAATATTTTCTGCCATGGTGACACACCTGTGAAAAGATATGGGTAATGTCTAACCTGTCAATCAAGTCATAGACTAATGATTTCACTTTGACAATGTGTCCTATTTATAAGAGACCCTGTGGATACCACATCCCTCTCTCTTGCCCATCTCCTTCCTGCTTCTGAGGCTGGTGGCCCATGTAAATGTTAATGTAACACTATTAGGATACAGGTTCTGTATCATTCATTTCATCTATTTAAAGTGTATGATAAAATGTATTTTAGTATATCGAAAAGTTATGCAGATGTTGTCATGGTAAAGTTTATCATATTTTCAGCCAATGCAGAAGTCATTTTCCATTTTGCCCAAGCATTTTCTCCTCACCTCAGGCAACTACCTATCTGTTCCTTAATTTTTTATGAGATTTTCCCATTTTAGATATTTCATATAGACATACATTTTTGGTGTCTGACTTCTTTCATTTAACATAAAGTTTATGATTCCCCCATGTGTAGCAAGAATGAGTACTTGATTATTTTTTATTGCTAAATAATATTCTGCACTGTGCACATAGCATATTTTATCTGTCCATACCTTTGGGGATAGGTATTTTGGCTATTTCCACTCTTTTTGGTGCTATCAACGATGCTGCCTCAACACTTCTGCACACATTTTGTGTGGAAATCCATTTCTTTCTCTTGGTCTATAGCTGGAGGTCGACTTTCTGGGAAACATGATCGCTCTATCTTGAACGTTTTTTGAAGAACTCCGAGGATGTTTCTAAATTGGTTTCAACATTTTCCATTCTCCTCAGCAGTGTATGTATGAGAGCCAAATTTCTTCCCATCTTTGCCAACACTGATTACCTACCCTTTCTATTATAGAGCTTCTGTTTAGTGGGAAAGGGTCCTGCTAACCTCAGGGTCAGTTGTTTGAAACCACCAGCTGCTTTATGAGGGAAAGATGAGACTTTCTACTTCCGTAAAGATTTACAATCCGAGGGACCCACAGGGAAGTTTCACCCTATCCTTTAGGGTCACCATGAGTTGGAATCTCCTAGATGGCAGTGGAGGAGTTGTGAAATGGAATGTGATTTACATATATCCCTGATGACTCATGATTTGGAGAATATTTTCATGTAATTATTAACCTTTTTGTATGCTCATTTAAGAAGTACCTATTCAAATACGGTTTGTTTTAAAATTAGGTTATTTTTCATTTTTACCAAGAACTTGTAATAGTTTTGGCATACTCTAGTTACAAATTCCTTATCAGATACAGGATTTGCAAATATGTTCTTCTGTCCTGTGGGTTATATTTTCATTTATTTGGTGGCACCCTTTAAAAATAACATTTTTTTAAAGTTTGATCAGGCCTAGTTTTATCTATATTTTTATTTTGTTGTTTTTGCTTTTATTACTATAGTGATAAAGCTTTGCCTAATTCAAGTACACTATTAGGATTTACTCCTTTTTTATTTTCCAAGAGATTTATACTTTTAGCTCCTACATATAATTCATTTTGAATTTTTGGTACAGACAGTCTACAAATTGTCATAAACATACAGAAAAATTTAATCCAGGGCTTTAAACTTGCTTTGTCATTGCTGTAGGAGTTAAACAGGAAAAGATCAGACTTTTTATAGCATGCATGACTAGTCAAGGTGACCAGAACAGGAAACATTACAGGTGGAAGCCCTGGAGTGGGAGACTTGGAAGAGGTATAGGGAGGCCTTCTAGAAGAGAACCACACATAGGAAGCATCACTGTCTATTGAGATCTTTGAGTAGGGCACTGCCTTGTTTGAAGCTCTGCTTCAGTGTCATGTCAATACCATCACTTTGAAATCATTGGACCAACCTCTAAGCACAGTACATTCATTACCACAATCACCTTCAGTTGCTATGAATGCAGCTTTTAAAATATTGAAAATGCTTCTAGCTTTTCCTTGCTCTAAGGTTGAATAAGAACTATATACACCTGTTTCAACTGACCTACAAATTCTAAAAGAAGCAATATTAATGGGGTTGCCTGTATACCGCGAGAAAGTGATCCAACTTCATTCTTTTGCACGTGAATATTCAGTTTTTTAAGGATTGATTTTTTTATTATTCTGTTTCCCCATTGGATTTTGCACTCTTGTTGGAAAATCAAAAAATATATAAAAGTAAATGTGATTTTTAATTTATCCATATATATATTTGACTATCCTTTTGAGTATGCCACAGATGTGCTAATTAGTGAAACTTGGAACTACATCTCAGTTATCTACTGCTGTCATAATAAAAAATATAAGTGTGTAGCTTTAAAGAGTAGCAATTTATTTTCTCACTATTCCAGAGGTGAAAAATCTAAATTAAGTTCCTGGTTGATGACTTCTGTAGGCCTCCCTTCTGACTTCTGGTAACTGCCAGCATTCTCTGGTTTTCCTGTGTGCTTCCAATGCATCTGTGCTTCATTCCTTTCTATTTGTGCTCCTGGCTATTCTGTTTGTTATGTAAAACATGACTCCAATGTGATTAGGCTTAGGATCCATGCTATTCTGATATAATCTCACTGACGTAATAAAAGAAAACCTCCTTTTGATGATAGACAATTAGCTGGTGATCAGATTGAATGATGGAATTTTGCAAAACCATCAATTTCTTCATTTCCAGCAACTTAAATGGTTATTATTCATGTAGGCCTCGCCAGATGGAATACACAGGTATCAAATTAACTACATCTGTGGGAAGAGATAATGGATTAAGCTTAATATGAACAGCCAAGATGAGAACAAGTGCTAACTGTATTTATATGTTAGCTCACATTGGCATTGAAAAAACAATGAAAACAAGTCCATGACAGCCAAAATTCAACTGTGAGTATATCCCACCTGAATTTAGGGACCATCTCTAATACAGAATTGACTCATTGAACACTAATGACCTGGTAAACTGTGGGATGGCATCAACAACATCAAACATGAAGAAAGCAAATTTCATTAAAAAGACAGGATTGAGAGAAAAGATCAAAGTGGATGTCAGAAGGGGCTCTGGGACTGGCTCCTGATAGAAGAGTCTCACTCTCAAACTCACTACCATCGAGTCAATGCTGACTCATAGCAATCCCTGTGGATTTCTGAGACTGTAACTATTTATGGGAGTAGAAAGCCCAGTCTTTTTCCTTTGGATCTGCTGGTTACTTTGAACTCTCAACCATGTAGATTACAGCCCATTGCGTAATCACTACACCACCAATGCTCCATTGATAAGAGAATACAAAGTATTATAAATAAATGAGCAAAGACAAGAAATTAGAAAACAAAATGGAAAAATATGCTTAGCATATCTCTATGAAATGGAAAAAACTCACGTCTTGAGTTTTAATATTAAATATTCTATGGGGGGAAAAATCATCAAAAGAATGAGGAAGGCTCAAGTACTCCCTCAATGCAAGAATGCTTTGTTCTATGAAACAGGCATTTCATGATGCTCACCTTCCCAACGTGACCACTAAAGACAAAGTGGTGCATAAGCAAATGTGAAGAAAGCTGATGGAGCCCAGCTATCAAAAAATATAGCATTTGGGGTCTTAAAGACTTGAAGGTAAACAAATGGCCATCTAGCTGAGAAGCAACAAAGCCCACATGGAAGAAACATACCAGTCTGTGTAATCACAAGGTGTCAAAGGGAACAGTTATCAGGCATGCATCAAAGAACAAAAAAATCAAATCATTGTGAATGTGGGGAGTGCAGTTTGGGGACCCAAGACCCATCTGTAGGCAACTGGACATCCCCTTATAGAAGGGTTGCAGGGAGGGGGCAAGCCAGTCAGGGTGCAGTGTAGCAAGGATGAAACATACAACTTTCCTTTAGTTCCTAAGTGCTTCCTTCCCCCCCTACCCTCCACTATCATGATCCCTATTCTACCTTACAAACCTGGCTAGACCAGAGGATGTACACTGGTACTGATAGGAACTGGAAACACAGGGAATCCAGGACAATGATCCCTTCAGGACCAGTAGTGAGAGTGGCTATACGGGGACGGTGGAGGGAGGGTGGGGTAGAAAGGGGGAACCAATTACAAGGATCTATATATAACCTCCTCCCTGGGGGACAGATAACAGAAAAGTGGGTGAAGGGAGACATTGGACAGTGTAAGATAAGACAAAATAATAATAATTTATAAATTATCAAGGGTTCATGAGGGAGTGGGGAGCAGGGAGGGAGGGGAAAATGAGGAGCTGAAACCAAGGACTCAAGCAGAAACCAGATATTTTGAGAATGATGATGGCAACAAATGTACAAATGTACTTGACACAATGGATGTATGTGTGTATTGTGATAAAAGCTGTAGGATTCCCCCAATAAAATGGTTTTATAAAAAATGTGGAAGGAATACACATTTAATGTATCAAGAAGAACTGGTCAATATTAAACCATTTCAATGATACTGAAGGAAACAGTCCAAGTTCTACTGAAGGCATTAGCCAAAAACAAAGATCCAGGAATTGATGGAATATTGAAACAAATGTCTCAACAAACTAAAGAAGTACTGGAATCAATCTCTGGCCTATGCCAAGAAATCTGAAAAACAGTGTCTTAGACAAGTTATGGGAAGAGATCTGTATTTGTGTCCATTCCAAAGAAAGGTTATTTAACAGAATGCACAAATCAGTGAACAATATCATTAACAGTTGTAGAAAAGCATTGTGAGGGAGCTACCAGAAATTCAAGTCCATTCAAAAGAGGACCTGGACTTAGGGATATCATTGCTAACAGCAGATGGATTTGATTGAATGAAGAGATCAGCAAAAATTTTAACTTATATTTTATTGACTATACAATAGTGCATCATAACAAACTGGATGGATTGTAACAATCTATGGATAATATTTCCAAGAATAGAAATTCCATAGCACTTCAACACGCTTCTGTATAATCTGCAAATTGACCAAGAGACAATTGTTTGAATAGAACAAGGATATATTATGTGTTTTAATATCAGGAAAAGTATGCGCGAGGGTTATATACTATGAGAATTTCTGTTTGCTGTTAAGTTGGCTGGGGCAGGATCCTCCCATGATGTGATAACATAATGTAATAACCTTCCTGATGGAGTCTTACGTGAACAGCCAAGCAGTTGTGGGAAGAATAAAGTAAACTCTTTCCCCATTAATTAAGCTTAAGATCTGACCCAGGAGCTTGAACTGCACAGGACCTACCTGCTTCTATAACTGTATGAGCCACCTTCTTGATATAAATTTCTTTTTTTATATACACAAAAATAAGCATCATTGGTTTTGCTTCTCTGATTTATATCCCATCACTGTACCTATTCAACCAAGAAGCTGGATGATATGAAAAAGAATGAGACACCTAGATCGGAGGAACACTTATTAACAACCTTTGAGATGTAGATGACAAAACCTTGCTTGCTGAACTAAAAGAGGACTTGAAGTACTTGCTGATAAGGCTCAAGGACTGGATCCTTCAGTACAGAATTTAATTCTATGTAAATAATACCCAAATCCTCACAATGGCAGCAATAGACAATACTATGATAAAGGAGGAAAGATTGAAGCTGTCAAACATTTCCTATTGCTTGGATCTACAATCAATATCCATGAAAGCAGCACTCAGGAGATCCAATTGTGTATTGCATTGGGAAACTCTGCTGCCCAAGAGCTCTTTAAAGTGTCGAGAAGCTAGGATGTCACCTGGTGGAGTAAGGTGTACCTTCTTCAAGCCGTGGTTTTTTCGGTTGCCTCATGTGCATGTGAAATAAGAAAGGCTGAAGAAGAATTGATATATTTCAATTATGGTGGTGGTGAAGAATATTAAAGTACTATTGTCTTTCTGAAGAGCGAATAACTCTGTCTTAAATCAGAATGCTCCTTGCAATCAATGCTAAGACTCTGTCTCACATCCCGTGCACATGCTATCAGGAGAGACCAGTCCCTGGAGAAGGATGTCGTGCTGGTTACAGAGGAGGAGCAGTGGGAGAAAGGAAAACCCGGGAAATGGATAGACACGGTGGCTGAAGGAATGCACTCAGATGTAGCAGCAAGTGTGAGGTTGGGGAGGACCGGATCATCGAATGCACTGTTGTATGTGGGTCATTAGAAGTTGGACAACCTCACTGCACATAACAAGCTAACGACATCATCTCCTCCCAAGGAAAGCCTGCCTATCTACTTTTGAAAAATCATTGAGGGTAAACTCTTCGACACACAATCATATATGTACTCACTAAAATGACAATGAGTCAGCACTAATTTATGGTAATTAGTTAGGTTAGGTTTATATATAATTATTTTTATGGGTTTTTTTTTTTTTTTTTTTTTGCTCGGGGTTCCATAGAACTGCTCAAGCTGCCATATCAGAAATGGAATTTCTGAACTAGATTTTCAGTCCTTAATGAAAGTTTATCAATGATTCTGAATCTGATAATAGCCTGGTGTGGTAATAATTTCTTTCAGAAGAATTTACACTAGACTAGTCCAAATGAGGTGGAAATCATTGGTGTGCCTAATAGCCAACTCTTCTGAGATGCTGATCTACTCCATTTTCCTCCGCCTCCTCCTTTGAATAATTCCTTAATGTCCCTGGGGCCTCCCATTTGCTGCAATGCCCACAGAGCCTTTTAGATCTTTGAGCACGTATCTCATGTGGTTGGTGGGTGGCATTTAGTCCAAATCTGAAGGTCAGGCAGCAGTGAGCCACAGGCAGGGTCCAGAGCCAGAAACCAAAGATGTCCAAAACTCACCACAGGTTTCTTGCTTCTACCAAAGCTCAGCCAGCAAATAAAGGTCTGATTTTGCAGGTGAGGCTATGTGTGTTATAACTGTATGATGGAACCAGTATCCCTATAACGCCGAGTGTGACATTTTCGTAACCTTTAATTAAATGTATATAGATAGATAGATAGATAGATAGATAGATAGATAACTATGAAAGTAAAGAATAAAAACAAAATTTTTTCCTGAAATTAAAAATTCTTGTGTTTTATGGTTAAATATCCAAGGAAAACAAAGGATGTTTTTAAAATCACACTCTCCATCAAGGTAGAGTAGGGCTCAAGGAAACCAAGGGCATGGCTTGATTCACCCCTTCAACAAAAAGCCAAGTCTAACTCCCACTATAGTACTGCCCCCTGGTAGAGAGAAGACCTCCAACAAGGGACCATGACCACAGGCATATAAAGTCCAGAAGTGGGAATCGTGGCTAGAAGTTACCATCTTAATTGACTACAACTCACCCTGTTTGGTGGGGACTTGGACTCAGTAACCTTATAGGTTATTTATTTCCATACTAAGGAAACCATGGGGAGAACTAGCACCCAGGCAAACAACACAACAACAACAGCAAAAGGAAGCAATATTGAACCCTACCTACCTAATTACTCTTAATCTCAGCACACCTTCACACTTTTGGGGGTACTTGCTTTCAGTTTGATGAGCTTACATGTTGCTCTTTAATTAGACAGGAATCCCTCATGAGTAGTGGAAACATGAACATTAATCTCCATGCTATGTAAAGGACTAGTATATATTTAAATATGCTTACAGGAATGCCAAGGAAACAAAAGATGTGGATTCATACCCTGTACTAAAGTCGAGTCTTTTTTTAAAGATAATTTTATTGGGGGCTCTTATAGTTCTTATAACAATCCGTACATCGATTGTATCAAGCATATTTGTACATCATTCTTTTCTAAACATTTTCTATTTGAGCCCTTGGTATGAGTTCTGCTTCGCACCCCCCACCCTTGTGACCGCTTGATAAATTATAGATTATAAGTATTTTTATACCTTACAATGACCAATATTTCCCTTCCCCACTGTTTCTGTTGTTCCTCCCGCTCTGGGGGTGGAGGGGGTGATTTTATGTCAATCATTGTGATCCATATTAATCCCACCCTTTTAGGCATGAACTGGGACCTGGAGACTTAGGGATGAAAGAGTTAGATTCTTTTTTGGCAGTAGCTGGTCATTTCCAGATGAGAATGTCTACCATTGTTATTGCTTGGCATTTTAAGACACGATGTATTTTTCAGATGAAAACACCTAAATTTTTAGCTATTGTCAGCAAACTTTAAAAAATAAATAAAACTTAACAAATGCTTGAGGTTTAGCACAGCATGCTTGTCTTTTTGTCTGCCCAGGAGATAAGTTGAAGATGTAATTTAATAATATGTCTTCCTCAAAGGAGGGAAATCATCTTTCAGTGGGCAACAAGTGGATAGCTTGCATGAACTCAGGAAGCCTCTATAAACCGGGGTGGGAAGATAGGCTCCCTATTGGGCCACTAAGCACAAGGTCAACCGTAGAACCCACTGCTGCTAGGGGCAACCAGGAGCCTTTCTGCTCCTGTCAAGATCTGTGACCTCAGAACCCCCAGGGGCAAGTCTACTCTGTTGTTAGGGTTGCTCTGGATTGGAATTGACTTCAGGGTAGTGAGGTTTGAGGTTGTTTTGGAAACTGGGGTGGAAAGCTGTACAGAACTGAAGGATTGTCTTACGTTTTTCTAAATTAGGTTACAGGCTTGATTTGAATACTAAAAATGAACTTTATGATACAAGTAATTCTATTGTGCTTTCTTGGACAATCATTTATAATACACTAAATTCAATATTGTGGATAAAATATCTGAATAAAAATATACTCAATGTTGAGCTTCTTTTCTTGGTCAAAATCTCCCCCATTCTACTGTTGCATTGTATATGTTTTGAATGAATTGACTAGTAGGCATTTTTTCATAGTTCTTTTGGGATGTAATATAAGAATTTATTATTATCAGTTGTTATGAGAAAAACATATAATTCTGAACTAATGACCTGAGAGCTAAAGAATAAATAGCTACATTATAAAAAACAAGTTCCCAAGGACATAATTATGTTATTACTTGCAAACAGAGAGTTTCTGGTTCATTAAGTTAGAAAGGGGAAAAAAGTATAAATGATAAAGGTGAAAATTTTATTTTTTCATTGTTCATGTCTTTTTCCCCCTTGACCAATAAAAAATAAGCAGGAGGTTTTTTACACTAAATGAAAATGTAAATGGTGAAGCTTTCTTAAAGCCAGCTTCATGTGTCTGTTCCCATAGTTTGATTATGTGGAATTTGACCTTTATTTAAAGAGCATCTCTGTTGAATGATAATTGATGGTGCTTTGAGTGAGAGTTTATGACAGTACTTCTACTTATTAAAAATATTTTCCTTAAGGTGAAGATGTTTCTTTTTAACTTTTGTCCTAGCTTAACCTTTGGAAAGATCATGTGAGCTCAGTTGCATTTATAGATTTAATTAGCATATTGTAGGCTTTTCCTGGTCATTAATAAAGATTTGGGGGATGACTAGATTTAGTCCTAATCCTGATAACTCACCAGTTTATTTCACTTGGGAAGTCATTCATTCATCCTTTTTATCTTGCTGGGTTTGAGCTTTATTTAATTATAGTAATTCAAACCCATTAAAATTTTAAAATTTTCTTTATATAAAGGTAGTCTCCTAATTACTAATTTACCGGCATTACTTGTGATCCTATTAGAAAACAACAGTGCTTTGTTTTACTTATTCAAGCACGTACCCCCTGTTGGGTTTTGTAGTCTTATGAGGTTAAACCCAATGGTAAGATAATGACTGACTAAAAGTAATAATATAAAAAAAAAAAGATTCCAAGGCAATCAGCCCATTCTGCTGCCTATAATTTAGAACACATGAACCTTCTGTAAGGTTGAGGTATCGATGAGCATAGTAATTTATCTAATTCTTTTGCTGTGTGACTTCTCTAAGCATATCTTATTTGATACTACACAGGCAAGAAGGGAATTTATAGTGTAGTTAACCTATCCATATGCTTCCTGTGCAGTATCAAATTAACTCTCTATTAATATCTGCTTGACTCTACCCTGAAACACACACTCCATTATCTATTTTCAAATATTTCTGAATTAAGCTTGTATACAACCTTATCTGGTTAATTCCTTAAGCCACTTGACATTGGAAGGAAGAAAGGTAGTAGAGGGAATAAAAGTCAGATTGTGCACAATTCCTCTCTACAGCCCTTAATAGCTGTAGACTTCCTAGCTGTATCCTTGCGGAAGTTGCTTAGGCTCTTTGTTCCTCTCTAAAATGGGAATTAAAATAAGAGTTGCTGTGATTTCCCATTGAGTCAAGGTATAACAGAATGATACGTAAACATGAACGATTGAAGCAGTTCCGGGTTTTATGCCATCTTCTTGATCATTGATATATCTGAGCTCATTGATTAGCAATTGTGTCAATTCTTTCTGTGTTGGTTTCCCTTGTTTCAGTGACCCTCTGTTTACCACACATGACTTCCTTTGGCAGAAACTAGTCTTTTGATATTGTTATGTCGGCAGTGAGCAAGCTATGTGCTATGTGGCCATTAGTCATTAGAGAGCTGAGAATCAAAATAATGAGATCTATCTCCCACAAGCAATTATAGCAAAGTTCAAAACGAAAAGCAACAAGTACTGGTCAGAGTACGGGGAGATTGGAGCTCCTCACAGCCTGGTGGTGAGACTATACAATGGTGCGAGCACTGTGGAAAAGGTCTGAATTTTCCTTCAAAAGAAGTAGAAATATCAGATGATCTAGCAATCTTGCCACTAGATTTATATACCGGAGACATGAATTGATATATGCATGCTAATACTCACTGTGTTATTCACAGTAGCAAAGATGGAAACAACCTAAGTGCCCCTTAATGGATGAATGGCCGTTGTCCATGGGTGTGCTTGGGTCTGCCCTGGGGCCCCTGTAATGGCCTTTCCTTTTGACAAGGCACCTGTAGTCTTTTCTGAAACCAAGAAGGTGACCCCTTTGTCCACCTAGAAATTTACTGGCTTGCTCCCTACATGGAGAGTGAGCATGGGCTCTTTGGGGTCAAGTGAAACAGAGCCTGGACACCTTTATTCAGCTTTGAGCATTATTGTCTGTAGCTTCGATTTTTCTAGGCAAGGACTAGGCCCGTTCTCTCTAGTGGTGGCTCGTCTGCCTCTCCTGGGCTTCTCAAGGCACTGATTTTTCCAATGTCACTGTTTTGTACAGTAGGTACCTGGATACTTCCTCAGGACTAGGCGAGTGAGAAGCAGGATATTAGGGTTAGCCATTCTTAGTTGAACCAAAACTGCTCTGGTCGTTCTCGCAAGCCTTCTGAACACCCATTTCCTTCATGACATTCCCTTGGACGACGTCTGCACAGCCTACCTCACCAATATCAGCTAGTTCATTTACACCTCCTAGCTACTTTATTTTCTTTTCATGGTGGCTTCTGTCAGCCCCAAATGGCTTCACTCTTGTCAAAGCTGTTTCAGCTTTTCCCAGAGATCCTACACAGTCGCCATTGTAGCCGAGAGGTAACAGGATCTGTGACCATGGCCAAGATGGCACCCACCAGTCCAAACATGTGGAAGGGCGCTGCCTAGGGAGCTGGGTGAAGAGGCCTGGGAGTTAGCCCTGCCTGGTCCCGGGAGCCAAAAGTTTCCCTTTTCCCCTCCATTCCCTTTGCCTTTCTCCTGGTTTTTCAAACAAGCTGCTCTAGCCCTATAACGCCAAGCACAAAATTGTCATAATTCTTAATGAAAACGTATCTGGTACCCAAATTATAAATGTGACAATTTGGTCACATTTCAAAAACACTGAAAATTTTATGCTTTTAAAATATATTTTGAATGCCATATATATTGATAACTATGAAAGTAAAGAATAAAAACAAAAAAAAATACTTCCTAAATTTAAAACTTGAGGCGTTATAGGGCTAGTGTTCTTCCAGATTTGGTTTGTTCCTTCTTACAGGCTGGTTTTCCGTGGCCCAGACTTAGGCCAATGGCGTTCGGAAGCCTAGGTGGAGTCACTGTTACCTTTAGGCTTTCAGCTATGCTGCTTCAGGCACTTTTGGGGACAGCTCTTACTTAATACACAGCTCCTCTGCCATGATGTTCCAGCCAGAAATTCCAATTTCCCTTAAGGTTCCCTGAGCTACCACGTGTCCCTTCCCTTCAGAGATTTGAGCATCAGCCCCGCCAGCAGGCGTCTTGGAGGGCCTTGGGGCCATCCCAAGCAGTGGTCCTCCTAGCCTGTTGTCCAGAAAAATGGTTGGACCTAAAGGTCGCCCTCGGCGACTAGTCCTTGACGCCTTCCCTCGGGCTGAGGCATGAGATTCAGGGCAACCCAGGGGTGCGCTCTCTAGTGGGGGTTATTAACCTGGAGGCAGCAAGCTGTCAATCGCCTCCTTGTTTTGTGCTTTCTAGATGGGACTTAGCAGCTTGATGCTCAGGAATTGCCCCCTTGCATGAATCGTGTCCAATTGGGATAGAGTTGATACAGAGAGGCTGGGCAAACAAAAGCTGATAGATTCACTTTGCAACTCTATTTGGCCACAGTATCATTTTGAGAAAGGAGAATGGTGGGCAGAGAATGGTACGCTTTCCCTTCCAACCGTGATTCACCGGGAACAGTTCGGTAGAGTGCCGGGAAAGTGGGCGGAGATGCCAGGACTTAGAGCATTTCTCCTCTCGAGGAGCAGTAGGTGACCTTCATCCCCAGTGCACCCAGGAACCCCTAAGGCAGGCGTCCTCAAACTGTGGTCCATGGGGCACATGTGGCGCGATGCCATTTATCCCACCCTCGGGGTGTTTTTGCTGCCACTGCCTGTCCTGCTTAGCAGCCGACTCGTGCAGTGTGCATAGGAATTTGACCATAGGTTTTTTGAAAACCATAGTCTGGCCCTCCAACGGTCGGAGAGACAATGAACTGGCCCCCTGTGTAAACAATTTGAGGACGCCTGCCCTAAGGAATCCTGGACTTCAGGTCACTATTGTCCCAGCCCTGAACCCTCCCTGAACATTCTACCCCTAGTAGAGGCACCAGGGGCATTTGGTCCCCGGGTAACTTACAAGCCTTTTACTCAAATGGAACCCGAGAAAATTAAAAACGACACAGGCAGTTACTCTACTTTTGATCCCTGTTGAATCCGCCTGTAGCATACCATAAACTGGTACTGGCAGTTAGTAAATCGTCTGGATTTGTCAGAAATTTCTGCTAAAAGTAAGACCACTGGACTTACACTGAATATGTAAGCAACATGCTCAGTGCGAGGCCAGGTTGGAATTCAGTGGAATGCCTCTGAGGTAGTGGTTCTCAGCCTTCCTCATGCCGCGACCCTTTAATACAGGTCCTCATGTTGTGGTGATCTCCAACCACAACATTATTTTCGTTGCTACTTCATCACTTATTTTTCTTCTGTTATGAATCATAATGTAAATATCTGATATGTAGGATGTATTTTCATGGGTAAAAATGGAATATAATTAAAGCATAGTGATAATCACAAAACAATATGTAATTATAGATTGTGAAATATTTATTTCTAATAACAATTAAATGAAACTTTGTCGTGAAGCATGGTGTAGCATGGGTAACAGTCTATGCGGGCGGACCTGCCTGGAGACAGAGGAGCTGTGTCTCAGTTCCTATAACCATGTGTTTTCTGATGGTCTTGAGCGACCTCTGTGAAAGGGTTGTTTGACCCCCAAAGGGGTCACGACCCACAGGTTGATAACTGCTGCTCCAAGTCCTTCCCCTGGATTAAAAGCTCAAGATTTGAATCAACCAAACGATAGTGAAACTGTCTTTCCTCTGGTTTGTCTTCGCTGGCGACTTCTATTTCAGTTCCAGCTCTTTAGAAGCCTGGTAAAGCTTGACAAGCCATCACCCCTGTCTCTCCTGCTCATTATTCCTCATGGCTGTCTCCTCCTGTATGTTTTCCAGGAGCTTCTAAGCTTGGTCCCTCAACCCAGAAATGTTTTAAGCTTTATGGTTGTGCCTTCCCAGGGACAGCTACTCCGTGTCACCACTGCAGGGCACCCACCATTTATTCCATCCCCTCACCTTTCACCTGCTATTCGTACATATGAGCAGCCTTCCAAGAGTTGGTGGACAATTTCTTTGGTCTTTCAATTTCGTGTGTCTGTGAACGTCCTGAAGCACCCTCATCTACGGAATGGCTGCAGCTCCCAGAGATGTGCACGTGTGAGGGACAAGGACGGTGACAGGGACGGGGACAGGGACAGAGAGTGGGTGCATGCGGGGAGAGCAGAACACCCAACCTCACTGCCATCAAGTCCATGCTAGCTCCGGGGAGCAGGAGAAGGAAGCACTGCCTTTCTGCCCTGGGGCCATTGGTGGTTTTGAACTCTCGACCATACGGCTAGCAGCCCAGGGTGTAACCAGTATGCGGCCGGGGCTCCTGAACGAGTGCAGGTGGGGAGAACTACATTGCTCCCTGGAAAGTACTAGCAGTCTCCAAAAGTGAAATACCTTCGCTAGAGTATGGAGACAGTCAGAACCCTAGTGACAAGACCCCAGCTTATATTTTTTCATGTATTTCCATGACTAATTCAATCAAAAAGGATGGAGGGGAAGATGGGAAATAAATCCAACGCCCAGCAAAGACAGAGTAGATGACCCAGTTTTTGAGCAGCGGCTCTCAACCTGTGGGTTGTGATGAAGTAGCAATGAAAATAATTGTATGGTTGCGGGGTCACCACAACAAGAGGAACTAGGAAAGGGCCGCAGCATTAGGAAGGTCGAGAATCACTCTTTTAGATGGCGGAGGTTGGGTCAGTGGCCTTACACCTTGTGCTAATAGCCCCTGAGAAATCCTTGCTGATGTGATATGATAGCTATCCTTATTGTCTCCATTGAGTTGAGCCGAGTTTTCTGTTCACTGTCTTCAGTGACAGTTTAGCAGAAGAAAGATAATTATAACAGTTGCAAAATTAAAATTGGAGCTGTGAAGGAGGGAGCCAGCACAACGCATAATTGAAAAAACCGAGACGTTCTTGAAACGTGTCAAGGAGAAGACAGCCATGAGGGATGTTGAGAGACAGTGCCCTGGGTGTGCCAAGGTGCACAGGAGCCCCTGAAGCTCGAGCTGAAATAGAAGCGGTCATCAAAGACATGCCGGAGGAAAGCCTTTCTGAGTTGCGCCTGGAATTAGGGGCACACATAGAACAGCTGCATTGTGCTTCCAAGCAGGTCTGTGAAAACAGCACCTCACCTCTGGGGAAAAGTTTTTAATGAGCAAGACAAAGAAAAATGTATTCATTCTGGTTTAAAATCTGCCCTCCACCTAAGCCCCTGGCATCAGCTCCTCATTTTTTCCCCTCTCTCCTTCATGAACCCTTGATAATTTAGAAATTATTATTTTGTCATATCTTGCCCTGTCCAACACCTCCCTTCACCTAATTTCCTGTTGTCCATCCCCCAGGGAGGAGGTTATATGTAGATGCTTGTAATCGGTTCCTCCTTTCCACCCCACCCTCCCTCCACTCTCCCAGTATCGCCACTCACACCACTGGTCCTGAAGGGATCATCTGCCCTGGATTCCCTGTGTTTCCAGTTCCTATCTGTGCCAGTGTACATCCTCTGGTCTAGCCAGATTTGTAAGGCAGAATTGGGATCATGATAGTGGGAGGAAGAGGGAGGAAGCATTTAGGAACTAGAGGAAAGTTGTATGTTCCATCATTGCTACACGACACCCTGACTGGCTCATCTCCTCCCCAAGATCCTTCTGTAAGGGGATGTCCAGTGGCCTACAAATGGGCTTTCTTCTTGAGGAGTTCTTGACCTCCTTGCTCTCCTGCTACCGCTTTCCACCCACATTCAAATTCAACTCTGAAAGTGCATGAGGACAGGGCCTGTCCAATGTTACCTAATATTTATCGAGCTTTCAATTATATGCGAGGTACTGTGCTGAGTGTTGTTTAGGTATTATTTTCATTCCCATGTAAACCTGAGGTAGGCGCTGTTGCCTCTACCCTCATTTGGTATGTGAGGAAACAGAAGCACAGAGAGGCTGAGAAACTAGAACCAGATAAAGGATGCATGGTTGAGGCCAAGTAGGACTCTAGAAACCACCATGCCATGTTGCTCTTTCTTTCTGCATTCCAAGGAAGGCCGTTCATAGCTCAATAGCCTCTGGGGCTGGTCAGTGGGAGGGACTTAGCCATGTAGATTGAAAACACTTACTTCAGCCCAGGAGGGGACAGACTAAAGGTAATGGAAGGAAGGATGTGAATGGAAGGCCAATTCCTAGTTTCAGAGTTAGGCCACCTAGGGAAGTCCACTCAGAGATGCTGTCATATAACAAAGGAAAAGTCAAGGAAAAGGCCATATGTGAAAATCCACATGGACCACCAACAGAGAGGTCTGGAAAGACCTATGAGCAAAGCAAAAGCCCTTAGAAGAACTAGACTGACAGGCAGATTATTGACACTAAATTTCAGTTGTTATGGATGTGAAGCCCCAAACTAATTCCTTATTTCCCACCTGAGCTTGAATTTCCTTGTGAGACAGATAGAAATCAGGCAGATAGTTTAAAATATAGTTTAATAGAGATAGAAGAATAAGCCTTCGCTCTGCAGATGAAGCTTTCTAATAGTGAAACCTAGAATAAGGCAGGTGTACCCCGTAGTCATAGCAGTCCTGGGCCACCATCGGCCTCTTCCAGGGGGAGAGGGACAGTTTGGTGTAAGTAAGAAAGTGGAGCAGAAATCCTATTGTCTTCAGGCAGGGGGCTCCCAAGAACTGACAGAGAGCTGAGGTAGGTAGGTTCAGAGGTATATTATCCCCAAAGAAGTTACCCACGTCCCTAAAGTGGAGCTTGTCCACATACGACGAGCAGCAGAAATGAGGCGGAAACTTTCCTTCTTCCTGCTCCTGATAACACAGGACACTGGGGCACAAGGTGGAGAGAAAATTGCTGAGACCAAGAAGCACAGTTAGGGGTAAGCAAGGAGACAAGCAGGAGGTCCAGTTACGGGAACTGGAACAAAAGACAGGAAGTTAATGACAGTGGTGCAAGGTAAGTTTCTCCTAGTAGGCTAAATTCCCAATCAGGAAAAACCACCGATTGCAACAGTCTCTTACTTGGTTGTTCCTTTTCCACTCTTGCCCCATGACAGTGCGTTTGCCACACGGCTGCTGGAAGACCTTTCAAAGTTCAGATAATATCCACTATCGATTTAGAAGGTTTCACTGGCCATTCTCTGCATGGGCCCCCCAGCACCACACAACAGACCCTTACTCAACTCTCTTCGTTCATCTCCTCTCTTCTCTGCTCATTTATCAAAGCACCAGCTTTTAATGATGACCCAATTTTGGTCTCTTGAACACTCTACACTCATTTCCTATCTCATTTTGCACCGATCCTTTTCTTGGACTGTTTTCTAGTATTCCATGGTTGCACATCATTCAATGCCTTAACATTGAATGGCTTCAAACAGCAACCCTTTTACCATCCGTCAGTGTTGTAGGTCAGTGTGATGGATTGCTTGTGTTCTCCCTAAAGATATGTTGAAGTCGAAGTCCCTGAGCCCGTGAGTGTGATCCTGTTTTGAAAGTGGGGGTTTCTTTGGCTAAACAGCTAAGTCAAATGAGATCCTATCAAAGTTGGGTGGGATTTGCTTCATGATGAGCATCTTATAAAAAGAAGAGGACGAACAGAAAGTCACACTCCGCGTGAGGACAGCATGGCACATCCTTCTAAAGCCAAGGGATGCCGATGGTTGCTCAGAGTCACCAGGAACTAAGGGAGACACAGGAAACAACTCTTCTTTCAAACGTCTCAGGAGACAGCATGGCAGACACTCTGAATTGTACTTTTAGCCTCCAGAACTGTGAGGAATACATTTCTGTGCTATCTTGTTATCACAGCCCTGGAAGACTAAGTCAGGCAGAACTCAACTATACATCTTTTGTTCCAAATGGCATTGACTAGGGTCACATGCTGGTATGCACTTGACAGCTAGTCTGGAGGGTCTACGACGGTTTTGCTAAATGTTCCTCATTGCCAAAGATGATGAGAAGGTTGGGCTCAGCTGGGCGCCTCTCCCTGTCTGTGTGTTCTCAAGGCTTCTCCACATGGGCTCTGCAGCAGGGCACACAGGCTTCTTACCTGGCAGCTAAAAGTTCTGAGTGAGGACTCTTCAGAGTCAGGAAGTGGAAGCAGCCAGTTTCTTACAGACTGGATACGGGCACTGTGTCAACTCTGCTGTATTCTATTGATCAAGGCCCTCAGGGAGGCCAGCTACTTCAAAGTGCTTAGACTCCTTCCAGCTCTCACTGGGAAGGAAGGCAACTAATTTCTGAGCCTCTTTTAGTTTGCTGCATCCTGAAATGTCCTTCCCCGAGATCTTGCCTCCAACATTCAGGCCTCAGCTCAGATGATTTTCACATGGTCCGCCATCAATCCTCTTAGGCTGTCTTCTTCAGAATTCTCATCAACATTTGAAATTAGTCTACTTGTCTTTTCCCACTGAAATCGAAGCTCTTTGTTCGGTCTACTGTTTCATCCAAGGACCTAGAACAGTGTCTGTCATGTTGTTGTTGTTAATTGCCCCTCGTCATCACCAACTTATGGTGCCTGAGATAGTTAACATTTATTGTGCCGACCTGGCTGATTAACACATGTGCGGTTAATTGAAGAGCAGAGGGATAAATAGTTCCGTGAGCCTGGCGTTTCTAGTTCTCGGGTCTCTTGCTTTCTGATGGTTGGAGCAGGGTGCAGCTGCCTTAACTAGCTCCCTGTTCACCTAGCCGGGCTCACTTCCTTCAAGACATTGCTGAGGAGAAGCCGTATGGACCTACCCCGATGCAGCCCTGGGTGCTGGAGCAGCCGCGTGGTGACCCCTGCCAGCGCTGAGATGCTTACACGCTCACTGATTCAACTTTCCTCCTGCAGTCGGCCACATAGGTGTGTTTTGTGAAATCGAGGAGGACTTTGTGGATTGTTGTTGGACATAAGGGTTAATGTTGAACTTACAGGCTTGGGCAGCACTGAGTTGGGATTGTTTTCTTGATGTGCACTTACCCTTTATATAAAACTCTCTCTTATATCCTTTATATAAAACTCCCCCTCTCTCTGGATTTGTTTCTCTAATGTGCCCAGATTAACACATAATGGTACCTTGGGAGTGGGGTACTGGAGAAACAAATCCTAAGATAGAGAGTAGATGTTTGACCTCTCCCTCATGGTAGTTCTTCTTCCTTGTCTAGCCAGAGGCCAGACAAAGCCACCCTTTACTCGGTTGTTTTCTGGGGAAAATATGGGAAGTATGAAAATAGAAAGTTTGTAAGTCCACTTGATTTGAGCCATTAAAATTTGATCTTTAGGTAGATTTAGCCCATGCCTGTAAAGAAAACTTTGAAAATATATGCCCCACCCAGTGCTTTGGAGGATTCAGGAACCAATGGTTTTTGTTAGAAGCTGGATAAAATCTGGAGCCATGAAGAAAACTCCTCTCTGGGACAGAATGTTAAAGGGAGCCTGAGAGAAGGCTGAAAGGCTTGCTAGGGGACCAGCTGAATCTACTAGTTGAGTGGAAGTGGGAGAAAGGCAGCAATAAAGAGACGGGTTGAGTTTGACCACTGACACCTGTGGACTCGGTTTACAGGAAAAAGGGGAGAAGAGAATGGGTTGACTGGTCTAAAGTTCATGACCTAGCACGAGGGGGCTAGGCTTGCTGAGTATTGGTGAGAGCCTATGGTCTTAAAGACAGAATGACCATATGGGCCCCCTGTGGAGGCGGAGTGAGGCAGCCACACGGAGTAGACCTTGTGGTTAGCAGCCCAGTGCTTGCTTGACAGCACCAGCTCCGGGGACAGTTTTCTGTGCTTCCCATCGGTTCTCAAGCCTATCAAGAGACCACCTACACTAGAACAATTTAGTGTGCTTCATAAGAATGCGAATTGTTAACTCAATCCTGAGCAGTGAATCTGAATCATTTGGGTCAGAGGTCAGTTAACTAGGACTTGTGGTTGTCCTGTGAACTGAGAACTCCTGCCTCAGGTGCACTGTGAACATTAATAGTCTATATTAAACTATGTCAGTGGATAGATTATATCACCATATTAAAGCTCCCTAAAGTAAGGGGTTATGTCTAGATGATTTTGATTCTCTGATTTATACTGAAAATCATTTCCTTCAGTCAATAACTCATAGGTTTTACTTATAATTTGCATACTTGTCTAAAAATAGGGATTATAAAACTCAGTTATGTAATTCCCTGACAAAGTATATGATTGTTATCTGAAAATATATTCGTATCCCAAAAAGTTACCAGAATATTTTTATCCAAATGATTTTGTATTCTCAAGAAATTTTTGAGGGGAACTGATAGCAACGATGGATGTTTCCACCCCACCTCGGATGGGGGCAAATAATGGAAATGCGGGTGAAGGGGATACAGTGGATGGTGTAAGATATGGAAACAAAAAAGGGAGAAATTCACCTTTTCTGTTTGTAGTGGAGCTGTTATTCTTGTGGGATGGCAAACGGTGTCTACTACCTGTGTTAAATGTCATGCCACTCTGCTTCTGCACCTCCGCGGTCGGCAGCTTATTCCCCACCAGGTGCCACTCCTTTACCAAAGCACCAGGCTGTCTCTCCCCACTCCTCAGGCCCCCACACCTCAAATCGGGAAACAGTACACAGGGGCCTATCAATTGCATTGGTTTATTGTTCTGAAATTGGTTCTTATTGTGTGTCCATGTATTAATGTGGAAATAATCTGAACCTCTCAGATTTCTTTGAAATTTGTTTAGTGAAATAATACTTTATCGGGTTTATGTGAAAGTTTACAAAGTAAATTAGGTTCCCAGTTAATATTTTAATGCAAATTGTTCCATAACATTGGTTATATTTTTCACAAAATATCAACATTTTTGTTATTTCTATTCTGTTTGTTCTTTTTCAATTAATTGAACTTCCTTGCGTCTTCCTACCATCTGATTTTTGCTTTAGGGTAAATGTTTATCATTTGGTTGATTACGTACGGGAGCTCAGCACTCAGGGGTGAGATTGTTTGTTATTAGAGAATGTATTGATTGATGAAACGTGGCCTCCAGGAGTGACTTCTGCTTCAAGGTCAAATGGAGTTCCTTTAGGCGATCAGTCCAATAAAGGAATTTGAATTTTGTTCTTCCTTTTTCTCCCATTTTATATGACATCTACTTGGATGGAACGGTAGGTCAGTATAAGGCATCATTTAGTTCTGAGCTCAGGATAAATGAAGTGATGGTTCCTGTGGACAATTAGACTGTGGACTAGTTTCTTCTTTGAGTCTTTGGTTTCTTTAATTCTCTGGTGTCTGAGTTGGATTCTTGGAAGCTTTTAAAGGACAGGTGCTACTCACCAAACTAGGAGGGAGACAATTAACTTCAAGAACTATGTATGTCAATTGACTAAGTTGTCCCACAGAACTATGGTCCCATAGTTTTTTAAATCGCTTTATTAGGGGCTCATACAACTCTTATCATAATCCACACATACATCAGTTTTGTAAAACACATCTGTATATTCATTGCCCTCATCATTCTCAAAACATGTGATCTCTACTTAAGCTCCTGGCATCAGGTCCTCATTTTCCCCCTCCCTCCCTGCTTCCCCTCCCCCTCCCTCATGAACCCTTGATAATTTATAAATTATTATTTTGTTATATCTTGCCCTGTCCGACGTCTCCCAAGTTCACCCACTTTTCTGTTGTCCATCCCCCAGGGAGGAGGTCACATGTAGATCCTTGTAATCGGTCCCGTAGTTTTTAACTGAACAATTTAACCAAGGATTTGTTCAATTCTGAAAGGTGTGTGGAGATGCCTAGACAATGTCTGTAACAGTGCCTGCGCTTTTTCCTTCTAAATTGTGTTTATGGTTTTGTGGTTCTTGAGAAGACACACAGCAAACCATATACTGTTGGGTTTCTACATGTATGACAGTTTCTACATGTATGAGAGCCTTTACATGTAGAGAAACTGATGACATGCTTCCAGCTGTGGGAGCATTAGCACCCTTCTTTTCTGAGTTGTTCCTTCCTTAGTAATACACACCCACTCCCCTCGAACTTTTCTACTTAATCTTTGTAGTTACTGTTCGCAATGTGATTCCATATAGGTCGTTCTCAAAAGAGCATCATGCTCAAGTTCATGAAGCTCACTACAAGGAGATTTTAAGATGGTGCTCGGGGATACTTTGGTTTCAGTCTTTAAAATTATCTCAGGGCAATGGTTCCAGAGCTTTATCCCTCTTCTTGGCTCCAGAAAGACTAGACTCTAGGAGAGTTTGAAATTCTGCTTGGTTTTTGTTTTGTTTTATTGAGTTGTAGGACAGGATTCTTCTATAAAATCCATGACCAAATTGTGCAGTAATGAGAGGGGGGCACCAGCCCAGTTTCTGGCCTCAAAGGGAGGCAGTTGTTTAGAGAGGTAATTAGCCAGACCCTTCATATCCGCCTACGTCCAGTTCTTTCTCTCCCTCTGTTTCTCTGGGTCAATAGAGCTACATTATCGTGCCTTGGATGACTGCTTGCAAGCTTTAAAGAGTCCAGAGGGTATTCAGTGAAGCAGGAAGTAAATCAGTAGCTCTGCACACTTTACCAGGCAAAACGAACAACAACAACTACTGGGATGTTCCATGAAACCATGTCCCTAAACCTCCAAACTAAGGAACCAAATATCAGTTTTGATTGAATATAAGCAGGGTCAGCAGCTACTCTTATTTAACTTGTTATTGTAAACATACTTCTTGTACAACGTTTGCCAATTCTACTTTTACAGCTATATAAATCATTGACAGCAATTACAATAATTGGGTGTGCAACGTACCCGTAATCAATTCTATTGTTTTATTCAATCCTTCCCCCCTCCTTCCTGCCTCTGGTAGCCACTAGTAAACTTTGGTGTTTATATATTTGCCTTTTCTTTCTTGTAAGTGAAGTCATACAGTATTTATCCTGTAATTGGCTTATTTTGCTCAGTTTAGTTCCTCAAGTTCCACGCATACGTAGCATGTATTAAGACTTCTCCTAAAGGCTGAGTAGTATTCCTGTATGAGGGGGTACAAAAAGTACATCACAGGAAAAAGCTCCTCTGGGCAGACCTTTCGTAGTAGGCTTTTCCCCCTGCTAGGACAGCATCTACTTGTTCTGAGTTAGTGCACCCAGTAGCATCTCTTGGGAAGCTTCTCTCTGATCACAGTGAATTTTTTTCAAAAAGCTGTTTTGCTCTAATCTCGTTTTCTTTCCTTTTTTTGTGTGATGGCTGGTTTAAGAGAACAGTGTGTGGCTGTGAAATTTGTTTCCTCCTTGGGGAAAAATGCGGCAGACACTGTTGTGATGTTGCACACAGCTTATACGGAGAGCACTATGGGAAAAACTCGTGTACAAGTGGTTTGCTCGTTTCAAAAAAGGTGAAATGTTGACTGATGACAAACCTTGTTCTGCATGTCCATCAACTTCTGAAAGAGACAAAAATGCCAAATTGTGGGGCATTTGGTGTTCGTTTCACCAGCTCACATTGTTGACTAAGCTTTCTATTTAGAGGTTCTGAAAAGATTGCATAACAGTGTGCAACAAAAAAGGCCTGATTTGTGGCAGATGGGGGATGGGTTTTGCCACCACGATAATGTACCTGCTCATGCAGCCATCTCAGTGCACCAGTTTTTAGCTAAAAGAGCATGCCTCTCTCGCCCCATGCACCTGGCTCACCTGACCTCACTCTGAGCGACTTCTTTTCATTTCCACGAATGAAAAGGGGCATGAAAGGCCAGCAATTTGATGATGTAGAAGAAATGAAGAAAAAACTAAGGAAGTGCTGTCAGCCACCCAAATAGGAGTTTGAAAAGGGTTTCCAAGGAAGGAATGGCAGATTTGTCAAATGTATTAAGTATAATGGAAAGTACTTTGAAAGTGATAGGTGTCTTGTCAAAAAATTAAGTACACAGCTTTGGAAAATTTTTGTTTCTTTATGGGGGTTCTATATATATATGCATGCATTTATATGTGTATATATACATACACAGCACGTTCTTGATATAAATCTATGTGTGTGTGTGTGTACATACATAACAGAGCTCATACAGCTGTAGAAGTAGGTAAGGACAGTGTGGCTTTAAGTCAGCCAGTCAGATTTTAAACTGGAAGCTTCTCCTGACTTGAGTAGCTTCAGCTTCTATACCACAGGCTGTAGAAGTAGATGAATCTCGGGTCAGCAAATCAGGCTGTGACAGGAGAGAGAAACGAAATCAAGGTTGGCAGGTCAGATAGCAGGTTGCTGATTGCTCTATGGATCGGCAGCCATTATGGCAGGCCGCTGGTTCAAGTACAAAGAATAAGAGACAGACAAGTCAGATACAGGACTCAGACGCAAAAAAGCCAGCAAGTGTCTCCTCAACCTCCGCTTAAATATGAATTAGGCCCCACTCTGAGTAAACTTCCTCTCAGGTGTATTGGTGCTGTTACCTGAGTAAGAGGATTGTACTCCACCTTAATCTGATTAGCTGATCACAGCAGATCCCATTATGGGATACATTGTGTTATACAACATCATAGGGATTACTAGGCCTCAGTTACCAACCCCCTGAGAATTCTGATCTGGTCAAGGTGATACAAAACCTAACTATGACAGTTAGTTCTCTATTTTTGGTTGTTTTCTTTGTCACTAGCTAGAGTCTTGTTATTCTTAATGATTGTTTCAAAGAAACAACTTCTGATTGTATTGGTTCTATTATCTTTCTGTTTTTAATTTTATTTCTGGGTGATCTTTGCTATTTCCCTTTTTCTGGTACATTAAGGCTTCTTTTTGGTCTCCTCTTTCTAGTTTCTAGAATTATCAAGTTAGGCTGTTAATTGGAGATCCCTTCACCCTCTCCTTCCTGTTTATTGCTGTAAGTTTCCCTCTGCACACTGTCTTCTCTGAATATTGTATGTTGTGCTTTCATTTTCATCAGATTTTTAAAATGTGTGATTTCTCTTTTGATATTTACCGTGACCCACTATTAGTTTCATAGTATGTTAATTAATTTCCATATTTTCAGGGTTTTTTCTGTTACTGATTTCTGGTTTCACTCACTTGTGATCAGAGAAAATACTTCATATGATTTCAATTTTTAAAAATTTATCAAGACTTGCTTGGATTTGACTCAATGGCAATGGGGTAGAACAAGATCTCTCAATTTTATCTTAGTCAGTAAAATTGCTGGCATTACCCTTAATGAAGACTCTCTTTAGGATACCTGGTCATTCATTCTCCAGGAGACCTTTTGTTTCTCATCAACCTTTCCTCTTCCACTTCCAGAATTATATTTTTCCTTTCTCCTGAGGCCTGTTTTTGAGCCCATCATTTGCATATTTACTCAGTTTATGAGTGGTGTCATTGACTACTTCATTTCCGTGCAGTTTGTTATTTCTAGCTTCCAGCTACTGGATCTAATAGTTTACACACCCAGATCTGTGCCTAAATTGTGAGTAATATCCACAACAGTATCCCCAACATTCCACTCATGAGGAGGAGTCCAGGGTCCCAGCACGAGCTCCCAGATACAGTCTACCTGGTTCCCAGGGTTGGACCAATCCTCACCACTGGGATCCTGTTTGGCCTCACTTTTCATCGTTTTTCCACCTGCTATTTGCCAAGGGTTCTGCCTCCCTCCCTCCCTCCCTCCCTCCCTCCCTCCCTCGTTCTTGCTGCGTCCTCTTCTGTGGTGGGAAAGCAATAAAAGGCTGGATCATCTTCACGTGCTGGTGATCTGGTGCTTCACAGCAGATCTCCCAGAATGACCACAGTGTTCTCCTTGCATCTCCATTATTGCCCAACACGTTCACTTCCATGTGTTGCTACATAATACCCAGGCTTTCTTAATCATACCGTGTTTTTATTTTTAAACTTCCTTGCCCCTTTATCTGACCGTTCTCTGTTGCTGTTGATGCTTGTTTAGTTCAGTTTACATAAAAGCTCCAGTGGGTCAGTTTTGCTTTGTGTTATGTATGTGTTTTGGTGGTTCCTAAGGCTTAATAAACCAATACTAGGGAGTATCTTACAACATATAAAGAAAGATTAGCATTGAGGGTCTCAGAAACAGACCAAAACTCAACTTCAGAAAAGCTCCCTGCTTGAGCAAATCTCCCAGAATTTGGTGAATTCTTCTGTACTTGCTGAGGATTATTTGAAAACCAGCACATTGTTAGGCTCTCTCTTTTCTGGTGCTTTTACGTAGTCAATAAAACACAAATAAGCATCTCTCTGCCATTTTATAGTTTCATCCACCATCTATCTCATGTCAGCAAGAATTCTCTTTGTATCATATCTGCTTCTGAATCCAGCTTGAATTTCTGGCAGCTCACCGTTGATGTCCTGTTGTAACCATTTTTGAAATATTTTCATCAAAATTTTACCGGCATGTGTTATCAGTGAAAATTTTATCATTTCCATTCTGTTGCATCACTTCATTTTTCTTTGGAATGGCCAGAAGTATGGATTTCTTCCAGTGGGTTGACCGGGCAGCTGTCTTCCAGATTTCTTGGTGAGTGAGTGTTTCCTGTATTTTGTCAGTTCCCAGAGCCTGGTGTTTCTCTAGTGCCTTTAATGCAGCTTGGGCTTCTTCCTTCAGTACTATTGGTTCTTGGTCCGATGCCACCTCTGGAAATGGTTGAATGTCAACCTATTCTTTTGATACCATAACTCTGTGTATTCTTTCCATCTTTATTTAAATGATTTTATTGGGGGCTCATACAACTCTTATCACAATCCATACATAAATCTATTGTTTCAAGCACATTTTTATGTTTGTTTCCTTCATCAATCTCAAAACATGTTCTTTCTACTTGAGCCTATGGTATCTGCTCCACATGTTTTCCCTCCCTCCCGCCACACCCTCCCTCATGAACACTTGATAATTTAGCACTGTCCAACATCTATCTGCCTTCACTGACTTTTCTCTTGTCCATCCTGCAGGGAGGGGTGTTATATGTAGATTCTTGTTACTGGTTCCCCCTTTTTACCCCATCTTCCTTCTACCCTCCTGGTTTTGCCACTCTCATCACTGGTCCTGAAGGGATTCCCTGTGTTTCCAGTTCCTGTCTGTATCAGTGTATATCCTGTGGGTCTAGCTGGATTTGTAAGGTAGAATTGGAATCATGATAGTGGGGGTGGGGGTCGGGGAGAGGAAGCATTTAAGAACTAGAGGAAAGTTGTATGTTTCATCGTTGACTGGCTCTTCTCCTCCCTGTGACCCTTCTGTAAGGCGTTCCCAATCTGTACTCCGCCTCATTCACAATGATTTGATTTTTTGTTCTTTGATACCTTAAACCTGATCACACAGGCTGCTGTGCTTTTTCCATGTGGGCTTTGTTGTTTCTGAGCTAGAGGGCCACTTGTATACCTTCAAGACTTTATGACTTCAGATGCCATATCTTTTGATAGTCGAGCACTATCAGCTTTCTTCACCACATTTGCTTATGCACACAATTTTCTTCAGTGATCATGTCAGGAAGGTGAGCATCATGGAATGCCAATTTAACAGAACAAAATGTTCTTGCATTGAGGGAGTACTTGAGTGGAAGCCCAATGTCCATTTGCTAACTTAATACTAAACCTATAATATGTGCACATAGATCTATTTTCCCATTGTCATATATAAATATATTTACATATGTCCATGCCTGTATTTAGACCTCTGTAAGTGCCCTTTGCCTCCTGGACACCCCCTTACTGAAGGGTTGTGGAAAGTAGATGAGCCAGTCTGGGTTCAGGGTAGCAACGATGAAACATATAACTTTCCTCTAGTTCTTAATGCTTCCTTCCCACAATATCATAATCCCAATCCCACCTTACAAAGCTGGCTAGACCAGAGGATGTACATTGGTACAGATAGAAACTGGAAACACAGGGAATCCAGGGTAGATGACCCCTTCAGGACCAATGGTGAGAGTGGCGATGCCTGGAGGGTAGAAGGAATGTGGGGTGGAAAGGGGGAACCGACTACAAGAATCTACGAATAGCCTCCTCCCTTGGGGATGGACAGCAGAGAAGTGGGCAGGGGGAGATGTCAGACAGTGTAACATATGACATAATAATTTATGAATTATGAAGGATTCATGAGGGAGGGGAAGGAGGCAGGAGGGGCACAAAAGGAGGAGCCAATATTAAGGACTGAAGTAGAAGGCAAATTTTTTGAGAATGATGATGGCAACAAATGTACATATGTGCTTGACACAATGGATGGATGTATAGATTGTGATAAGAATTGTATGAGCTCCCAGTAAAATGATTAAAAAAAAGATTAAGTGACTGGTCACTACACATACACTGGGAATAGGATAAAATTTTCAATAACATTCATTCACAAAGCCAGGACTATACCTTCCAGATTAACATATGTGACAAAAAAGCAAAGAGAGAATACAAACAGTAACTATATGATAGTCCTGGGACACCATTCACAGGGTATTCCCAAAGCAAGAGATCCAGACTGAAATCCAACAAACTCAAATTCCAGAGTATTAAGATAGCAGTCATCTGCATCTTTGGACACTAGAGCACTTTGCCCTAAGTCCAAGGGAGTATGTTTTAAAGCACTTTCTTAAACCTGTTTCAGGCGAATCTAAGGTAAATCCCACTGATTTGGAAAGCCACTAAGGAGCTAATAAGGTCTAGTGGGCTTTATCTTATCAGCTCCTTAGTGACTTTCCAAATCGGATCCTTCTGATGTGGCCCATGGAGGATGTTGTGAGCCTGGAAAGAACAGAGTCTAAAATCCTAGATGACTACAGCATCCAGTCTGGATCACCAAGGACTGGATAGAAACCAGGTCAAAAGTGTCCAGTTAGGAATGTAATACCAGGCGTATTCTCTCCTTGGGTTCTATAAGTACCGTTAAGCATGTTTCCCCCCAGATGGCATCTTGCTCTACCCAGTTTACCCATCAACGAAAGTGTAATTGCCTTTTCCAAGACAGACCCGTCTCCCCCTCATGTCTTGACTTGAGTTTCCAGGATGGTTTGCTAATCACTCTCGTAGGAGTATCTGTTGAATTTGGGTGACCGTAGGACAATGTTGTATGGCAGCAACTGATTGGTCGTCTCCCTCCTTCCTCCCTTCCCATCTTGAGAAATTGATCCCAGTGGAGGGGACGTGTCTTCCGTTGAAGTGGTTTGTAAGATGCAATTGTAAAGAGGGCAATATATAGTGCACGGGTACTATACTGGCTCACTACCTTGTTTGGGAGGCCAGATTTCATGACAAAAAGATGATTACATGACCCAAGAGCAGAATTCTGCCTTTATCTTGGTGTTTATCCTTATAGTAGTGTGCCAGTCCTTTTGTGATTGACTAACTTTACGAAGCATAATCATTTCCAGGCCCATCTATGTAATGGGGTGTTTCATGGTTTCATCACTGTTTTTCAGGGGCACATAATTTCCATGTGTACCAGAGTTTCTTCCTCCATTCTTTTACTGATGGGCATTTGGGCTCTTTCCAGCCTCTTGCTATTGTGAACAGTGCTACGGTGAATGTAGGAGAACACATGTCTGGGGTCTGTCTCTTACTTCTTTGGGGTATATGACAAGCAGAGGTGTTGCTGGGTCTAATGCTACTTGCTTCAGGTAGTCTCATAGCGTTCCCCACTGGTTGTAAATGTTTACAAGACTACCAGCCATGTATAAGAGTTTCAAATGCTCCATGCCCTCTCTAGCATTTGTCATTCTCTGTTGTGTGTTTCAATTGCTATTGTGAGGAGTGTACGGTAATAACTCATTGTTGTTTTGATTTGCATTTCCTGGGTGGCTAGGAAATGGTGAGCATATCTTCATGTATGTGTTAGTCATTCACAAGCCAGCTTTGGTGAATGTCTATTTTATGTCCTTTGCCCACCTTTCAATTGGACTAATTTTTTTCTTAGAAAAATTCCATAGATTTTGGTAACAAGTCTCTCGTTAGTTGTGTCATTGTTACCCCACCACCCCAATCTGTGAGTTCTCATTTTACTATTTTGATGAAATTTTTTGAGGTGCATAAGTGTTTTATTTTAGTAGGTCCCAGGCATCTGTGTTGTCTTTTGCTCTGTGTGCTTCCTTTATTAGATTTGCTAGTCCATGTATGCCCTGCAATAGACCCCTTAAGTTTCTAATTGATGATCCTGATAGCTCTGGGGTTTACATTTAGGTCTGTAATCCAGTTTAAGTTTGTTTTTGTACATGGAGTGAGGTATGGGTCCTGTTTCATTCTTCTGCAGATGGAGATCCAAGTTTTCACCCACTTTCCTGTTGCCCATCCTCCAGGGAGGAGGTTATATGTAGATCACTGAGGGGTCTACGGGGCCATCCCCAATCAAAGCCAAACTGACAACCCCGCCTCCATTTCCCCTAGAAGTATGCGCTACAGAGGACAACACTTAGCCTACAGGTTGGGGAGAGGGGCTGGCCCGCCATGCCCATATGGAAGTGTAAACCCAAAGGAAAAAGGGAGTGAGGGTTTAGACTGGATACTGGCACACCAAGTCCTGAGGAGGACGGCCCTGCATGCTGCTGCTAAGGCACAGAGAGGACTGTAGGGCTGACAACAGCTTGAGACATGGTGTCCCCTCACTGGAACATATTGTGAATGAGGACAATACTCGGGACACCCAGCAGGGAGTGAGTCGGGCCTGACCATCCCCACAATGGGATGAACCAGGAAGGAAACAGAACAGATCAGCAATGGGAGCATTGCCAAGCCACGAAGCCCTTGCAGTGTCCCCACAATAGATTTCAGGCTAGGAGGGGCAGTTCTCAGAACCCCTCTAGACTGGTGGGGAGATAATCATAAAGGTCAGCAGACAGATTTGGAATTTTGTATGTGTTTTCAGGGGGGTTTTCTAGGTTTCCCCCCTTTTTTTGTTTTCCCTTTTTATTCAGTCTTTTGTTTTCTTTTTGCTTTGTCTCTTTTATTGCTTTGCCTACCAATATAAGATAGGTTTGGGAAGAAAGCCCAAGGAGAAAGTAAAGGGACCGGCATTTCTGGAGGGACTTGGGAGAGGAGACAGTGGGAGGAAAGGAGTGGTGAGCAAACGATGCCATAGACAGGAAACAACTAGGGAATTAAAAGGAACAACAAGGAGGACATAGAGATCCTGGTGGTGGTGGTGCAGCAACGGCAATCTAGCTGAGAGAAGAAGGGCACGCATGATGTTGGGAAAGGAGGAAGGTAAAAAGAAAACAGGAACGATCTAGGAAGCAAATCTAAGGATACAGGAATAAACATAGGTGTGCACTTATGAAAATATATTAATAAAAATCGAGGTATTGGCCTATGTACATATATTTACATAGCGATAAATTAAGGAAGTGGATGGACTTTGGGCCTCTGCTTAAGTCCTCCCTCAACACAAGAACACTTTGTTCTAACAACCCAGCATTCAGTGATGCTCACCCTCCCAGCATAATAGCTGAAGGCAAAATGAATGCATAAGCAAATGAGGTAAAGAAAGCTGATGATGCCCAGCTATAAAAAGATAAAACATCTGGGTTCTTAAAAAACTGATGGTAAACTTGCAGCCATCTAGCAAAGAAGCAACAAATCCCATATGAAAGGGCCCTAGCCTGTAAGATCATGAGGTGTTGACAGAATCAGGTAGGCACCAGAAGACTGCAAACAAACAAAAACCCCCATATTGTTTAGGATAAAGGGGTTGGAGCAGAGCCCCAAAACCCATCTGTAGACGGGAGGACATACCCTCACAGAAGGGTCACAACAAAAGGATGAGGCAACCAGAGCACAGTATAACACTAATGAAATGTACAACATACCTCTGTATCTTTAAGGCTTCCTCACCCCCCTCTATCATGATCCCAGTTCTGCCAATCAGTTGTGCGTAGGCAAGAGCATGTATACAGGTACAGATAAAGGATCATGACACACAGAATCAAGGTCAGACCAACCCCTCAGGAACAGAAACCGAAGGGTACCAGGAGGGTAGATGGAAGGTAGGGGTAGAAAGGGGAAACCGATCACAATGATTGCTGTATAATACTGCTCCCCAGGGGGGTAAACAACATAAATGTGGTGAAGGGACACAGCACTCAGTATAAGATAGGAAATCAAGGGGTCACGAGAGTGGGAGTGTAGGAAAAGAGAAGAATTGAACCAAGAGTTCAAAAAGAAAGTAACTGTTTAGAAAATGATGGCAACAAATGATAGTGGTATAAATGAGCTTGATACAATTGATGTCATGGACTGTTAGAAGAGCTGTGAGGTAGTTAGTTTGCTGTGACAAGCTGGCCGATAAACACATGTGGGGCGAATTGAAAGGGAGAGGGATAAGTGGTTCAGGGATCCACGCCTTTCTAATGCTGGGGTGCCTTGCTTTATGATGGTCAGATCCGGATGCAGCTCCCTTAGCCAGTTCCCTGCTTTAGCTCCCAAGAATAATTTCCTGAAAGACATCCCTGAGGAGAAGCCACATGGACCTAGTAGACACGATGCCGGTGCAGAGATGCTTACACATTCACTGAATCGGCTTTCCTCCTCCAGTCAACATCATGGTGTCTGGTTTGTGAGATGGAGGAGGACTTTGTGGTTTGATACTGGATAAAGGGGTTGAGGGATTAATTTTGGACTTGTGGGTTTTGGCAGGACAGGTTTGGGATTTTTGCTTGATGCACACTATATATAAACTATATAAAGCACTTTATATAAACTATATAAAACTCTCCCTTAGACATGAGTTTCACTGTAGTTCTTTCCCTAAAGTACCCTGACTAACACATTGTGGTACCTTAGCAGTGGTGTACTGGAGAAACTAGCCATAAGATGGAGAGTAGATGTTTGTCTGACCTCTCCCTCATGGTAGTTTTCCTTCTCTGTCTAGCCAGTGGTCAGACAAAGCCACCCTTTATTCAATAGATTACTGGGGAAACTATGGGAAGTATGAGAGCAGAAAGTTTGTAAGCCCACTTGCTTTGAGCCAACAAAATTTGATCTTTACATGGGCTTAGGAAACACCTTAGAAGACAGCTATGCAGAGAATTGATTTATATGCGAAACAGTGCTTTCCTGTACTCAGGAACCACAAGTCTTCGCCAACACTAAAAAAATCTGGGAGTACAAAGAAAATACCTCCCAGGGAATGGGTGTAAAAGGGAGCTTATGAGCAGGCTGACGGTTTGCAAGGTGACCACGTGAATCTACTTGCTCAGTAGAAGTTGGAGAAATGTAGTAATAAAAACACTAATTGAGTTTGGCCTCTGACACTTGTGTATTTGGTTTACAGGAGAAATGGAGAATATGAGAGTGAATCAACAAAAATTCATGATCTAGCATGAGTAACCCAAGCTTCTTGAATATTGGAGAGAGCTCATGGTCTACAAGCAAGGTGATCTGTGGACACCATAGAGCTGAGGAAGGCATGGGTTGACCAGAACCCCAACAGATGGCGGATTTTCGAGGCTGTGAACTGGTGTGGATCATGGCTGACTTTATGAATGGCTTGTTCGGTTTTGACTTTGTTGATGGACGCAAAATTCAATAGGTTCCTATTGGAATGAAGATTTATTCAGGTCGAAAATGATTTTTTCCTCTGAGAAAAGGTTTGATCTAAGAGGGCCGTAGATTAAGCAAACAGCGAAAATATGAGGTACAAGTGCATGGAGTAGATGGCTTAAAAACATTCCAGAGGGAGGAACATAATCAGAGGCTTATAGAATTAAGTTATTGGTGTCACGTAATTTCAATTCTGAATGGGTGCCAGGATGGCAAGTGTGGATATAGTTCGTGGATTGTGCCAACCTGGGCGATACACACGTGCGGTTAAATCAAGGGCGGAGGGATCAATGGCTCCTTGAGCATTGCCATTCTTGTTGGGTCTCTTCATTTCTGAACATGGGAGCAGGGTGCAGCTGCCTCAGCTTCTTACCTGCTTTAGCTGTCAAGGCTCCTTTCCGGCAAGACGTCCCTGAGCCGAAGACACATGGACCTACCCATAGGAAGCCCAGGCTGTTGGAGTAGCCGTGCAGAGATATGCTGACATATCCAATGCCCACGCTGCTCTGCTTACACATTCAATGCCTCAGCTCTCCTCCCACAGCCAGCAACATGTCGTCTGTTTTGAAAGATGGAGGAGGACATTGCAATTGGTGTTGGACATGTGGGTTAATGGGTTATTGTCGGATTTGTGGGTTTGGACCACACTGATTTCGGATTTCTGCTTGATGAACACTTAACCTTGTTATATGAGTCTGACTTAGACATGAGTTTCTGTGCCCCTGTTTCTCTACGAGAGCCAGAGTCACAAATAGGATACCTAGCAGTGGGGCAATGGAAAAACTCACCTTAAGATGGAGAGTAGGTATTTGTTTGACCTTGCCCTCATGGTAATTCTTCTTCCTTGTCTATGTAGAGGTCAGACAAAGCCACCCTTTACTCGGTTGTTTTCTGGGGAAAATATGGGAAGTGGGAAAAATGAAAGTTTGTAAGCCCACATGCTTAGAGCCACCAAAATTGGGTGATCTTTAGCTGGGTTAAGCTACCTCTGGGAAGACTGCTGTGCAGTGAATTAGATGCCCACCAGTGCTTTCGTGTACTCAGGAACCATAAGCCTTTGCCAGAAGTTAAAATAAAATCTGAGAGTAGGGAGAAAACATCTCCCTGGACTGTGTGTTAAAGAGAGCCTGTGAGCAGGCTGAATTGCTTGCTGGGTGACCACGTGGATCTTCATATGGAGTGGAGGTCGGAGAACTGCAGCAATAAAAGGACTGCTTGTGTATGGGCCCAGTTACCTGTGGATTTGGTTTACCTGAAAAGGAGAAAAAGAGGGTGATTCGACTAAAGTTCACTACGTCGCATCAGGAGCCCAGGCTTGTTGAACATTGGCGAGAGCCCATGGTCTACAAGCAAGGAGACCGGTGGACACCCCGTGGAGGCTGAGTGAGGTAGCTGGCACGGGTCGAACAGAAGCCCACCATAGGGCGATATTGGAGACTGTGAACTGGTGCCTAAGAGTGCTGACTTTATGCACGGCCTGTCCGGCTTTGATTTTGCCGATGGACACAGACTTTGAAAGGTTCCTATTGGAATGAAGATTTCTTCATAGCGAGCAATGATTGTTTCCTCTGAGCATTGGTTTTATATTAGTGGGCCATAGACAAAGTGGATAGCTAAAATTTGGCGTATAAAGGCACAGAGTAGTTGGCTTACAAACTTTCCGAGTGGGGGAACATTCCATAAGTTTTAGAATTAAGGTCTGATGTAACTTAATTCCATGTTGGGTTTAAAGAATTTTGAACGGGTGCCTGGTTCGCAAATGTGGATTTAGTTCGTGGATTGTGCCAACCTGGGCGATACACACGTGCGGTTAAATGAAGGGCGGAGAGATCAATGGCTCCTTGATCATTGCCATTCTAGTTGGGTCTCTACATTTCTGAATGTGGGAGCAGGGTGCAGCTGCCTCAGCTTGTTCCCTGCTTTAGCTGTCAAGGCTCCTTTCTGGCAAGACGTCCCAGAGCCGAAGACACATGGACCTACCAAGAGGAAACCCGGGCTGCTGGAGTAGCCATGCAGAGATATGCTGACATATCCACTGCCCAGGCTGCTCTGCTTACACATTCACTGCCTGGGCTCTCCTCCTTCAGCCAGCAACATGTCGAATGTTTTGAAAGATGGAGGAGGACATTGCAATTGGTGTTGGACATGTGGGTTAATGGGTTATTGTCGGACTTGTGGGTTTGGACCACACTGCTTTCGGATGTCTGCTTGATGAACACTTAACCTTGATATATGAGTCTCACTTAGACATAAGTTTCTGTGCCCCTGTTTCTCTACAAGAGCCAGAGTCACAAATAGGATACCTAGCAGTGGGGCAATGGAAAAACTCATCTTAAGATGGAGAGTAGCTATTTGTTTGACCTTGCCTCATGGTAATTCTACTTCCTTGTCTATCCAGAAGTCAGACAAAGCTACCCTGTACTCGGTTGTTTTCTGGGGAAACTATGGAAAGGTGGAAAAATGAAAGTTTGTAAGCCCACTTGCTTTGAACCACTAAAATGGGGTTATCTTTAGCTGGGTTTAGACCACCTCTGGGTAGACAGCTATGCAGTGAAATAGATGCCCACCAGTGCTTTCGTGAACTCAGGAACCATAAGCCTTTGCCAGAAGTTAAAAAAAAACATCTGGGAGTAGGGAGAAAACATCTCCCAGGGACTGTGTGTTAGAGAGACTGTGAGCAGGCTGAATTACTTTCTGGGTGACCTCGGGGATCTACATATGGAGTGGAGGTCGGAGAAATGCAGCAATAAAAGGACTGCTTGCGTATGGGCATGGATACCTGTGGATTTGGTTTACCTGAAAAGGAGAACACGAGGGTGACTCGAGTAAAGTTCACCATGTGCATCAGGACCCCAGGCTTGATGAATAGTGGCGAGAGCCCATGGTCTACAAGCAAGGTGACCGGTGGATACCCCATGAAGGCTGAGCGAGGTCCCCGGTACGGGTCGACAAGAAGCACACCAGTGGACGATATTGGAGACTGTGAACTGGTGCCTAAGAGTGCTGACTTTATGCACGGCGTGTCCGGCTTTGATTTTGCCGATGGACACAGACTTTGAATGGTTCCTATTGGAATGAAGATTTCTTCATGGCGAGCAATGATATTTCCTCTGAGCACTTGTTTTATATTTTGGGCCATAGATAAAGTGAATAGCTAAAATTTGGCGTATGATGGCACAGAGTAGTTGGCTTACAATCTTTCTGAGTGGGGAAACATTCCATAAGTTTTAGAATTAAGGTCCTGGTGTTACTTAATTCCATGTTGTGGTTAAAGAATTTTGAACGGGTGGCAGGGTTCGCAAATGTGGATTTAGTTCGTGGATTGTGCCAACCTGGGCGATACACACGTGCGGTTAAATCAAGGGCGGAGGGATCAATGGCTCCTTGAGCATTGCCATTCTTGTTGGGTCTCTTCATTTCTGAACATGGGAGCAGGGTGCAGCTGCCTCACCTTGTTCCCTGCTTTAGCTGACAAGGCTCCTTTCCGGCAAGACGTCCCTGAGCCGAAGACACATGGACCTACCCAGAGGAAGCCCGGGCTGTTGGAGTAGCCGTGTAGAGATATGCTGACATATCCACTGCCCACGCTGCTCTGCTTACACATTCACTGCCTCATCTCTCCTCCTTCAGCCAGCAACATGTCATCTGTTTTGAAAGATGGAGGAGGACACTGCAATTGGTTTCGATATGTGGGTTAATGGGTTAATGTCGGACTTGGGGCTTTGGACCACACTGCTTTCGGATGTCTGCTTGATGAACACTTAACCTTTATATATGAGTCTCACTTAGACATGAGTTTCTGTGCCCCTGTTTCTCTACGAGAGCCAGAGTCACAAATAGGATACCTAGCAGTGGGGCAATGGAAAAACTCATTTTAAGATGGAGAGTAGCTATTTGTTTGACCTTGCCCTCATGGTAATTCTTCTTCCTTGTCGATCCAGAGGTCAGACAAAGCCACCCTTTACTCGGTTGTTTTCTGGGGAAACTAGGGTAAGAGGGAAAAATGAAAGTTTGTAAGCCCATTTGCTTGAGCCACCAAAATGGGGTGATCTTTAGCTGGGTTTTGACCACCTCTGGGAAGACAGGTATGCAGTGAAATAGATGCCCACCAGTTCTTTGGTGTACTCAGGAATCATAAGACTTGGCCAGAAGTAAAAAAAAAAAAATCTGAGATTAGGGAGAAAACATCTCCCTGGGAGTGTGTGTTAAAGAGAGCATGTGAGCAGGCTGAATTGCTTGCTGGGTGTCCACGTGGATCTATGTATGGTGTGGAGGTCGGAGAAATGCAGCAATAACAGGATTGCTTGCGTATGGGCACGGATACCTGTGGATTTGTTTACCTGTAAAGGGGAACACAAGGGGGACTCGAGGAATGTTCACCACGTCGCATCAGGAGCCCAACTTGTTGAATAGTGGCGAGAGGCCATGGTCTACAAGCAAGGTGACCAGTGGACACCCCGTGGAGGCTGAGTGAGGTAGCCGGCACGGGCCGACCAGAAGCCCACCAGAGGGCGATATTGGAGACTGTGAACTGGTGCCTAAGAGTGCTGACTTTATGCACGGCCTGTCCGGCTTTGATTTTGCCGATGGACACAGACTGTGAAAGGTTCCAATTAGAATGAAGATTTCTTCATGGCGAGCAATCATTGTTTCCTCTGAGCACTGGTTTTATATTAGTGGGCCATACATAAAGTGAATAGCTAAAATTAGGGGTATAAAGGCACAGAGCAGTTGGCTTACAAACTTTCTGAGTGGGGGAACATTCCATAAGGCTTTGAATTAAGGTCCTGATGTTACTTAATTCCATGTTGGGGTTAAAGAATTTTGAACGGGTGCCAGGTTCACAAATGTGGATTTAGTTCGTGGATTGTGCCAACCTGGGTGATACACACGTGCAGTTAAATGAAGGGCGGAGGGATCAATTGCTCCTTGAGCATTGCCATTCTAGTTGGGTCTCTTCTTTTCTGAACGTGGGAGCAGGGTGCAGCTGCCTCATCTTGTTCCCTGCTTTAGCTGTCAAGGCTCCTTTCCGGCAAGACGTCCCTGAGCCGAAGACACATGTACTTACCCAAAGGAAGCCCGGGTTGTTGGAGTAGCCGTGCAGAGATCTGCTGATATATCCACCGACCACGCGGCTCTGCTTACACATTCACTGTCTCGGTCCCCCTCCTTCAGCCTGCAACATGTCGTCTGTTTTGAAAGATGAAGGAGGACATTGCAATTGGTTTCGACATGTGGGTTAATGGGTTAATGTCGGACTTGTGGGTTTGGACCACACTGCTTTCAGATGTCTGCTTGATGAACACTTAACCTTTATATATGAGTCTCACTTAGACATGAGTTTCTGTGCCCCTGTTTCTCTACGAGAGCCAGAGTCACAAATAGGATACCTAGCAGTGGGGCAATGGAAAAACTCATCTTAAGATGGAGAGTAGCTATTTGTTTGACTTTGCCCTCATGGTAATTCTTCTTCCTTGTCTATCCAGAGGTCAGACAAAGCCACCCTTTACTCGGTTGTTTTCTGGGGAAAATATGGGAAGTGGGAAAAATGAAAGTTTGTAAGCCCACATGCTTAGAGCCACCAAAATTGGGTGATCTTTAGCTGGGTTAAGCTACCTCTGGGAAGACTGCTGTGCAGTGAATTAGATGCCCACCAGTGCTTTCGTGTACTCAGGAACCATAAGCCTTTGCCAGAAGTTAAAATAAAATCTGAGAGTAGGGAGAAAACATCTCCCTGGACTGTGTGTTAAAGAGAGCCTGTGAGCAGGCTGAATTGCTTGCTGGGTGACCACGTGGATCTTCATATGGAGTGGAGGTCGGAGAACTGCAGCAATAAAAGGACTGCTTGTGTATGGGCCCAGTTACCTGTGGATTTGGTTTACCTGAAAAGGAGAAAAAGGGTGATTCGACTAAAGTTCACTACGTCGCATCAGGAGCCCAGGCTTGTTGAACATTAGCGAGAGCCCATGGTCTACAAGCAAGGAGACCGGTGGACACCCCGTGGAGGCTGAGTGAGGTAGCTGGCACGGGTCGACCAGAAGCCCACCATAGGGCGATATTGGAGACTGTGAACTGGTGCCTAAGAGTGCTGACTTTATGCACGGCCTGTCCGGCTTTGATTTTGCCGATGGACACAGACTTTGAAAGGTTCCTATTGGAATGAAGATTTCTTCATAGCGAGCAATGATTGTTTCCTCTGAGCATTGGTTTTATATTAGTGGGCCATAGACAAAGTGGATAGCTAAAATTTGGCGTTTAAAGGCACAGAGTAGTTGGCTTACAAACTTTCCGAGTGGGGAAACATTCCATAAGTTTTAGAATTAAGGTCCTGGTGTTACTTAATTCCATGTTGTGGTTAAAGAATTTTGAACGGGTGGCAGGGTTCGCAAATGTGGATTTAGTTCGTGGATTGTGCCAACCTGGGCGATACACACGTGCGGTTAAATCAAGGGCGGAGGGATCAATGGCTCCTTGAGCATTGCCATTCTTGTTGGGTCTCTTCATTTCTGAACATGGGAGCAGGGTGCAGCTGCCTCACCTTGTTCCCTGCTTTAGCTGACAAGGCTCCTTTCCGGCAAGACGTCCCTGAGCCGAAGACACATGGACCTACCCAGAGGAAGCCCGGGCTGTTGGAGTAGCCGTGTAGAGATATGCTGACATATCCACTGCCCACGCTGCTCTGCTTACACATTCACTGCCTCATCTCTCCTCCTTCAGCCAGCAACATGTCATCTGTTTTGAAAGATGGAGGAGGACACTGCAATTGGTTTCGATATGTGGGTTAATGGGTTAATGTCGGACTTGGGGCTTTGGACCACACTGCTTTCGGATGTCTGCTTGATGAACACTTAACCTTTATATATGAGTCTCACTTAGACATGAGTTTCTGTGCCCCTGTTTCTCTACGAGAGCCAGAGTCACAAATAGGATACCTAGCAGTGGGGCAATGGAAAAACTCATTTTAAGATGGAGAGTAGCTATTTGTTTGACCTTGCCCTCATGGTAATTCTTCTTCCTTGTCGATCCAGAGGTCAGACAAAGCCACCATTTACTCGGTTGTTTTCTGGGGAAACTAGGGTAAGAGGGAAAAATGAAAGTTTGTAAGCCCATTTGCTTGAGCCACCAAAATGGGGTGATCTTTAGCTGGGTTTTGACCACCTCTGGGAAGACAGGTATGCAGTGAAATAGATGCCCACCAGTTCTTTGGTGTACTCAGGAATCATAAGACTTGGCCAGAAGTAAAAAAAAAAAAATCTGAGATTAGGGAGAAAACATCTCCCTGGGAGTGTGTGTTAAAGAGAGCATGTGAGCAGGCTGAATTGCTTGCTGGGTGTCCACGTGGATCTACGTATGGTGTGGAGGTCGGAGAAATGCAGCAATAACAGGATTGCTTGCGTATGGGCACGGATACCTGTGGATTTGTTTACCTGTAAAGGGGAACACAAGGGGGACTCGAGGAATGTTCACCACGTCGCATCAGGAGCCCAACTTGTTGAATAGTGGCGAGAGGCCATGGTCTACAAGCAAGGTGACCAGTGGACACCCCGTGGAGGCTGAGTGAGGTAGCCGGCACGGGCCGACCAGAAGCCCACCAGAGGGCGATATTGGAGACTGTGAACTGGTGCCTAAGAGTGCTGACTTTATGCACGGCCTGTCCGGCTTTGATTTTGCCGATGGACACAGACTGTGAAAGGTTCCAATTAGAATGAAGATTTCTTCATGGCGAGCAATCATTGTTTCCTCTGAGCACTGGTTTTATATTAGTGGGCCATACATAAAGTGAATAGCTAAAATTAGGGGTATAAAGGCACAGAGCAGTTGGCTTACAAACTTTCTGAGTGGGGGAACATTCCTTAAGGCTTTGAATTAAGGTCCTGATGTTACTTAATTCCATGTTGGGGTTAAAGAATTTTGAACGGGTGCCAGGTTCACAAATGTGGATTTAGTTCGTGGATTGTGCCAACCTGGGTGATACACACGTGCAGTTAAATGAAGGGCAGAGGGATCAATTGCTCCTTGAGCATTGCCATTCTAGTTGGGTCTCTTCTTTTCTGAACGTGGGAGCAGGGTGCAGCTGCCTCATCTTGTTCCCTGCTTTAGCTGTCAAGGCTCCTTTCCGGCAAGACGTCCCTGAGCCGAAGACACATGTACTTACCCAAAGGAAGCCCGGGTTGTTGGAGTAGCCGTGCAGAGATCTGCTGATATATCCACCGACCACGCGGCTCTGCTTACACATTCACTGTCTCGGTCCCCCTCCTTCAGCCTGCAACATGTCGTCTGTTTTGAAAGATGAAGGAGGACATTGCAATTGGTTTCGACATGTGGGTTAATGGGTTAATGTCGGACTTGTGGGTTTGGACCACACTGCTTTCAGATGTCTGCTTGATGAACACTTAACCTTTATATATGAGTCTCACTTAGACATGAGTTTCTGTGCCCCTGTTTCTCTACGAGAGCCAGAGTCACAAATAGGATACCTAGCAGTGGGGCAATGGAAAAACTCATCTTAAGATGGAGAGTAGCTATTTGTTTGACTTTGCCCTCATGGTAATTCTTCTTCCTTGTCTATCCAGAGGTCAGACAAAGCCACCCTTTACTCGGTTGTTTTCTGGGGAAAATATGGGAAGTGGGAAAAATGAAAGTTTGTAAGCCCACATGCTTAGAGCCACCAAAATTGGGTGATCTTTAGCTGGGTTAAGCTACCTCTGGGAAGACTGCTGTGCAGTGAATTAGATGCCCACCAGTGCTTTCGTGTACTCAGGAACCATAAGCCTTTGCCAGAAGTTAAAATAAAATCTGAGAGTAGGGAGAAAACATCTCCCTGGACTGTGTGTTAAAGAGCCTGTGAGCAGGCTGAATTGCTTGCTGGGTGACCACGTGGATCTTCATATGGAGTGGAGGTCGGAGAACTGCAGCAATAAAAGGACTGCTTGTGTATGGGCCCAGTTACCTGTGGATTTGGTTTACCTGAAAAGGAGAAAAAGGGTGATTCGACTAAAGTTCACTACGTCGCATCAGGAGCCCAGGCTTGTTGAACATTAGCGAGAGCCCATGGTCTACAAGCAAGGAGACCGGTGGACACCCCGTGGAGGCTGAGTGAGGTAGCTGGCACGGGTCGAACAGAAGCCCACCATAGGGCGATATTGGAGACTGTGAACTGGTGCCTAAGAGTGCTGACTTTATGCACGGCCTGTCCGGCTTTGATTTTGCCGATGGACACAGACTTTGAAAGGTTCCTATTGGAATGAAGATTTCTTCATAGCGAGCAATGATTGTTTCCTCTGAGCATTGGTTTTATATTAGTGGGCCATAGACAAAGTGGATAGCTAAAATTTGGCGTATAAAGGCACAGAGTAGTTGGCTTACAAACTTTCCGAGTGGGGGAACATTCCATAAGTTTTAGAATTAAGGTCTGATGTAACTTAATTCCATGTTGGGTTTAAAGAATTTTGAACGGGTGCCTGGTTCGCAAATGTGGATTTAGTTCGTGGATTGTGCCAACCTGGGCGATACACACGTGCGGTTAAATGAAGGGCGGAGAGATCAATGGCTCCTTGATCATTGCCATTCTAGTTGGGTCTCTACATTTCTGAATGTGGGAGCAGGGTGCAGCTGCCTCAGCTTGTTCCCTGCTTTAGCTGTCAAGGCTCCTTTCTGGCAAGACGTCCCAGAGCCGAAGACACATGGACCTACAAAGAGGAAACCCGGGCTGCTGGAGTAGCCATGCAGAGATATGCTGACATATCCACTGCCCAGGCTGCTCTGCTTACACATTCACTGCCTGGGCTCTCCTCCTTCAGCCAGCAACATGTCGAATGTTTTGAAAGATGGAGGAGGACATTGCAATTGGTGTTGGACATGTGGGTTAATGGGTTATTGTCGGACTTGTGGGTTTGGACCACACTGCTTTCGGATGTCTGCTTGATGAACACTTAACCTTGATATATGAGTCTCACTTAGACATAAGTTTCTGTGCCCCTGTTTCTCTACAAGAGCCAGAGTCACAAATAGGATACCTAGCAGTGGGGCAATGGAAAAACTCATCTTAAGATGGAGAGTAGCTATTTGTTTGACCTTGCCTCATGGTAATTCTACTTCCTTGTCTATCCAGAAGTCAGACAAAGCTACCCTGTACTCGGTTGTTTTCTGGGGAAACTATGGAAAGGTGGAAAAATGAAAGTTTGTAAGCCCACTTGCTTTGAACCACTAAAATGGGGTTATCTTTAGCTGGGTTTAGACCACCTCTGGGTAGACAGCTATGCAGTGAAATAGGTGCCCACCAGTGCTTTCGTGTACTCAGGAACCAAAAGCCTTTGCCAGAAGTTAAAATAAAATCTGAGAGTAGGGAGAAAACATCTCCCTGGACTGTGTGTTAAAGAGAGCCTGTGAGCAGGCTGAATTGCTTGCTGGGTGACCACATGGATCTTCATATGGAGTGGAGGCCGGAGAACTGCAGCAATAAAAGGACTGCTTGTGTATGGGCCCAGATACCTGTGGATTTGGTTTACCTGAAAAGGAGAACACGAGGGTGACTCGAATAAAGTTCACCACGTCGCATCCGGAGCCCAGGCTTGTTGAACATTGGCGAGAGCCCATGGTCTACAAGCAAGGAGACCGGTGGACACCCCGTGGAGGCTGAGTGAGGTAGCTGGCACGGGTCGACCAGAAGCCCACCATAGGGCGATATTGGAGACTGTGAACTGGTGACTAAGAGTGCTGACTTTATGCACGGCCTGTCCGGCTTTGATTTTGCCGATTGGCACAGACTTTGAAAGGTTCCTATTTGAATGAAGATTTCTTCATAGCGAGCAATGATTGTTTCCTCTGAGCACTGGTTTTATATTAGTGGGCCATAGATAAAGTGGATAGCTAAAATTTGGCGTTTAAAGGCACAGAGTAGTTGGCTTACAAACTTTCTGAGTGGGGAAACATTCCATAAGTTTTAGAATTAAGGTCCTGGTGTTACTTAATTCCATGTTGTGGTTAAAGAATTTTGAACGGGTGGCAGGGTTCGCAAATGTGGATTTAGTTCGTGGATTGTGCCAACCTGGGCGATACACACGTGCGGTTAAATCAAGGGCGGAGGGATCAATGGCTCCTTGAGCATTGCCATTCTTGTTGGGTCTCTTCATTTCTGAACATGGGAGCAGGGTGCAGCTGCCTCACCTTGTTCCCTGCTTTAGCTGACAAGGCTCCTTTCCGGCAAGACGTCCCTGAGCCGAAGACACATGGACCTACCCAGAGGAAGCCCGGGCTGTTGGAGTAGCCGTGTAGAGATATGCTGACATATCCACTGCCCACGCTGCTCTGCTTACACATTCACTGCCTCATCTCTCCTCCTTCAGCCAGCAACATGTCATCTGTTTTGAAAGATGGAGGAGGACACTGCAATTGGTTTCGATATGTGGGTTAATGGGTTAATGTCGGACTTGGGGCTTTGGACCACACTGCTTTCGGATGTCTGCTTGATGAACACTTAACCTTTATATATGAGTCTCACTTAGACATGAGTTTCTGTGCCCCTGTTTCTCTACGAGAGCCAGAGTCACAAATAGGATACCTAGCAGTGGGGCAATGGAAAAACTCATTTTAAGATGGAGAGTAGCTATTTGTTTGACCTTGCCCTCATGGTAATTCTTCTTCCTTGTCGATCCAGAGGTCAGACAAAGCCACCCTTTACTCGGTTGTTTTCTGGGGAAACTAGGGTAAGAGGGAAAAATGAAAGTTTGTAAGCCCATTTGCTTGAGCCACCAAAATGGGGTGATCTTTAGCTGGGTTTTGACCACCTCTGGGAAGACAGGTATGCAGTGAAATAGATGCCCACCAGTTCTTTGGTGTACTCAGGAATCATAAGACTTGGCCAGAAGTAAAAAAAAAAAAATCTGAGATTAGGGAGAAAACATCTCCCTGGGAGTGTGTGTTAAAGAGAGCATGTGAGCAGGCTGAATTGCTTGCTGGGTGTCCACGTGGATCTATGTATGGTGTGGAGGTCGGAGAAATGCAGCAATAACAGGATTGCTTGCGTATGGGCACGGATACCTGTGGATTTGTTTACCTGTAAAGGGGAACACAAGGGGGACTCGAGGAATGTTCACCACGTCGCATCAGGAGCCCAACTTGTTGAATAGTGGCGAGAGGCCATGGTCTACAAGCAAGGTGACCAGTGGACACCCCGTGGAGGCTGAGTGAGGTAGCCGGCACGGGCCGACCAGAAGCCCACCAGAGGGCGATATTGGAGACTGTGAACTGGTGCCTAAGAGTGCTGACTTTATGCACGGCCTGTCCGGCTTTGATTTTGCCGATGGACACAGACTGTGAAAGGTTCCAATTAGAATGAAGATTTCTTCATGGCGAGCAATCATTGTTTCCTCTGAGCACTGGTTTTATATTAGTGGGCCATACATAAAGTGAATAGCTAAAATTAGGGGTATAAAGGCACAGAGCAGTTGGCTTACAAACTTTCTGAGTGGGGGAACATTCCATAAGGCTTTGAATTAAGGTCCTGATGTTACTTAATTCCATGTTGGGGTTAAAGAATTTTGAACGGGTGCCAGGTTCACAAATGTGGATTTAGTTCGTGGATTGTGCCAACCTGGGTGATACACACGTGCAGTTAAATGAAGGGCGGAGGGATCAATTGCTCCTTGAGCATTGCCATTCTAGTTGGGTCTCTTCTTTTCTGAACGTGGGAGCAGGGTGCAGCTGCCTCATCTTGTTCCCTGCTTTAGCTGTCAAGGCTCCTTTCCGGCAAGACGTCCCTGAGCCGAAGACACATGTACTTACCCAAAGGAAGCCCGGGTTGTTGGAGTAGCCGTGCAGAGATCTGCTGATATATCCACCGACCACGCGGCTCTGCTTACACATTCACTGTCTCGGTCCCCCTCCTTCAGCCTGCAACATGTCGTCTGTTTTGAAAGATGAAGGAGGACATTGCAATTGGTTTCGACATGTGGGTTAATGGGTTAATGTCGGACTTGTGGGTTTGGACCACACTGCTTTCAGATGTCTGCTTGATGAACACTTAACCTTTATATATGAGTCTCACTTAGACATGAGTTTCTGTGCCCCTGTTTCTCTACGAGAGCCAGAGTCACAAATAGGATACCTAGCAGTGGGGCAATGGAAAAACTCATCTTAAGATGGAGAGTAGCTATTTGTTTGACTTTGCCCTCATGGTAATTCTTCTTCCTTGTCTATCCAGAGGTCAGACAAAGCCACCCTTTACTCGGTTGTTTTCTGGGGAAAATATGGGAAGTGGGAAAAATGAAAGTTTGTAAGCCCACATGCTTAGAGCCACCAAAATTGGGTGATCTTTAGCTGGGTTAAGCTACCTCTGGGAAGACTGCTGTGCAGTGAATTAGATGCCTACCAGTGCTTTCGTGTACTCAGGAACCATAAGCCTTTGCCAGAAGTTAAAATAAAATCTGAGAGTAGGGAGAAAACATCTCCCTGGACTGTGTGTTAAAGAGAGCCTGTGAGCAGGCTGAATTGCTTGCTGGGTGACCACGTGGATCTTCATATGGAGTGGAGGTCGGAGAACTGCAGCAATAAAAGGACTGCTTGTGTATGGGCCCAGTTACCTGTGGATTTGGTTTACCTGAAAAGGAGAAAAAGGGTGATTCGACTAAAGTTCACTACGTCGCATCAGGAGCCCAGGCTTGTTGAACATTAGCGAGAGCCCATGGTCTACAAGCAAGGAGACCGGTGGACACCCCGTGGAGGCTGAGTGAGGTAGCTGGCACGGGTCGAACAGAAGCCCACCATAGGGCGATATTGGAGACTGTGAACTGGTGCCTAAGAGTGCTGACTTTATGCACGGCCTGTCCGGCTTTGATTTTGCCGATGGACACAGACTTTGAAAGGTTCCTATTGGAATGAAGATTTCTTCATAGCGAGCAATGATTGTTTCCTCTGAGCATTGGTTTTATATTAGTGGGCCATAGACAAAGTGGATAGCTAAAATTTGGCGTATGAAGGCACAGAGTAGTTGGCTTACAAACTTTCCGAGTGGGGGAACATTCCATAAGTTTTAGAATTAAGGTCTGATGTAACTTAATTCCATGTTGGGTTTAAAGAATTTTGAACGGGTGCCTGGTTCGCAAATGTGGATTTAGTTCGTGGATTGTGCCAACCTGGGCGATACACACGTGCGGTTAAATGAAGGGCGGAGAGATCAATGGCTCCTTGATCATTGCCATTCTAGTTGGGTCTCTACATTTCTGAATGTGGGAGCAGGGTGCAGCTGCCTCAGCTTGTTCCCTGCTTTAGCTGTCAAGGCTCCTTTCTGGCAAGACGTCCCAGAGCCGAAGACACATGGACCTACAAAGAGGAAACCCGGGCTGCTGGAGTAGCCATGCAGAGATATGCTGACATATCCACTGCCCAGGCTGCTCTGCTTACACATTCACTGCCTGGGCTCTCCTCCTTCAGCCAGCAACATGTCGAATGTTTTGAAAGATGGAGGAGGACATTGCAATTGGTGTTGGACGTGTGGGTTAATGGGTTATTGTCGGACTTGTGGGTTTGGACCACACTGCTTTCGGATGTCTGCTTGATGAACACTTAACCTTGATATATGAGTCTCACTTAGACATAAGTTTCTGTGCCCCTGTTTCTCTACAAGAGCCAGAGTCACAAATAGGATACCTAGCAGTGGGGCAATGGAAAAACTCATCTTAAGATGGAGAGTAGCTATCTGTTTGACCTTGCCTCATGGTAATTCTACTTCCTTGTCTATCCAGAAGTCAGACAAAGCTACCCTGTACTCGGTTGTTTTCTGGGGAAACTATGGAAAGGTGGAAAAATGAAAGTTTGTAAGCCCACTTGCTTTGAACCACTAAAATGGGGTTATCTTTAGCTGGGTTTAGACCACCTCTGGGTAGACAGCTATGCAGTGAAATAGGTGCCCACCAGTGCTTTCGTGTACTCAGGAACCAAAAGCCTTTGCCAGAAGTTAAAATAAAATCTGAGAGTAGGCAGAAAACATCTCCCTGGACTGTGTGTTAAAGAGAGCCTGTGAGCAGGCTGAATTGCTTGCTGGGTGACCACATGGATCTTCATATGGAGTGGAGGCCGGAGAACTGCAGCAATAAAAGGACTGCTTGTGTATGGGCCCAGATACTTGTGGATTTGGTTTACCTGAAAAGGAGAACACGAGGGTGACTCGAATAAAGTTCACCACGTTGCATCCGGAGCCCAGGCTTGTTGAACATTGGCGAGAGCCCATGGTCTACAAGCAAGGAGACCGGTGGACACCCCGTGGAGGCTGAGTGAGGTAGCTTGCACGGGTCGACCAGAAGCCCACCATAGGGCGATATTGGAGACTGTGAACTGGTGCCTAAGAGTGCTGACTTTATGCACGGCCTGTCCGGCTTTGATTTTGCCGATTGGCACAGACTTTGAAAGGTTCCTATTTGAATGAAGATTTCTTCATAGCGAGCAATGATTGTTTCCTCTGAGCACTGGTTTTATATTAGTGGGCCATAGATAAAGTGGATAGCTAAAATTTGGCGTTTAAAGGCACAGAGTAGTTGGCTTACAAACTTTCTGAGTGGGGAAACATTCCATAAGTTTTAGAATTAAGGTCCTGGTGTTACTTAATTCCATGTTGTGGTTAAAGAATTTTGAACGGGTGGCAGGGTTCGCAAATGTGGATTTAGTTCGTGGATTGTGCCAACCTGGGCGATACACACGTGCGGTTAAATCAAGGGCGGAGGGATCAATGGCTCCTTGAGCATTGCCATTCTTGTTGGGTCTCTTCATTTCTGAACATGGGAGCAGGGTGCAGCTGCCTCACCTTGTTCCCTGCTTTAGCTGACAAGGCTCCTTTCCGGCAAGACGTCCCTGAGCCGAAGACACATGGACCTACCCAGAGGAAGCCCGGGCTGTTGGAGTAGCCGTGTAGAGATATGCTGACATATCCACTGCCCACGCTGCTCTGCTTACACATTCACTGCCTCATCTCTCCTCCTTCAGCCAGCAACATGTCATCTGTTTTGAAAGATGGAGGAGGACACTGCAATTGGTTTTGATATGTGGGTTAATGGGTTAATGTCGGACTTGGGGCTTTGGACCACACTGCTTTCGGAAGTCTGCTTGATGAACACTTAACCTTTATATATGAGTCTCACTTAGACATGAGTTTCTGTGCCCCTGTTTCTCTACGAGAGCCAGAGTCACAAATAGGATACCTAGCAGTGGGGCAATGGAAAAACTCATTTTAAGATGGAGAGTAGCTATTTGTTTGACCTTGCCCTCATGGTAATTCTTCTTCCTTGTCGATCCAGAGGTCAGACAAAGCCACCCTTTACTCGGTTGTTTTCTGGGGAAACTAGGGTAAGAGGGAAAAATGAAAGTTTGTAAGCCCATTTGCTTGAGCCACCAAAATGGGGTGATCTTTAGCTGGGTTTTGACCACCTCTGGGAAGACAGGTATGCAGTGAAATAGATGCCCACCAGTTCTTTGGTGTACTCAGGAATCATAAGACTTGGCCAGAAGTAAAAAAAAAAAATCTGAGATTAGGGAGAAAACATCTCCCTGGGAGTGTGTGTTAAAGAGAGCATGTGAGCAGGCTGAATTGCTTGCTGGGTGTCCACGTGGATCTATGTATGGTGTGGAGGTCGGAGAAATGCAGCAATAACAGGATTGCTTGCGTATGGGCACGGATACCTGTGGATTTGTTTACCTGTAAAGGGGAACACAAGGGGGATTCGAAGAATGTTCACCACGTCGCATCAGGAGCCCAACTTGTTGAATAGTGGCGAGAGGCCATAGTCTACAAGCAAGGTGACCAGTGGACACCCCGTGGAGGCTGAGTGAGGTAGCCGGCACGGGCCGACCAGAAGCCCACCAGAGGGCGATATTGGAGACTGTGAACTGGTGCCTAAGAGTGCTGACTTTATGCACGGCCTGTCCGGCTTTGATTTTGCCGATGGACACAGACTGTGAAAGGTTCCAATTAGAATGAAGATTTCTTCATGGCGAGCAATCATTGTTTCCTCTGAGCACTGGTTTTATATTAGTGGGCCATACATAAAGTGAATAGCTAAAATTAGGGGTATAAAGGCACAGAGCAGTTGGCTTACAAACTTTCTGAGTGGGGGAACATTCCATAAGGCTTTGAACTAAGGTCCTGATGTTACTTAATTCCATGTTGGGGTTAAAGAATTTTGAACGGGTGCCAGGTTCACAAATGTGGATTTAGTTCGTGGATTGTGCCAACCTGGGTGATACACACGTGCAGTTAAATGAAGGGCGGAGGGATCAATTGCTCCTTGAGCATTGCCATTCTAGTTGGGTCTCTTCTTTTCTGAACGTGGGAGCAGGGTGCAGCTGCCTCATCTTGTTCCCTGCTTTAGCTGTCAAGGCTCCTTTCCGGCAAGACGTCCCTGAGCCGAAGACACATGTACTTACCCAAAGGAAGCCCGGGTTGTTGGAGTAGCCGTGCAGAGATCTGCTGATATATCCACCGACCACGCGGCTCTGCTTACACATTCACTGTCTCAGTCCCCCTCCTTCAGCCTGCAACATGTCGTCTGTTTTGAAAGATGAAGGAGGACATTGCAATTGGTTTCGACATGTGGGTTAATGGGTTAATGTCGGACTTGTGGGTTTGGACCACACTGCTTTCAGATGTCTGCTTGATGAACACTTAACCTTTATATATGAGTCTCACTTAGACATGAGTTTCTGTGCCCCTGTTTCTCTACGAGAGCCAGAGTCACAAATAGGATACCTAGCAGTGGGGCAATGGAAAAACTCATCTTAAGATGGAGAGTAGCTATTTGTTTGACTTTGCCCTCATGGTAATTCTTCTTCCTTGTCTATCCAGAGGTCAGACAAAGCCACCCTTTACTCGGTTGTTTTCTGGGGAAAATATGGGAAGTGGGAAAAATGAAAGTTTGTAAGCCCACATGCTTAGAGCCACCAAAATTGGGTGATCTTTAGCTGGGTTAAGCTACCTCTGGGAAGACTGCTGTGCAGTGAATTAGATGCCCACCAGTGCTTTCGTGTACTCAGGAACCATAAGCCTTTGCCAGAAGTTAAAATAAAATCTGAGAGTAGGGAGAAAACATCTCCCTGGACTGTGTGTTAAAGAGCCTGTGAGCAGGCTGAATTGCTTGCTGGGTGACCACGTGGATCTTCATATGGAGTGGAGGTCGGAGAACTGCAGCAATAAAAGGACTGCTTGTGTATGGGCCCAGTTACCTGTGGATTTGGTTTACCTGAAAAGGAGAAAAAGGGTGATTCGACTAAAGTTCACTACGTCGCATCAGGAGCCCAAGCTAGTTGAACATTAGCGAGAGCCCATGGTCTACAAGCAAGGAGACCGGTGGAAACCCCGTGGAGGCTGAGTGAGGTAGCTGGCACGGGTCGAACAGAAGCCCACCATAGGGCGATATTGGAGACTGTGAACTGGTGCCTAAGAGTGCTGACTTTATGCATGGCCTGTCCGGCTTTGATTTTGCCGATGGACACAGACTTTGAAAGGTTCCTATTGGAATGAAGATTTCTTCATAGCGAGCAATGATTGTTTCCTCTGAGCATTGGTTTTATATTAGTGGGCCATAGACAAAGTGGATAGCTAAAATTTGGCGTATAAAGGCACAGAGTAGTTGGCTTACAAACTTTCCGAGTGGGGGAACATTCCATAAGTTTTAGAATTAAGGTCTGATGTAACTTAATTCCATGTTGGGTTTAAAGAATTTTGAACGGGTGCCTGGTTCGCAAATGTGGATTTAGTTCGTGGATTGTGCCAACCTGGGCGATACACACGTGCGGTTAAATGAAGGGCGGAGAGATCAATGGCTCCTTGATCATTGCCATTCTAGTTGGGTCTCTACATTTCTGAATGTGGGAGCAGGGTGCAGCTGCCTCAGCTTGTTCCCTGCTTTAGCTGTCAAGGCTCCTTTCTGGCAAGACGTCCCAGAGCCGAAGACACATGGACCTACAAAGAGGAAACCCGGGCTGCTGGAGTAGCCATGCAGAGATATGCTGACATATCCACTGCCCAGGCTGCTCTGCTTACACATTCACTGCCTGGGCTCTCCTCCTTCAGCCAGCAACATGTCGAATGTTTTGAAAGATGGAGGAGGACATTGCAATTGGTGTTGGACATGTGGGTTAATGGGTTATTGTCGGACTTGTGGGTTTGGACCACACTGCTTTCGGATGTCTGCTTGATGAACACTTAACCTTGATATATGAGTCTCACTTAGACATAAGTTTCTGTGCCCCTGTTTCTCTACAAGAGCCAGAGTCACAAATAGGATACCTAGCAGTGGGGCAATGGAAAAACTCATCTTAAGATGGAGAGTAGCTATTTGTTTGACCTTGCCTCATGGTAATTCTACTTCCTTGTCTATCCAGAAGTCAGACAAAGCTACCCTGTACTCGGTTGTTTTCTGGGGAAACTATGGAAAGGTGGAAAAATGAAAGTTTGTAAGCCCACTTGCTTTGAACCACTAAAATGGGGTTATCTTTAGCTGGGTTTAGACCACCTCTGGGTAGACAGCTATGCAGTGAAATAGGTGCCCACCAGTGCTTTCGTGTACTCAGGAACCAAAAGCCTTTGCCAGAAGTTAAAATAAAATCTGAGAGTAGGGAGAAAACATCTCCCTGGACTGTGTGTTAAAGAGAGCCTGTGAGCAGGCTGAATTGCTTGCTGGGTGACCACATGGATCTTCATATGGAGTGGAGGCCGGAGAACTGCAGCAATAAAAGGACTGCTTGTGTATGGGCCCAGATACCTGTGGATTTGGTTTACCTGAAAAGGAGAACACGAGGGTGACTCGAATAAAGTTCACCACGTCGCATCCGGAGCCCAGGCTTGTTGAACATTGGCGAGAGCCCATGGTCTACAAGCAAGGAGACCGGTGGACACCCCGTGGAGGCTGAGTGAGGTAGCTGGCACGGGTCGACCAGAAGCCCACCATAGGGCGATATTGGAGACTGTGAACTGGTGCCTAAGAGTGCTGATTTTATGCACGGCCTGTCCGGCTTTGATTTTGCCGATTGGCACAGACTTTGAAAGGTTCCTATTTGAATGAAGATTTCTTCATAGCGAGCAATGATTGTTTCCTCTGAGCACTGGTTTTATATTAGTGGGCCATAGATAAAGTGGATAGCTAAAATTTGGCGTTTAAAGGCACAGAGTAGTTGGCTTACAAACTTTCTGAGTGGGGAAACATTCCATAAGTTTTAGAATTAAGGTCCTGGTGTTACTTAATTCCATGTTGTGGTTAAAGAATTTTGAACGGGTGGCAGGGTTCGCAAATGTGGATTTAGTTCGTGGATTGTGCCAACCTGGGCGATACACACGTGCGGTTAAATCAAGGGCGGAGGGATCAATGGCTCCTTGAGCATTGCCATTCTTGTTGGGTCTCTTCATTTCTGAACATGGGAGCAGGGTGCAGCTGCCTCACCTTGTTCCCTGCTTTAGCTGACAAGGCTCCTTTCCGGCAAGACGTCCCTGAGCCGAAGACACATGGACCTACCCAGAGGAAGCCCGGGCTGTTGGAGTAGCCGTGTAGAGATATGCTGACATATCCACTGCCCACGCTGCTCTGCTTACACATTCACTGCCTCATCTCTCCTCCTTCAGCCAGCAACATGTCATCTGTTTTGAAAGATGGAGGAGGACACTGCAATTGGTTTCGATATGTGGGTTAATGGGTTAATGTCGGACTTGGGGCTTTGGACCACACTGCTTTCGGATGTCTGCTTGATGAACACTTAACCTTTATATATGAGTCTCACTTAGACATGAGTTTCTGTGCCCCTGTTTCTCTACGAGAGCCAGAGTCACAAATAGGATACCTAGCAGTGGGGCAATGGAAAAACTCATTTTAAGATGGAGAGTAGCTATTTGTTTGACCTTGCCCTCATGGTAATTCTTCTTCCTTGTCGATCCAGAGGTCAGACAAAGCCACCCTTTACTCGGTTGTTTTCTGGGGAAACTAGGGTAAGAGGGAAAAATGAAAGTTTGTAAGCCCATTTGCTTGAGCCACCAAAATGGGGTGATCTTTAGCTGGGTTTTGACCACCTCTGGGAAGACAGGTATGCAGTGAAATAGATGCCCACCAGTTCTTTGGTGTACTCAGGAATCATAAGACTTGGCCAGAAGTAAAAAAAAAAAATCTGAGATTAGGGAGAAAACATCTCCCTGGACTGTGTGTTAAAGAGCCTGTGAGCAGGCTGAATTGCTTGCTGGGTGACCACGTGGATCTTCATATGGAGTGGAGGTCGGAGAACTGCAGCAATAAAAGGACTGCTTGTGTATGGGCCCAGTTACCTGTGGATTTGGTTTACCTGAAAAGGAGAAAAAGGGTGATTCGACTAAAGTTCACTACGTCGCATCAGGAGCCCAGGCTAGTTGAACATTAGCGAGAGCCCATGGTCTACAAGCAAGGAGACCGGTGGAAACCCCGTGGAGGCTGAGTGAGGTAGCTGGCACGGGTCGAACAGAAGCCCACCATAGGGCGATATTGGAGACTGTGAACTGGTGCCTAAGAGTGCTGACTTTATGCATGGCCTGTCCGGCTTTGATTTTGCCGATGGACACAGACTTTGAAAGGTTCCTATTGGAATGAAGATTTCTTCATAGCGAGCAATGATTGTTTCCTCTGAGCATTGGTTTTATATTAGTGGGCCATAGACAAAGTGGATAGCTAAAATTTGGCGTATAAAGGCACAGAGTAGTTGGCTTACAAACTTTCCGAGTGGGGGAACATTCTATAAGTTTTAGAATTAAGGTCTGATGTAACTTAATTCCATGTTGGGTTTAAAGAATTTTGAACGGGTGCCTGGTTCGCAAATGTGGATTTAGTTCGTGGATTGTGCCAACCTGGGCGATACACACGTGCGGTTAAATGAAGGGCGGAGAGATCAATGGCTCCTTGATCATTGCCATTCTAGTTGGGTCTCTACATTTCTGAATGTGGGAGCAGGGTGCAGCTGCCTCAGCTTGTTCCCTGCTTTAGCTGTCAAGGCTCCTTTCTGGCAAGACGTCCCAGAGCCGAAGACACATGGACCTACAAAGAGGAAACCCGGGCTGCTGGAGTAGCCATGCAGAGATATGCTGACATATCCACTGCCCAGGCTGCTCTGCTTACACATTCACTGCCTGGGCTCTCCTCCTTCAGCCAGCAACATGTCGAATGTTTTGAAAGATGGAGGAGGACATTGCAATTGGTGTTGGACATGTGGGTTAATGGGTTATTGTCGGACTTGTGGGTTTGGACCACACTGCTTTCGGATGTCTGCTTGATGAACACTTAACCTTGATATATGAGTCTCACTTAGACATAAGTTTCTGTGCCCCTGTTTCTCTACAAGAGCCAGAGTCACAAATAGGATACCTAGCAGTGGGGCAATGGAAAAACTCATCTTAAGATGGAGAGTAGCTATTTGTTTGACCTTGCCTCATGGTAATTCTACTTCCTTGTCTATCCAGAAGTCAGACAAAGCTACCCTGTACTCGGTTGTTTTCTGGGGAAACTATGGAAAGGTGGAAAAATGAAAGTTTGTAAGCCCACTTGCTTTGAACCACTAAAATGGGGTTATCTTTAGCTGGGTTTAGACCACCTCTGGGTAGACAGCTATGCAGTGAAATAGGTGCCCACCAGTGCTTTCGTGTACTCAGGAACCAAAAGCCTTTGCCAGAAGTTAAAATAAAATCTGAGAGTAGGGAGAAAACATCTCCCTGGACTGTGTGTTAAAGAGAGCCTGTGAGCAGGCTGAATTGCTTGCTGGGTGACCACATGGATCTTCATATGGAGTGGAGGCCGGAGAACTGCAGCAATAAAAGGACTGCTTGTGTATGGGCCCAGATACCTGTGGATTTGGTTTACCTGAAAAGGAGAACACGAGGGTGACTCGAATAAAGTTCACCACGTCGCATCCGGAGCCCAGGCTTGTTGAACATTGGCGAGAGCCCATGGTCTACAAGCAAGGAGACCGGTGGACACCCCGTGGAGGCTGAGTGAGGTAGCTGGCACGGGTCGACCAGAAGCCCACCATAGGGCGATATTGGAGACTGTGAACTGGTGCCTAAGAGTGCTGATTTTATGCACGGCCTGTCCGGCTTTGATTTTGCCGATTGGCACAGACTTTGAAAGGTTCCTATTTGAATGAAGATTTCTTCATAGCGAGCAATGATTGTTTCCTCTGAGCACTGGTTTTATATTAGTGGGCCATAGATAAAGTGGATAGCTAAAATTTGGCGTTTAAAGGCACAGAGTAGTTGGCTTACAAACTTTCTGAGTGGGGAAACATTCCATAAGTTTTAGAATTAAGGTCCTGGTGTTACTTAATTCCATGTTGTGGTTAAAGAATTTTGAACGGGTGGCAGGGTTCGCAAATGTGGATTTAGTTCGTGGATTGTGCCAACCTGGGCGATACACACGTGCGGTTAAATCAAGGGCGGAGGGATCAATGGCTCCTTGAGCATTGCCATTCTTGTTGGGTCTCTTCATTTCTGAACATGGGAGCAGGGTGCAGCTGCCTCACCTTGTTCCCTGCTTTAGCTGACAAGGCTCCTTTCCGGCAAGACGTCCCTGAGCCGAAGACACATGGACCTACCCAGAGGAAGCCCGGGCTGTTGGAGTAGCCGTGTAGAGATATGCTGACATATCCACTGCCCACGCTGCTCTGCTTACACATTCACTGCCTCATCTCTCCTCCTTCAGCCAGCAACATGTCATCTGTTTTGAAAGATGGAGGAGGACACTGCAATTGGTTTCGATATGTGGGTTAATGGGTTAATGTCGGACTTGGGGCTTTGGACCACACTGCTTTCGGATGTCTGCTTGATGAACACTTAACCTTTATATATGAGTCTCACTTAGACATGAGTTTCTGTGCCCCTGTTTCTCTACGAGAGCCAGAGTCACAAATAGGATACCTAGCAGTGGGGCAATGGAAAAACTCATTTTAAGATGGAGAGTAGCTATTTGTTTGACCTTGCCCTCATGGTAATTCTTCTTCCTTGTCGATCCAGAGGTCAGACAAAGCCACCCTTTACTCGGTTGTTTTCTGGGGAAACTAGGGTAAGAGGGAAAAATGAAAGTTTGTAAGCCCATTTGCTTGAGCCACCAAAATGGGGTGATCTTTAGCTGGGTTTTGACCACCTCTGGGAAGACAGGTATGCAGTGAAATAGATGCCCACCAGTTCTTTGGTGTACTCAGGAATCATAAGACTTGGCCAGAAGTAAAAAAAAAAAATCTGAGATTAGGGAGAAAACATCTCCCTGGGAGTGTGTGTTAAAGAGAGCATGTGAGCAGGCTGAATTGCTTGCTGGGTGTCCACGTGGATCTATGTATGGTGTGGAGGTCGGAGAAATGCAGCAATAACAGGATTGCTTGCGTATGGGCACGGATACCTGTGGATTTGTTTACCTGTAAAGGGGAACACAAGGGGGACTCGAGGAATGTTCACCACGTCGCATCAGGAGCCCAACTTGTTGAATAGTGGCGAGAGGCCATGGTCTACAAGCAAGGTGACCAGTGGACACCCCGTGGAGGCTGAGTGAGGTAGCCGGCACGGGCCGACCAGAGCCCACCAGAGGGCGATATTGGAGACTGTGAACTGGTGCCTAAGAGTGCTGACTTTATGCACGGCCTGTCCGGCTTTGATTTTGCCGATGGACACAGACTGTGAAAGGTTCCAATTAGAATGAAGATTTCTTCATGGCGAGCAATCATTGTTTCCTCTGAGCACTGGTTTTATATTAGTGGGCCATACATAAAGTGAATAGCTAAAATTAGGGGTATAAAGGCACAGAGCAGTTGGCTTACAAACTTTCTGAGTGGGGGAACATTCCATAAGGCTTTGAATTAAGGTCCTGATGTTACTTAATTCCATGTTGGGGTTAAAGAATTTTGAACGGGTGCCAGGTTCACAAATGTGGATTTAGTTCGTGGATTGTGCCAACCTGGGTGATACACACGTGCAGTTAAATGAAGGGCGGAGGGATCACTTGCTCCTTGAGCATTGCCATTCTAGTTGGGTCTCTTCTTTTCTGAACGTGGGAGCAGGGTGCAGCTGCCTCATCTTGTTCCCTGCTTTAGCTGTCAAGGCTCCTTTCCGGCAAGACGTCCCTGAGCCGAAGACACATGTACTTACCCAAAGGAAGCCCGGGTTGTTGGAGTAGCCGTGCAGAGATCTGCTGATATATCCACCGACCACGCGGCTCTGCTTACACATTCACTGTCTCGGTCCCCCTCCTTCAGCCTGCAACATGTCGTCTGTTTTGAAAGATGAAGGAGGACATTGCAATTGGTTTCGACATGTGGGTTAATGGGTTAATGTCGGACTTGTGGGTTTGGACCACACTGCTTTCAGATGTCTGCTTGATGAACACTTAACCTTTATATATGAGTCTCACTTAGACATGAGTTTCTGTGCCCCTGTTTCTCTACGAGAGCCAGAGTCACAAATAGGATACCTAGCAGTGGGGCAATGGAAAAACTCATCTTAAGATGGAGAGTAGCTATTTGTTTGACTTTGCCCTCATGGTAATTCTTCTTCCTTGTCTATCCAGAGGTCAGACAAAGCCACCCTTTACTCGGTTGTTTTCTGGGGAAAATATGGGAAGTGGGAAAAATGAAAGTTTGTAAGCCCACATGCTTAGAGCCACCAAAATTGGGTGATCTTTAGCTGGGTTAAGCTACCTCTGGGAAGACTGCTGTGCAGTGAATTAGATGCCCACCAGTGCTTTCGTGTACTCAGGAACCATAAGCCTTTGCCAGAAGTTAAAATAAAATCTGAGAGTAGGGAGAAAACATCTCCCTGGACTGTGTGTTAAAGAGAGCCTGTGAGCAGGCTGAATTGCTTGCTGGGTGACCACATGGATCTTCATATGGAGTGGAGGCCGGAGAACTGCAGCAATAAAAGGACTGCTTGTGTATGGGCCCAGATACCTGTGGATTTGGTTTACCTGAAAAGGAGAACACGAGGGTGACTCGAATAAAGTTCACCACGTCGCATCCGGAGCCCAGGCTTGTTGAACATTGGCGAGAGCCCATGGTCTACAAGCAAGGAGACCGGTGGACACCCCGTGGAGGCTGAGTGAGGTAGCTGGCACGGGTCGACCAGAAGCCCACCATAGGGCGATATTGGAGACTGTGAACTGGTGCCTAAGAGTGCTGATTTTATGCACGGCCTGTCCGGCTTTGATTTTGCCGATTGGCACAGACTTTGAAAGGTTCCTATTTGAATGAAGATTTCTTCATAGCGAGCAATGATTGTTTCCTCTGAGCACTGGTTTTATATTAGTGGGCCATAGATAAAGTGGATAGCTAAAATTTGGCGTTTAAAGGCACAGAGTAGTTGGCTTACAAACTTTCTGAGTGGGGAAACATTCCATAAGTTTTAGAATTAAGGTCCTGGTGTTACTTAATTCCATGTTGTGGTTAAAGAATTTTGAACGGGTGGCAGGGTTCGCAAATGTGGATTTAGTTCGTGGATTGTGCCAACCTGGGCGATACACACGTGCGGTTAAATCAAGGGCGGAGGGATCAATGGCTCCTTGAGCATTGCCATTCTTGTTGGGTCTCTTCATTTCTGAACATGGGAGCAGGGTGCAGCTGCCTCACCTTGTTCCCTGCTTTAGCTGACAAGGCTCCTTTCCGGCAAGACGTCCCTGAGCCGAAGACACATGGACCTACCCAGAGGAAGCCCGGGCTGTTGGAGTAGCCGTGTAGAGATATGCTGACATATCCACTGCCCACGCTGCTCTGCTTACACATTCACTGCCTCATCTCTCCTCCTTCAGCCAGCAACATGTCATCTGTTTTGAAAGATGGAGGAGGACACTGCAATTGGTTTCGATATGTGGGTTAATGGGTTAATGTCGGACTTGGGGCTTTGGACCACACTGCTTTCGGATGTCTGCTTGATGAACACTTAACCTTTATATATGAGTCTCACTTAGACATGAGTTTCTGTGCCCCTGTTTCTCTACGAGAGCCAGAGTCACAAATAGGATACCTAGCAGTGGGGCAATGGAAAAACTCATTTTAAGATGGAGAGTAGCTATTTGTTTGACCTTGCCCTCATGGTAATTCTTCTTCCTTGTCGATCCAGAGGTCAGACAAAGCCACCCTTTACTCGGTTGTTTTCTGGGGAAACTAGGGTAAGAGGGAAAAATGAAAGTTTGTAAGCCCATTTGCTTGAGCCACCAAAATGGGGTGATCTTTAGCTGGGTTTTGACCACCTCTGGGAAGACAGGTATGCAGTGAAATAGATGCCCACCAGTTCTTTGGTGTACTCAGGAATCATAAGACTTGGCCAGAAGTAAAAAAAAAAAATCTGAGATTAGGGAGAAAACATCTCCCTGGGAGTGTGTGTTAAAGAGAGCATGTGAGCAGGCTGAATTGCTTGCTGGGTGTCCACGTGGATCTATGTATGGTGTGGAGGTCGGAGAAATGCAGCAATAACAGGATTGCTTGCGTATGGGCACGGATACCTGTGGATTTGTTTACCTGTAAAGGGGAACACAAGGGGGACTCGAGGAATGTTCACCACGTCGCATCAGGAGCCCAACTTGTTGAATAGTGGCGAGAGGCCATGGTCTACAAGCAAGGTGACCAGTGGACACCCCGTGGAGGCTGAGTGAGGTAGCCGGCACGGGCCGACCAGAGCCCACCAGAGGGCGATATTGGAGACTGTGAACTGGTGCCTAAGAGTGCTGACTTTATGCACGGCCTGTCCGGCTTTGATTTTGCCGATGGACACAGACTGTGAAAGGTTCCAATTAGAATGAAGATTTCTTCATGGCGAGCAATCATTGTTTCCTCTGAGCACTGGTTTTATATTAGTGGGCCATACATAAAGTGAATAGCTAAAATTAGGGGTATAAAGGCACAGAGCAGTTGGCTTACAAACTTTCTGAGTGGGGGAACATTCCATAAGGCTTTGAATTAAGGTCCTGATGTTACTTAATTCCATGTTGGGGTTAAAGAATTTTGAACGGGTGCCAGGTTCACAAATGTGGATTTAGTTCGTGGATTGTGCCAACCTGGGTGATACACACGTGCAGTTAAATGAAGGGCGGAGGGATCACTTGCTCCTTGAGCATTGCCATTCTAGTTGGGTCTCTTCTTTTCTGAACGTGGGAGCAGGGTGCAGCTGCCTCATCTTGTTCCCTGCTTTAGCTGTCAAGGCTCCTTTCCGGCAAGACGTCCCTGAGCCGAAGACACATGTACTTACCCAAAGGAAGCCCGGGTTGTTGGAGTAGCCGTGCAGAGATCTGCTGATATATCCACCGACCACGCGGCTCTGCTTACACATTCACTGTCTCGGTCCCCCTCCTTCAGCCTGCAACATGTCGTCTGTTTTGAAAGATGAAGGAGGACATTGCAATTGGTTTCGACATGTGGGTTAATGGGTTAATGTCGGACTTGTGGGTTTGGACCACACTGCTTTCAGATGTCTGCTTGATGAACACTTAACCTTTATATATGAGTCTCACTTAGACATGAGTTTCTGTGCCCCTGTTTCTCTACGAGAGCCAGAGTCACAAATAGGATACCTAGCAGTGGGGCAATGGAAAAACTCATCTTAAGATGGAGAGTAGCTATTTGTTTGACTTTGCCCTCATGGTAATTCTTCTTCCTTGTCTATCCAGAGGTCAGACAAAGCCACCCTTTACTCGGTTGTTTTCTGGGGAAAATATGGGAAGTGGGAAAAATGAAAGTTTGTAAGCCCACATGCTTAGAGCCACCAAAATTGGGTGATCTTTAGCTGGGTTAAGCTACCTCTGGGAAGACTGCTGTGCAGTGAATTAGATGCCCACCAGTGCTTTCGTGTACTCAGGAACCATAAGCCTTTGCCAGAAGTTAAAATAAAATCTGAGAGTAGGGAGAAAACATCTCCCTGGACTGTGTGTTAAAGAGAGCCTGTGAGCAGGCTGAATTGCTTGCTGGGTGACCACGTGGATCTTCATATGGAGTGGAGGTCGGAGAACTGCAGCAATAAAAGGACTGCTTGTGTATGGGCCCAGTTACCTGTGGATTTGGTTTACCTGAAAAGGAGAAAAAGGGTGATTCGACTAAAGTTCACTACGTCGCATCAGGAGCCCAGGCTTGTTGAACATTAGCGAGAGCCCATGGTCTACAAGCAAGGAGACCGGTGGACACCCCGTGGAGGCTGAGTGAGGTAGCTGGCACGGGTCGACCAGAAGCCCACCATAGGGCGATATTGGAGACTGTGAACTGGTGCCTAAGAGTGCTGACTTTATGCACGGCCTGTCCGGCTTTGATTTTGCCGATGGACACAGACTTTGAAAGGTTCCTATTGGAATGAAGATTTCTTCATAGCGAGCAATGATTGTTTCCTCTGAGCATTGGTTTTATATTAGTGGGCCATAGACAAAGTGGATAGCTAAAATTTGGCGTATAAAGGCACAGAGTAGTTGGCTTACAAACTTTCCGAGTGGGGGAACATTCCATAAGTTTTAGAATTAAGGTCTGATGTAACTTAATTCCATGTTGGGTTTAAAGAATTTTGAACGGGTGCCTGGTTCGCAAATGTGGATTTAGTTCGTGGATTGTGCCAACCTGGGCGATACACACGTGCGGTTAAATGAAGGGCGGAGAGATCAATGGCTCCTTGATCATTGCCATTCTAGTTGGGTCTCTACATTTCTGAATGTGGGAGCAGGGTGCAGCTGCCTCAGCTTGTTCCCTGCTTTAGCTGTCAAGGCTCCTTTCTGGCAAGACGTCCCAGAGCCGAAGACACATAGACCTACAAAGAGGAAACCCGGGCTGCTGGAGTAGCCATGCAGAGATATGCTGACATATCCACTGCCCAGGCTGCTCTGCTTACACATTCACTGCCTGGGCTCTCCTCCTTCAGCCAGCAACATGTCGAATGTTTTGAAAGATGGAGGAGGACATTGCAATTGGTGTTGGACATGTGGGTTAATGGGTTATTGTCGGACTTGTGGGTTTGGACCACACTGCTTTCGGATGTCTGCTTGATGAACACTTAACCTTGATATATGAGTCTCACTTAGACATAAGTTTCTGTGCCCCTGTTTCTCTACAAGAGCCAGAGTCACAAATAGGATACCTAGCAGTGGGGCAATGGAAAAACTCATCTTAAGATGGAGAGTAGCTATTTGTTTGACCTTGCCTCATGGTAATTCTACTTCCTTGTCTATCCAGAAGTCAGACAAAGCTACCCTGTACTCGGTTGTTTTCTGGGGAAACTATGGAAAGGTGGAAAAATGAAAGTTTGTAAGCCCACTTGCTTTGAACCACTAAAATGGGGTTATCTTTAGCTGGGTTTAGACCACCTCTGGGTAGACAGCTATGCAGTGAAATAGGTGCCCACCAGTGCTTTCGTGTACTCAGGAACCAAAAGCCTTTGCCAGAAGTTAAAATAAAATCTGAGAGTAGGGAGAAAACATCTCCCTGGACTGTGTGTTAAAGAGAGCCTGTGAGCAGGCTGAATTGCTTGCTGGGTGACCACATGGATCTTCATATGGAGTGGAGGCCGGAGAACTGCAGCAATAAAAGGACTGCTTGTGTATGGGCCCAGATACCTGTGGATTTGGTTTACCTGAAAAGGAGAACACGAGGGTGACTCGAATAAAGTTCACCACGTCGCATCCGGAGCCCAGGCTTGTTGAACATTGGCGAGAGCCCATGGTCTACAAGCAAGGAGACCGGTGGACACCCCGTGGAGGCTGAGTGAGGTAGCTGGCACGGGTCGACCAGAAGCCCACCATAGGGCGATATTGGAGACTGTGAACTGGTGCCTAAGAGTGCTGACTTTATGCACGGCCTGTCCGGCTTTGATTTTGCCGATTGGCACAGACTTTGAAAGGTTCCTATTTGAATGAAGATTTCTTCATAGCGAGCAATGATTGTTTCCTCTGAGCACTGGTTTTATATTAGTGGGCCATAGATAAAGTGGATAGCTAAAATTTGGCGTTTAAAGGCACAGAGTAGTTGGCTTACAAACTTTCTGAGTGGGGAAACATTCCATAAGTTTTAGAATTAAGGTCCTGGTGTTACTTAATTCCATGTTGTGGTTAAAGAATTTTGAACGGGTGGCAGGGTTCGCAAATGTGGATTTAGTTCGTGGATTGTGCCAACCTGGGCGATACACACGTGCGGTTAAATCAAGGGCGGAGGGATCAATGGCTCCTTGAGCATTGCCATTCTTGTTGGGTCTCTTCATTTCTGAACATGGGAGCAGGGTGCAGCTGCCTCACCTTGTTCCCTGCTTTAGCTGACAAGGCTCCTTTCCGGCAAGACGTCCCTGAGCCGAAGACACATGGACCTACCCAGAGGAAGCCCGGGCTGTTGGAGTAGCCGTGTAGAGATATGCTGACATATCCACTGCCCACGCTGCTCTGCTTACACATTCACTGCCTCATCTCTCCTCCTTCAGCCAGCAACATGTCATCTGTTTTGAAAGATGGAGGAGGACACTGCAATTGGTTTCGATATGTGGGTTAATGGGTTAATGTCGGACTTGGGGCTTTGGACCACACTGCTTTCGGATGTCTGCTTGATGAACACTTAACCTTTATATATGAGTCTCACTTAGACATGAGTTTCTGTGCCCCTGTTTCTCTACGAGAGCCAGAGTCACAAATAGGATACCTAGCAGTGGGGCAATGGAAAAACTCATTTTAAGATGGAGAGTAGCTATTTGTTTGACCTTGCCCTCATGGTAATTCTTCTTCCTTGTCGATCCAGAGGTCAGACAAAGCCACCATTTACTCGGTTGTTTTCTGGGGAAACTAGGGTAAGAGGGAAAAATGAAAGTTTGTAAGCCCATTTGCTTGAGCCACCAAAATGGGGTGATCTTTAGCTGGGTTTTGACCACCTCTGGGAAGACAGGTATGCAGTGAAATAGATGCCCACCAGTTCTTTGGTGTACTCAGGAATCATAAGACTTGGCCAGAAGTAAAAAAAAAAAAATCTGAGATTAGGGAGAAAACATCTCCCTGGGAGTGTGTGTTAAAGAGAGCATGTGAGCAGGCTGAATTGCTTGCTGGGTGTCCACGTGGATCTACGTATGGTGTGGAGGTCGGAGAAATGCAGCAATAACAGGATTGCTTGCGTATGGGCACGGATACCTGTGGATTTGTTTACCTGTAAAGGGGAACACAAGGGGGACTCGAGGAATGTTCACCACGTCGCATCAGGAGCCCAACTTGTTGAATAGTGGCGAGAGGCCATGGTCTACAAGCAAGGTGACCAGTGGACACCCCGTGGAGGCTGAGTGAGGTAGCCGGCACGGGCCGACCAGAAGCCCACCAGAGGGCGATATTGGAGACTGTGAACTGGTGCCTAAGAGTGCTGACTTTATGCACGGCCTGTCCGGCTTTGATTTTGCCGATGGACACAGACTGTGAAAGGTTCCAATTAGAATGAAGATTTCTTCATGGCGAGCAATCATTGTTTCCTCTGAGCACTGGTTTTATATTAGTGGGCCATACATAAAGTGAATAGCTAAAATTAGGGGTATAAAGGCACAGAGCAGTTGGCTTACAAACTTTCTGAGTGGGGGAACATTCCTTAAGGCTTTGAATTAAGGTCCTGATGTTACTTAATTCCATGTTGGGGTTAAAGAATTTTGAACGGGTGCCAGGTTCACAAATGTGGATTTAGTTCGTGGATTGTGCCAACCTGGGTGATACACACGTGCAGTTAAATGAAGGGCAGAGGGATCAATTGCTCCTTGAGCATTGCCATTCTAGTTGGGTCTCTTCTTTTCTGAACGTGGGAGCAGGGTGCAGCTGCCTCATCTTGTTCCCTGCTTTAGCTGTCAAGGCTCCTTTCCGGCAAGACGTCCCTGAGCCGAAGACACATGTACTTACCCAAAGGAAGCCCGGGTTGTTGGAGTAGCCGTGCAGAGATCTGCTGATATATCCACCGACCACGCGGCTCTGCTTACACATTCACTGTCTCGGTCCCCCTCCTTCAGCCTGCAACATGTCGTCTGTTTTGAAAGATGAAGGAGGACATTGCAATTGGTTTCGACATGTGGGTTAATGGGTTAATGTCGGACTTGTGGGTTTGGACCACACTGCTTTCAGATGTCTGCTTGATGAACACTTAACCTTTATATATGAGTCTCACTTAGACATGAGTTTCTGTGCCCCTGTTTCTCTACGAGAGCCAGAGTCACAAATAGGATACCTAGCAGTGGGGCAATGGAAAAACTCATCTTAAGATGGAGAGTAGCTATTTGTTTGACTTTGCCCTCATGGTAATTCTTCTTCCTTGTCTATCCAGAGGTCAGACAAAGCCACCCTTTACTCGGTTGTTTTCTGGGGAAAATATGGGAAGTGGGAAAAATGAAAGTTTGTAAGCCCACATGCTTAGAGCCACCAAAATTGGGTGATCTTTAGCTGGGTTAAGCTACCTCTGGGAAGACTGCTGTGCAGTGAATTAGATGCCCACCAGTGCTTTCGTGTACTCAGGAACCATAAGCCTTTGCCAGAAGTTAAAATAAAATCTGAGAGTAGGGAGAAAACATCTCCCTGGACTGTGTGTTAAAGAGCCTGTGAGCAGGCTGAATTGCTTGCTGGGTGACCACGTGGATCTTCATATGGAGTGGAGGTCGGAGAACTGCAGCAATAAAAGGACTGCTTGTGTATGGGCCCAGTTACCTGTGGATTTGGTTTACCTGAAAAGGAGAAAAAGGGTGATTCGACTAAAGTTCACTACGTCGCATCAGGAGCCCAGGCTTGTTGAACATTAGCGAGAGCCCATGGTCTACAAGCAAGGAGACCGGTGGACACCCCGTGGAGGCTGAGTGAGGTAGCTGGCACGGGTCGAACAGAAGCCCACCATAGGGCGATATTGGAGACTGTGAACTGGTGCCTAAGAGTGCTGACTTTATGCACGGCCTGTCCGGCTTTGATTTTGCCGATGGACACAGACTTTGAAAGGTTCCTATTAGAATGAAGATTTCTTCATAGCGAGCAATGATTGTTTCCTCTGAGCATTGGTTTTATATTAGTGGGCCATAGACAAAGTGGATAGCTAAAATTTGGCGTATAAAGGCACAGAGTAGTTGGCTTACAAACTTTCCGAGTGGGGGAACATTCCATAAGTTTTAGAATTAAGGTCTGATGTAACTTAATTCCATGTTGGGTTTAAAGAATTTTGAACGGGTGCCTGGTTCGCAAATGTGGATTTAGTTCGTGGATTGTGCCAACCTGGGCGATACACACGTGCGGTTAAATGAAGGGCGGAGAGATCAATGGCTCCTTGATCATTGCCATTCTAGTTGGGTCTCTACATTTCTGAATGTGGGAGCAGGGTGCAGCTGCCTCAGCTTGTTCCCTGCTTTAGCTGTCAAGGCTCCTTTCTGGCAAGACGTCCCAGAGCCGAAGACACATGGACCTACAAAGAGGAAACCCGGGCTGCTGGAGTAGCCATGCAGAGATATGCTGACATATCCACTGCCCAGGCTGCTCTGCTTACACATTCACTGCCTGGGCTCTCCTCCTTCAGCCAGCAACATGTCGAATGTTTTGAAAGATGGAGGAGGACATTGCAATTGGTGTTGGACATGTGGGTTAATGGGTTATTGTCGGACTTGTGGGTTTGGACCACACTGCTTTCGGATGTCTGCTTGATGAACACTTAACCTTGATATATGAGTCTCACTTAGACATAAGTTTCTGTGCCCCTGTTTCTCTACAAGAGCCAGAGTCACAAATAGGATACCTAGCAGTGGGGCAATGGAAAAACTCATCTTAAGATGGAGAGTAGCTATTTGTTTGACCTTGCCTCATGGTAATTCTACTTCCTTGTCTATCCAGAAGTCAGACAAAGCTACCCTGTACTCGGTTGTTTTCTGGGGAAACTATGGAAAGGTGGAAAAATGAAAGTTTGTAAGCCCACTTGCTTTGAACCACTAAAATGGGGTTATCTTTAGCTGGGTTTAGACCACCTCTGGGTAGACAGCTATGCAGTGAAATAGGTGCCCACCAGTGCTTTCGTGTACTCAGGAACCAAAAGCCTTTGCCAGAAGTTAAAATAAAATCTGAGAGTAGGGAGAAAACATCTCCCTGGACTGTGTGTTAAAGAGAGCCTGTGAGCAGGCTGAATTGCTTGCTGGGTGACCACATGGATCTTCATATGGAGTGGAGGCCGGAGAACTGCAGCAATAAAAGGACTGCTTGTGTATGGGCCCAGATACCTGTGGATTTGGTTTACCTGAAAAGGAGAACACGAGGGTGACTCGAATAAAGTTCACCACGTCGCATCCGGAGCCCAGGCTTGTTGAACATTGGCGAGAGCCCATGGTCTACAAGCAAGGAGACCGGTGGACACCCCGTGGAGGCTGAGTGAGGTAGCTGGCACGGGTCGACCAGAAGCCCACCATAGGGCGATATTGGAGACTGTGAACTGGTGCCTAAGAGTGCTGACTTTATGCACGGCCTGTCCGGCTTTGATTTTGCCGATTGGCACAGACTTTGAAAGGTTCCTATTTGAATGAAGATTTCTTCATAGCGAGCAATGATTGTTTCCTCTGAGCACTGGTTTTATATTAGTGGGCCATAGATAAAGTGGATAGCTAAAATTTGGCGTTTAAAGGCACAGAGTAGTTGGCTTACAAACTTTCTGAGTGGGGAAACATTCCATAAGTTTTAGAATTAAGGTCCTGGTGTTACTTAATTCCATGTTGTGGTTAAAGAATTTTGAACGGGTGGCAGGGTTCGCAAATGTGGATTTAGTTCGTGGATTGTGCCAACCTGGGCGATACACACGTGCGGTTAAATCAAGGGCGGAGGGATCAATGGCTCCTTGAGCATTGCCATTCTTGTTGGGTCTCTTCATTTCTGAACATGGGAGCAGGGTGCAGCTGCCTCACCTTGTTCCCTGCTTTAGCTGACAAGGCTCCTTTCCGGCAAGACGTCCCAGAGCCGAAGACACATGGACCTACCCAGAGGAAGCCCGGGCTGTTGGAGTAGCCGTGTAGAGATATGCTGACATATCCACTGCCCACGCTGCTCTGCTTACACATTCACTGCCTCATCTCTCCTCCTTCAGCCAGCAACATGTCATCTGTTTTGAAAGATGGAGGAGGACACTGCAATTGGTTTCGATATGTGGGTTAATGGGTTAATGTCGGACTTGGGGCTTTGGACCACACTGCTTTCGGATGTCTGCTTGATGAACACTTAACCTTTATATATGAGTCTCACTTAGACATGAGTTTCTGTGCCCCTGTTTCTCTACGAGAGCCAGAGTCACAAATAGGATACCTAGCAGTGGGGCAATGGAAAAACTCATTTTAAGATGGAGAGTAGCTATTTGTTTGACCTTGCCCTCATGGTAATTCTTCTTCCTTGTCGATCCAGAGGTCAGACAAAGCCACCCTTTACTCGGTTGTTTTCTGGGGAAACTAGGGTAAGAGGGAAAAATGAAAGTTTGTAAGCCCATTTGCTTGAGCCACCAAAATGGGGTGATCTTTAGCTGGGTTTTGACCACCTCTGGGAAGACAGGTATGCAGTGAAATAGATGCCCACCAGTTCTTTGGTGTACTCAGGAATCATAAGACTTGGCCAGAAGTAAAAAAAAAAAAATCTGAGATTAGGGAGAAAACATCTCCCTGGGAGTGTGTGTTAAAGAGAGCATGTGAGCAGGCTGAATTGCTTGCTGGGTGTCCACGTGGATCTATGTATGGTGTGGAGGTCGGAGAAATGCAGCAATAACAGGATTGCTTGCGTATGGGCACGGATACCTGTGGATTTGTTTACCTGTAAAGGGGAACACAAGGGGGACTCGAGGAATGTTCACCACGTCGCATCAGGAGCCCAACTTGTTGAATAGTGGCGAGAGGCCATGGTCTACAAGCAAGGTGACCAGTGGACACCCCGTGGAGGCTGAGTGAGGTAGCCGGCACGGGCCGACCAGAAGCCCACCAGAGGGCGATATTGGAGACTGTGAACTGGTGCCTAAGAGTGCTGACTTTATGCACGGCCTGTCCGGCTTTGATTTTGCCGATGGACACAGACTGTGAAAGGTTCCAATTAGAATGAAGATTTCTTCATGGCGAGCAATCATTGTTTCCTCTGAGCACTGGTTTTATATTAGTGGGCCATACATAAAGTGAATAGCTAAAATTAGGGGTATAAAGGCACAGAGCAGTTGGCTTACAAACTTTCTGAGTGGGGGAACATTCCATAAGGCTTTGAACTAAGGTCCTGATGTTACTTAATTCCATGTTGGGGTTAAAGAATTTTGAACGGGTGCCAGGTTCACAAATGTGGATTTAGTTCGTGGATTGTGCCAACCTGGGTGATACACACGTGCAGTTAAATGAAGGGCGGAGGGATCAATTGCTCCTTGAGCATTGCCATTCTAGTTGGGTCTCTTCTTTTCTGAACGTGGGAGCAGGGTGCAGCTGCCTCATCTTGTTCCCTGCTTTAGCTGTCAAGGCTCCTTTCCGGCAAGACGTCCCTGAGCCGAAGACACATGTACTTACCCAAAGGAAGCCCGGGTTGTTGGAGTAGCCGTGCAGAGATCTGCTGATATATCCACCGACCACGCGGCTCTGCTTACACATTCACTGTCTCGGTCCCCCTCCTTCAGCCTGCAACATGTCGTCTGTTTTGAAAGATGAAGGAGGACATTGCAATTGGTTTCGACATGTGGGTTAATGGGTTAATGTCGGACTTGTGGGTTTGGACCACACTGCTTTCAGATGTCTGCTTGATGAACACTTAACCTTTATATATGAGTCTCACTTAGACATGAGTTTCTGTGCCCCTGTTTCTCTACGAGAGCCAGAGTCACAAATAGGATACCTAGCAGTGGGGCAATGGAAAAACTCATCTTAAGATGGAGAGTAGCTATTTGTTTGACTTTGCCCTCATGGTAATTCTTCTTCCTTGTCTATCCAGAGGTCAGACAAAGCCACCCTTTACTCGGTTGTTTTCTGGGGAAAATATGGGAAGTGGGAAAAATGAAAGTTTGTAAGCCCACATGCTTAGAGCCACCAAAATTGGGTGATCTTTAGCTGGGTTAAGCTACCTCTGGGAAGACTGCTGTGCAGTGAATTAGATGCCCACCAGTGCTTTCGTGTACTCAGGAACCATAAGCCTTTGCCAGAAGTTAAAATAAAATCTGAGAGTAGGGAGAAAACATCTCCCTGGACTGTGTGTTAAAGAGCCTGTGAGCAGGCTGAATTGCTTGCTGGGTGACCACGTGGATCTTCATATGGAGTGGAGGTCGGAGAACTGCAGCAATAAAAGGACTGCTTGTGTATGGGCCCAGTTACCTGTGGATTTGGTTTACCTGAAAAGGAGAAAAAGGGTGATTCGACTAAAGTTCACTACGTCGCATCAGGAGCCCAGGCTAGTTGAACATTAGCGAGAGCCCATGGTCTACAAGCAAGGAGACCGGTGGAAACCCCGTGGAGGCTGAGTGAGGTAGCTGGCACGGGTCGAACAGAAGCCCACCATAGGGCGATATTGGAGACTGTGAACTGGTGCCTAAGAGTGCTGACTTTATGCATGGCCTGTCCGGCTTTGATTTTGCCGATGGACACAGACTTTGAAAGGTTCCTATTGGAATGAAGATTTCTTCATAGCGAGCAATGATTGTTTCCTCTGAGCATTGGTTTTATATTAGTGGGCCATAGACAAAGTGGATAGCTAAAATTTGGCGTATAAAGGCACAGAGTAGTTGGCTTACAAACTTTCCGAGTGGGGGAACATTCCATAAGTTTTAGAATTAAGGTCTGATGTAACTTAATTCCATGTTGGGTTTAAAGAATTTTGAACGGGTGCCTGGTTCGCAAATGTGGATTTAGTTCGTGGATTGTGCCAACCTGGGCGATACACACGTGCGGTTAAATGAAGGGCGGAGAGATCAATGGCTCCTTGATCATTGCCATTCTAGTTGGGTCTCTACATTTCTGAATGTGGGAGCAGGGTGCAGCTGCCTCAGCTTGTTCCCTGCTTTAGCTGTCAAGGCTCCTTTCTGGCAAGACGTCCCAGAGCCGAAGACACATGGACCTACAAAGAGGAAACCCGGGCTGCTGGAGTAGCCATGCAGAGATATGCTGACATATCCACTGCCCAGGCTGCTCTGCTTACACATTCACTGCCTGGGCTCTCCTCCTTCAGCCAGCAACATGTCGAATGTTTTGAAAGATGGAGGAGGACATTGCAATTGGTGTTGGACATGTGGGTTAATGGGTTATTGTCGGACTTGTGGGTTTGGACCACACTGCTTTCGGATGTCTGCTTGATGAACACTTAACCTTGATATATGAGTCTCACTTAGACATAAGTTTCTGTGCCCCTGTTTCTCTACAAGAGCCAGAGTCACAAATAGGATACCTAGCAGTGGGGCAATGGAAAAACTCATCTTAAGATGGAGAGTAGCTATTTGTTTGACCTTGCCTCATGGTAATTCTACTTCCTTGTCTATCCAGAAGTCAGACAAAGCTACCCTGTACTCGGTTGTTTTCTGGGGAAACTATGGAAAGGTGGAAAAATGAAAGTTTGTAAGCCCACTTGCTTTGAACCACTAAAATGGGGTTATCTTTAGCTGGGTTTAGACCACCTCTGGGTAGACAGCTATGCAGTGAAATAGGTGCCCACCAGTGCTTTCGTGTACTCAGGAACCAAAAGCCTTTGCCAGAAGTTAAAATAAAATCTGAGAGTAGGGAGAAAACATCTCCCTGGACTGTGTGTTAAAGAGAGCCTGTGAGCAGGCTGAATTGCTTGCTGGGTGACCACATGGATCTTCATATGGAGTGGAGGCCGGAGAACTGCAGCAATAAAAGGACTGCTTGTGTATGGGCCCAGATACCTGTGGATTTGGTTTACCTGAAAAGGAGAACACGAGGGTGACTCGAATAAAGTTCACCACGTCGCATCCGGAGCCCAGGCTTGTTGAACATTGGCGAGAGCCCATGGTCTACAAGCAAGGAGACCGGTGGACACCCCGTGGAGGCTGAGTGAGGTAGCTGGCACGGGTCGACCAGAAGCCCACCATAGGGCGATATTGGAGACTGTGAACTGGTGCCTAAGAGTGCTGATTTTATGCACGGCCTGTCCGGCTTTGATTTTGCCGATTGGCACAGACTTTGAAAGGTTCCTATTTGAATGAAGATTTCTTCATAGCGAGCAATGATTGTTTCCTCTGAGCACTGGTTTTATATTAGTGGGCCATAGATAAAGTGGATAGCTAAAATTTGGCGTTTAAAGGCACAGAGTAGTTGGCTTACAAACTTTCTGAGTGGGGAAACATTCCATAAGTTTTAGAATTAAGGTCCTGGTGTTACTTAATTCCATGTTGTGGTTAAAGAATTTTGAACGGGTGGCAGGGTTCGCAAATGTGGATTTAGTTCGTGGATTGTGCCAACCTGGGCGATACACACGTGCGGTTAAATCAAGGGCGGAGGGATCAATGGCTCCTTGAGCATTGCCATTCTTGTTGGGTCTCTTCATTTCTGAACATGGGAGCAGGGTGCAGCTGCCTCACCTTGTTCCCTGCTTTAGCTGACAAGGCTCCTTTCCGGCAAGACGTCCCTGAGCCGAAGACACATGGACCTACCCAGAGGAAGCCCGGGCTGTTGGAGTAGCCGTGTAGAGATATGCTGACATATCCACTGCCCACGCTGCTCTGCTTACACATTCACTGCCTCATCTCTCCTCCTTCAGCCAGCAACATGTCATCTGTTTTGAAAGATGGAGGAGGACACTGCAATTGGTTTCGATATGTGGGTTAATGGGTTAATGTCGGACTTGGGGCTTTGGACCACACTGCTTTCGGATGTCTGCTTGATGAACACTTAACCTTTATATATGAGTCTCACTTAGACATGAGTTTCTGTGCCCCTGTTTCTCTACGAGAGCCAGAGTCACAAATAGGATACCTAGCAGTGGGGCAATGGAAAAACTCATTTTAAGATGGAGAGTAGCTATTTGTTTGACCTTGCCCTCATGGTAATTCTTCTTCCTTGTCGATCCAGAGGTCAGACAAAGCCACCCTTTACTCGGTTGTTTTCTGGGGAAACTAGGGTAAGAGGGAAAAATGAAAGTTTGTAAGCCCATTTGCTTGAGCCACCAAAATGGGGTGATCTTTAGCTGGGTTTTGACCACCTCTGGGAAGACAGGTATGCAGTGAAATAGATGCCCACCAGTTCTTTGGTGTACTCAGGAATCATAAGACTTGGCCAGAAGTAAAAAAAAAAAATCTGAGATTAGGGAGAAAACATCTCCCTGGACTGTGTGTTAAAGAGCCTGTGAGCAGGCTGAATTGCTTGCTGGGTGACCACGTGGATCTTCATATGGAGTGGAGGTCGGAGAACTGCAGCAATAAAAGGACTGCTTGTGTATGGGCCCAGTTACCTGTGGATTTGGTTTACCTGAAAAGGAGAAAAAGGGTGATTCGACTAAAGTTCACTACGTCGCATCAGGAGCCCAGGCTAGTTGAACATTAGCGAGAGCCCATGGTCTACAAGCAAGGAGACCGGTGGAAACCCCGTGGAGGCTGAGTGAGGTAGCTGGCACGGGTCGAACAGAAGCCCACCATAGGGCGATATTGGAGACTGTGAACTGGTGCCTAAGAGTGCTGACTTTATGCATGGCCTGTCCGGCTTTGATTTTGCCGATGGACACAGACTTTGAAAGGTTCCTATTGGAATGAAGATTTCTTCATAGCGAGCAATGATTGTTTCCTCTGAGCATTGGTTTTATATTAGTGGGCCATAGACAAAGTGGATAGCTAAAATTTGGCGTATAAAGGCACAGAGTAGTTGGCTTACAAACTTTCCGAGTGGGGGAACATTCTATAAGTTTTAGAATTAAGGTCTGATGTAACTTAATTCCATGTTGGGTTTAAAGAATTTTGAACGGGTGCCTGGTTCGCAAATGTGGATTTAGTTCGTGGATTGTGCCAACCTGGGCGATACACACGTGCGGTTAAATGAAGGGCGGAGAGATCAATGGCTCCTTGATCATTGCCATTCTAGTTGGGTCTCTACATTTCTGAATGTGGGAGCAGGGTGCAGCTGCCTCAGCTTGTTCCCTGCTTTAGCTGTCAAGGCTCCTTTCTGGCAAGACGTCCCAGAGCCGAAGACACATGGACCTACAAAGAGGAAACCCGGGCTGCTGGAGTAGCCATGCAGAGATATGCTGACATATCCACTGCCCAGGCTGCTCTGCTTACACATTCACTGCCTGGGCTCTCCTCCTTCAGCCAGCAACATGTCGAATGTTTTGAAAGATGGAGGAGGACATTGCAATTGGTGTTGGACATGTGGGTTAATGGGTTATTGTCGGACTTGTGGGTTTGGACCACACTGCTTTCGGATGTCTGCTTGATGAACACTTAACCTTGATATATGAGTCTCACTTAGACATAAGTTTCTGTGCCCCTGTTTCTCTACAAGAGCCAGAGTCACAAATAGGATACCTAGCAGTGGGGCAATGGAAAAACTCATCTTAAGATGGAGAGTAGCTATTTGTTTGACCTTGCCTCATGGTAATTCTACTTCCTTGTCTATCCAGAAGTCAGACAAAGCTACCCTGTACTCGGTTGTTTTCTGGGGAAACTATGGAAAGGTGGAAAAATGAAAGTTTGTAAGCCCACTTGCTTTGAACCACTAAAATGGGGTTATCTTTAGCTGGGTTTAGACCACCTCTGGGTAGACAGCTATGCAGTGAAATAGGTGCCCACCAGTGCTTTCGTGTACTCAGGAACCAAAAGCCTTTGCCAGAAGTTAAAATAAAATCTGAGAGTAGGGAGAAAACATCTCCCTGGACTGTGTGTTAAAGAGAGCCTGTGAGCAGGCTGAATTGCTTGCTGGGTGACCACATGGATCTTCATATGGAGTGGAGGCCGGAGAACTGCAGCAATAAAAGGACTGCTTGTGTATGGGCCCAGATACCTGTGGATTTGGTTTACCTGAAAAGGAGAACACGAGGGTGACTCGAATAAAGTTCACCACGTCGCATCCGGAGCCCAGGCTTGTTGAACATTGGCGAGAGCCCATGGTCTACAAGCAAGGAGACCGGTGGACACCCCGTGGAGGCTGAGTGAGGTAGCTGGCACGGGTCGACCAGAAGCCCACCATAGGGCGATATTGGAGACTGTGAACTGGTGCCTAAGAGTGCTGATTTTATGCACGGCCTGTCCGGCTTTGATTTTGCCGATTGGCACAGACTTTGAAAGGTTCCTATTTGAATGAAGATTTCTTCATAGCGAGCAATGATTGTTTCCTCTGAGCACTGGTTTTATATTAGTGGGCCATAGATAAAGTGGATAGCTAAAATTTGGCGTTTAAAGGCACAGAGTAGTTGGCTTACAAACTTTCTGAGTGGGGAAACATTCCATAAGTTTTAGAATTAAGGTCCTGGTGTTACTTAATTCCATGTTGTGGTTAAAGAATTTTGAACGGGTGGCAGGGTTCGCAAATGTGGATTTAGTTCGTGGATTGTGCCAACCTGGGCGATACACACGTGCGGTTAAATCAAGGGCGGAGGGATCAATGGCTCCTTGAGCATTGCCATTCTTGTTGGGTCTCTTCATTTCTGAACATGGGAGCAGGGTGCAGCTGCCTCACCTTGTTCCCTGCTTTAGCTGACAAGGCTCCTTTCCGGCAAGACGTCCCTGAGCCGAAGACACATGGACCTACCCAGAGGAAGCCCGGGCTGTTGGAGTAGCCGTGTAGAGATATGCTGACATATCCACTGCCCACGCTGCTCTGCTTACACATTCACTGCCTCATCTCTCCTCCTTCAGCCAGCAACATGTCATCTGTTTTGAAAGATGGAGGAGGACACTGCAATTGGTTTCGATATGTGGGTTAATGGGTTAATGTCGGACTTGGGGCTTTGGACCACACTGCTTTCGGATGTCTGCTTGATGAACACTTAACCTTTATATATGAGTCTCACTTAGACATGAGTTTCTGTGCCCCTGTTTCTCTACGAGAGCCAGAGTCACAAATAGGATACCTAGCAGTGGGGCAATGGAAAAACTCATTTTAAGATGGAGAGTAGCTATTTGTTTGACCTTGCCCTCATGGTAATTCTTCTTCCTTGTCGATCCAGAGGTCAGACAAAGCCACCCTTTACTCGGTTGTTTTCTGGGGAAACTAGGGTAAGAGGGAAAAATGAAAGTTTGTAAGCCCATTTGCTTGAGCCACCAAAATGGGGTGATCTTTAGCTGGGTTTTGACCACCTCTGGGAAGACAGGTATGCAGTGAAATAGATGCCCACCAGTTCTTTGGTGTACTCAGGAATCATAAGACTTGGCCAGAAGTAAAAAAAAAAAATCTGAGATTAGGGAGAAAACATCTCCCTGGGAGTGTGTGTTAAAGAGAGCATGTGAGCAGGCTGAATTGCTTGCTGGGTGTCCACGTGGATCTATGTATGGTGTGGAGGTCGGAGAAATGCAGCAATAACAGGATTGCTTGCGTATGGGCACGGATACCTGTGGATTTGTTTACCTGTAAAGGGGAACACAAGGGGGACTCGAGGAATGTTCACCACGTCGCATCAGGAGCCCAACTTGTTGAATAGTGGCGAGAGGCCATGGTCTACAAGCAAGGTGACCAGTGGACACCCCGTGGAGGCTGAGTGAGGTAGCCGGCACGGGCCGACCAGAGCCCACCAGAGGGCGATATTGGAGACTGTGAACTGGTGCCTAAGAGTGCTGACTTTATGCACGGCCTGTCCGGCTTTGATTTTGCCGATGGACACAGACTGTGAAAGGTTCCAATTAGAATGAAGATTTCTTCATGGCGAGCAATCATTGTTTCCTCTGAGCACTGGTTTTATATTAGTGGGCCATACATAAAGTGAATAGCTAAAATTAGGGGTATAAAGGCACAGAGCAGTTGGCTTACAAACTTTCTGAGTGGGGGAACATTCCATAAGGCTTTGAATTAAGGTCCTGATGTTACTTAATTCCATGTTGGGGTTAAAGAATTTTGAACGGGTGCCAGGTTCACAAATGTGGATTTAGTTCGTGGATTGTGCCAACCTGGGTGATACACACGTGCAGTTAAATGAAGGGCGGAGGGATCACTTGCTCCTTGAGCATTGCCATTCTAGTTGGGTCTCTTCTTTTCTGAACGTGGGAGCAGGGTGCAGCTGCCTCATCTTGTTCCCTGCTTTAGCTGTCAAGGCTCCTTTCCGGCAAGACGTCCCTGAGCCGAAGACACATGTACTTACCCAAAGGAAGCCCGGGTTGTTGGAGTAGCCGTGCAGAGATCTGCTGATATATCCACCGACCACGCGGCTCTGCTTACACATTCACTGTCTCGGTCCCCCTCCTTCAGCCTGCAACATGTCGTCTGTTTTGAAAGATGAAGGAGGACATTGCAATTGGTTTCGACATGTGGGTTAATGGGTTAATGTCGGACTTGTGGGTTTGGACCACACTGCTTTCAGATGTCTGCTTGATGAACACTTAACCTTTATATATGAGTCTCACTTAGACATGAGTTTCTGTGCCCCTGTTTCTCTACGAGAGCCAGAGTCACAAATAGGATACCTAGCAGTGGGGCAATGGAAAAACTCATCTTAAGATGGAGAGTAGCTATTTGTTTGACTTTGCCCTCATGGTAATTCTTCTTCCTTGTCTATCCAGAGGTCAGACAAAGCCACCCTTTACTCGGTTGTTTTCTGGGGAAAATATGGGAAGTGGGAAAAATGAAAGTTTGTAAGCCCACATGCTTAGAGCCACCAAAATTGGGTGATCTTTAGCTGGGTTAAGCTACCTCTGGGAAGACTGCTGTGCAGTGAATTAGATGCCCACCAGTGCTTTCGTGTACTCAGGAACCATAAGCCTTTGCCAGAAGTTAAAATAAAATCTGAGAGTAGGGAGAAAACATCTCCCTGGACTGTGTGTTAAAGAGAGCCTGTGAGCAGGCTGAATTGCTTGCTGGGTGACCACGTGGATCTTCATATGGAGTGGAGGTCGGAGAACTGCAGCAATAAAAGGACTGCTTGTGTATGGGCCCAGTTACCTGTGGATTTGGTTTACCTGAAAAGGAGAAAAAGGGTGATTCGACTAAAGTTCACTACGTCGCATCAGGAGCCCAGGCTTGTTGAACATTAGCGAGAGCCCATGGTCTACAAGCAAGGAGACCGGTGGACACCCCGTGGAGGCTGAGTGAGGTAGCTGGCACGGGTCGACCAGAAGCCCACCATAGGGCGATATTGGAGACTGTGAACTGGTGCCTAAGAGTGCTGACTTTATGCACGGCCTGTCCGGCTTTGATTTTGCCGATGGACACAGACTTTGAAAGGTTCCTATTGGAATGAAGATTTCTTCATAGCGAGCAATGATTGTTTCCTCTGAGCATTGGTTTTATATTAGTGGGCCATAGACAAAGTGGATAGCTAAAATTTGGCGTATAAAGGCACAGAGTAGTTGGCTTACAAACTTTCCGAGTGGGGGAACATTCCATAAGTTTTAGAATTAAGGTCTGATGTAACTTAATTCCATGTTGGGTTTAAAGAATTTTGAACGGGTGCCTGGTTCGCAAATGTGGATTTAGTTCGTGGATTGTGCCAACCTGGGCGATACACACGTGCGGTTAAATGAAGGGCGGAGAGATCAATGGCTCCTTGATCATTGCCATTCTAGTTGGGTCTCTACATTTCTGAATGTGGGAGCAGGGTGCAGCTGCCTCAGCTTGTTCCCTGCTTTAGCTGTCAAGGCTCCTTTCTGGCAAGACGTCCCAGAGCCGAAGACACATGGACCTTCAAAGAGGAAACCCGGGCTGCTGGAGTAGCCATGCAGAGATATGCTGACATATCCACTGCCCAGGCTGCTCTGCTTACACATTCACTGCCTGGGCTCTCCTCCTTCAGCCAGCAACATGTCGAATGTTTTGAAAGATGGAGGAGGACATTGCAATTGGTGTTGGACATGTGGGTTAATGGGTTATTGTCGGACTTGTGGGTTTGGACCACACTGCTTTCGGATGTCTGCTTGATGAACACTTAACCTTGATATATGAGTCTCACTTAGACATAAGTTTCTGTGCCCCTGTTTCTCTACAAGAGCCAGAGTCACAAATAGGATACCTAGCAGTGGGGCAATGGAAAAACTCATCTTAAGATGGAGAGTAGCTATTTGTTTGACCTTGCCTCATGGTAATTCTACTTCCTTGTCTATCCAGAAGTCAGACAAAGCTACCCTGTACTCGGTTGTTTTCTGGGGAAACTATGGAAAGGTGGAAAAATGAAAGTTTGTAAGCCCACTTGCTTTGAACCACTAAAATGGGGTTATCTTTAGCTGGGTTTAGACCACCTCTGGGTAGACAGCTATGCAGTGAAATAGATGCCCACCAGTGCTTTCGTGTACTCAGGAACCAAAAGCCTTTGCCAGAAGTTAAAATAAAATCTGAGAGTAGGGAGAAAACATGTCCCTGGACTGTGTGTTAAAGAGAGCCTGTGAGCAGGCTGAATTGCTTGCTGGGTGACCACATGGATCTTCATATGGAGTGGAGGTGGGAGAACTGCAGCAATAAAAGGACTGCTTGTGTATGGGCCCAGATACCTGTGGATTTGGTTTACCTGAAAAGGAGAACACGAGGGTGACTCGAATAAAGTTCACCACGTCGCATCCGGAGCCCAGGCTTGTTGAACATTGGCGAGAGCCCATGGTCTACAAGCAAGGAGACCGGTGGACACCCCGTGGAGGCTGAGTGAGGTAGCTGGCACGGGTCGACCAGAAGCCCACCATAGGGCGATATTGGAGACTGTGAACTGGTGCCTAAGAGTGCTGATTTTATGCACGGCCTGTCCGGCTTTGATTTTGCCGATTGGCACAGACTTTGAAAGGTTCCTATTGGAATGAAGATTTCTTCATAGCGAGCAATGATCGTTTCCTCTGAGCACTGGTTTTATATTAGTGGGCCATAGATAAAGTGGACAGCTAAAATTTGGTGTTTAAAGGCACAGAGTAGTTGGCTTACAAACTTTCCGAGTGGGGCACCATTCCATAAGTTTTAGAATTAAGGTCTGATGTAACTTAATTCCATGTTGCGGTTAAAGAATTTTGGACGGGTGCCTGGTTCACAAATGTGGATTTAGTTCGTGGATTGTGCCAACCTGGGCGATACACACATGCGGTTAAATGAAGGGCAGAGAGATCAATGGCTCCTTGATCATTGCCATTCTAGTTGGGTCTCTTCATTTCTGAATGTGGGAGCAGGGTGCAGCTGACTCAGCTTGTTCCCTGCTTTAGCTGTCAAGGCTCCTTTCTGGCAAGACGTCCCTGAGCCGAAGACACATGGACCTACAAAGAGGAAACCCGGGCTGCTGTAGTAGCCATGCAGAGATTTGCTGACATATCCACTGCCCATGCTGCTCTGCTTACACATTCACTGCCTGGGCTCTCCTCCTTCAGCCAGCAACATGTCGAATGTTTTGAAAGATGGAGGAGGACATTGCAATTGGTGTTGGGCATGTGGGTTAATGGGTTATTGTCGGAATTGTGGGTTTGGACCACACTGCTTTCGGTTGTCTGCTTGATGAACACTTAACCTTGATATATGAGTCTCACTTAGACATGAATTTCTGTGTCCCTGTTTCTCTATGAGAGCCAGAGTCACAAATAGGATACCTAGCAGTTGGGGAATGGAAAAACTCATCTTAAGATGGAGAGTAGCTATTTGTTTGACCTTGCCTCATGGTAATTCTACTTCCTTGTCTATCCAGAAGTCAGACAAAGCCACCCTGTACTCGGTTGTTTTCTGGGGAAACTATGGAAAGGTGGAAAAATGAAAGTATGTAAGCCCACTTGCTTTGAACCACTAAAATGGGGTTATCTTTAGCTGGGTTTAGACCACCTCTGGGTAGACAGCTATGCAGTGAAATAGTTGCCCACCAGTGCTTTCGTGTACTCAGGAACCATAAGTATTTGACAGAATTTAAAAAAAATCTGGGAGTAGGGAGAAAACATCTTCCTAGGACGGTGTGTTAAAGAGAGCCTATGAGCAGGCTGAATTGCTTTCTGGGTGACCACGGGGATCTACATATGGAGTGGAGGTCTGAGAAATGCAGCAATAAAAGGACTGCTTGTGTATGGGCCCGGATACCTGTGGATTTGGTTTACCTAACAAGGAGGAGAACACGAGGGCAACTCGATAAAAGTTCACCAGGCCGCATCAGGAGCCCAGTCTTGTTGAACATTGGCGAGAGCCCATGGTCTACAAGCAAGGTGACTGGTGGACACCCCGAGAAGGCTGAGTGAGGTAGCTGGCATGGGTCGACTTGAAGCCCACCAAAGGACGATATTGGAGACTCCGAACTGGTGCCTGAGAGTGCTCACTTTATGCACGGCCTGTACGGGTTTGATTTTGCCGATGGACACAGACATTGAAAGGTTCCTATTGGAATGAAGATTTCTTCATGGCGAGCAATGATTGTTTCCTCTGAGCACTGGTTTTATATTAGTGGGCCATAGATAAAGTGAATAGCTAAAATTAAGGGTATAAAGGCACAGAGCAGTTGGCTTACAAACTTTCTGAGTGGGGGAACATTCCATAAGGTTTAGAATTAAGGTCGTGATGTTACTTAATTCCATGTTGGGGTTAAAGAATTATGAACGAGTACCAGGTTCACAAATGTGGATTTAGTTCGTGGATTGTGCCAACCTGGGTGATACACACGTGCAGTTAAATGAAGGGCGGAGGGATCAATGGCTCCTTGAGCATTGCCATTCTAGTTGGGTATCATCATTTCTGAACGTGGGAGCAGGGTGCAGCTGCCTCAGCTTGTTCCCTGCTTTACCTGTCAAGGCTCCTTTCCGGCAAGACATCCCTGACCCGAAGACACGTGGACTTACCCAGAGGAATCCCGGGTTGTTGGAGTAGCCGGGAAGAGATATGCTGACATATGCACTGCCCACGTTACTCTGCTTAAACATCCTCTGTCTTGGATCTCCTCCTTCACCAGCAACATGTCGTCTGTTTTGAAAGATGGAGGAGGATAATGCAATTGGTTTTGGACATGTGGGTTAATGGGTTATTGTCGGACTTGTGGGTTTGGACCACACTGCTTTCGGATGTCTGCTTGATGAACACTTAACCTTTATATATGAGTCTCACTTAGACATGAGTTTCTGTGCCCCTGTTTCTCTATGAGAGCCAGAGTCACAAATAGGATACCTAGCAGTGGGGCAATGGAAAAACTCATCTTAAGATGGAGAGTAGCTATTTGTTTGACCTTGCCTCATGGTAATTCTACTTCCTTGTCTATCCAGAAGTCAGACAAAGCTACCCTGTACTCGGTTGTTTTCTGGGGAAACTATGGAAAGGTGGAAAAATGAAAGTTTGTAAGCCCACTTGCTTTGAACCACTAAAATGGGGTTATCTTTAGCTGGGTTTAGACCACCTCTGGGTAGACAGCTATGCAGTGAAATAGATGCCCACCAGTGCTTTCGTGTACTCAGGAACCAAAAGCCTTTGCCAGAAGTTAAAATAAAATCTGAGAGTAGGGAGAAAACATGTCCCTGGACTGTGTGTTAAAGAGAGCCTGTGAGCAGGCTGAATTGCTTGCTGGGTGACCACATGGATCTTCATATGGAGTGGAGGTCGGAGAACTGCAGGAATAAAAGGACTGCTTGTGTATGGGCCCAGATACCTGTGGATTTGGTTTACCTGAAAAGGAGAACACGAGGGTGACTCGAATAAAGTTCACCACGTCGCATCCGGAGCCCAGGCTTGTTGAACATTGGCGAGAGCCCATGGTCTACAAGCAAGGAGACCGGTGGACACCCCGTGGAGGCTGAGTGAGGTAGCTGGCACGGGTCGACCAGAAGCCCACCATAGGGCGATATTGGAGACTGTGAACTGGTGCCTAAGAGTGCTGATTTTATGCACGGCCTGTCCGGCTTTGATTTTGCCGATTGGCACAGACTTTGAAAGGTTCCTATTTGAATGAAGATTTCTTCATAGCGAGCAATGATTGTTTCCTCTGAGCACTGGTTTTATATTAGTGGGCCATAGATAAAGTGGACAGCTAAAATTTGGTGTTTAAAGGCACAGAGTAGTTGGCTTACAAACTTTCCGAGTGGGGGAACATTCCATAAGTTTTAGAATTAAGGTCTGATGTAACTTAATTCCATGTTGGGTTTAAAGAATTTTGAACGGGTGTCTGGTTCGCAAATGTGAATTTAGTTCGTGGATTGTGCCAACCTGGGCGATACACACGTGCGGTTAAATGAAGGGCGGAGAGATCAATGGCTCCTTGATCATTGCCATTCTAGTTGGGTCTCTACATTTCTGAATGTGGGAGCAGGGTGCAGCTGCCTCAGCTTGTTCCCTGCTTTAGCTGTCAAGGCTCCTTTCTGGCAAGACGTCCCAGAGCCGAAGACACATGGACCTTCAAAGAGGAAACCCGGGCTGCTGGAGTAGCCATGCAGAGATATGCTGACATATCCACTGCCCAGGCTGCTCTGCTTACACATTCACTGCCTGGGCTCTCCTCCTTCAGCCAGCAACATGTCGAATGTTTTGAAAGATGGAGGAGGACATTGCAATTGGTGTTGGACATGTGGGTTAATGGGTTATTGTCGGACTTGTGGGTTTGGACCACACTGCTTTCGGATGTCTGCTTGATGAACACTTAACCTTGATATATGAGTCTCACTTAGACATAAGTTTCTGTGCCCCTGTTTCTCTACAAGAGCCAGAGTCACAAATAGGATACCTAGCAGTGGGGCAATGGAAAAACTCATCTTAAGATGGAGAGTAGCTATTTGTTTGACCTTGCCTCATGGTAATTCTACTTCCTTGTCTATCCAGAAGTCAGACAAAGCTACCCTGTACTCGGTTGTTTTCTGGGGAAACTATGGAAAGGTGGAAAAATGAAAGTTTGTAAGCCCACTTGCTTTGAACCACTAAAATGGGGTTATCTTTAGCTGGGTTTAGACCACCTCTGGGTAGACAGCTATGCAGTGAAATAGATGCCCACCAGTGCTTTCGTGTACTCAGGAACCAAAAGCCTTTGCCAGAAGTTAAAATAAAATCTGAGAGTAGGGAGAAAACATCTCCCTGGACTGTGTGTTAAAGAGAGCCTGTGAGCAGGCTGAATTGCTTGCTGGGTGACCACATGGATCTTCATATGGAGTGGAGGTGGGAGAACTGCAGCAATAAAAGGACTGCTTGTGTATGGGCCCAGATACCTGTGGATTTGGTTTACCTGAAAAGGAGAACACGAGGGTGACTCGAATAAAGTTCACCACGTCGCATCCGGAGCCCAGGCTTGTTGAACATTGGCGAGAGCCCATGGTCTACAAGCAAGGAGACCGGTGGACACCCCGTGGAGGCTGAGTGAGGTAGCTGGCACGGGTCGACCAGAAGCCCACCATAGGGCGATATTGGAGACTGTGAACTGGTGCCTAAGAGTGCTGATTTTATGCACGGCCTGTCCGGCTTTGATTTTGCCGATTGGCACAGACTTTGAAAGGTTCCTATTGGAATGAAGATTTCTTCATAGCGAGCAATGATCGTTTCCTCTGAGCACTGGTTTTATATTAGTGGGCCATAGATAAAGTGGATAGCTAAAATTTGGCGTTTAAAGGCACAGAGTAGTTGGCTTACAAACTTTCCGAGTGGGGCACCATTCCATAAGTTTTAGAATTAAGGTCTGATGTAACTTAATTCCATGTTGCGGTTAAAGAATTTTGGACGGGTGCCTGGTTCACAAATGTGGATTTAGTTCGTGGATTGTGCCAACCTGGGCGATACACACATGCGGTTAAATGAAGGGCAGAGAGATCAATGGCTCCTTGATCATTGCCATTCTAGTTGGGTCTCTTCATTTCTGAATGTGGGAGCAGGGTGCAGCTGACTCAGCTTGTTCCCTGCTTTAGCTGTCAAGGCTCCTTTCTGGCAAGACGTCCCTGAGCCGAAGACACATGGACCTACAAAGAGGAAACCCGGGCTGCTGTAGTAGCCATGCAGAGATTTGCTGACATATCCACTGCCCATGCTGCTCTGCTTACACATTCACTGCCTGGGCTCTCCTCCTTCAGCCAGCAACATGTCGAATGTTTTGAAAGATGGAGGAGGACATTGCAATTGGTGTTGGGCATGTGGGTTAATGGGTTATTGTCGGAATTGTGGGTTTGGACCACACTGCTTTCGGTTGTCTGCTTGATGAACACTTAACCTTGATATATGAGTCTCACTTAGACATGAATTTCTGTGTCCCTGTTTCTCTATGAGAGCCAGAGTCACAAATAGGATACCTAGCAGTTGGGGAATGGAAAAACTCATCTTAAGATGGAGAGTAGCTATTTGTTTGACCTTGCCTCATGGTAATTCTACTTCCTTGTCTATCCAGAAGTCAGACAAAGCCACCCTGTACTCGGTTGTTTTCTGGGGAAACTATGGAAAGGTGGAAAAATGAAAGTATGTAAGCCCACTTGCTTTGAACCACTAAAATGGGGTTATCTTTAGCTGGGTTTAGACCACCTCTGGGTAGACAGCTATGCAGTGAAATAGTTGCCCACCAGTGCTTTCGTGTACTCAGGAACCATAAGTATTTGACAGAATTTAAAAAAAATCTGGGAGTAGGGAGAAAACATCTTCCTAGGACGGTGTGTTAAAGAGAGCCTATGAGCAGGCTGAATTGCTTTCTGGGTGACCACGGGGATCTACATATGGAGTGGAGGTCTGAGAAATGCAGCAATAAAAGGACTGCTTGTGTATGGGCCCGGATACCTGTGGATTTGGTTTACCTAACAAGGAGGAGAACACGAGGGCAACTCGATAAAAGTTCACCAGGCCGCATCAGGAGCCCAGTCTTGTTGAACATTGGCGAGAGCCCATGGTCTACAAGCAAGGTGACTGGTGGACACCCCGAGAAGGCTGAGTGAGGTAGCTGGCATGGGTCGACTTGAAGCCCACCAAAGGACGATATTGGAGACTCCGAACTGGTGCCTGAGAGTGCTCACTTTATGCACGGCCTGTACGGGTTTGATTTTGCCGATGGACACAGACATTGAAAGGTTCCTATTGGAATGAAGATTTCTTCATGGCGAGCAATGATTGTTTCCTCTGAGCACTGGTTTTATATTAGTGGGCCATAGATAAAGTGAATAGCTAAAATTAAGGGTATAAAGGCACAGAGCAGTTGGCTTACAAACTTTCTGAGTGGGGGAACATTCCATAAGGTTTAGAATTAAGGTCGTGATGTTACTTAATTCCATGTTGGGGTTAAAGAATTATGAACGAGTACCAGGTTCACAAATGTGGATTTAGTTCGTGGATTGTGCCAACCTGGGTGATACACACGTGCAGTTAAATGAAGGGCGGAGGGATCAATGGCTCCTTGAGCATTGCCATTCTAGTTGGGTATCATCATTTCTGAACGTGGGAGCAGGGTGCAGCTGCCTCAGCTTGTTCCCTGCTTTACCTGTCAAGGCTCCTTTCCGGCAAGACATCCCTGACCCGAAGACACGTGGACTTACCCAGAGGAATCCCGGGTTGTTGGAGTAGCCGGGAAGAGATATGCTGACATATGCACTGCCCACGTTACTCTGCTTAAACATCCTCTGTCTTGGATCTCCTCCTTCACCAGCAACATGTCGTCTGTTTTGAAAGATGGAGGAGGATAATGCAATTGGTTTTGGACATGTGGGTTAATGGGTTATTGTCGGACTTGTGGGTTTGGACCACACTGCTTTCGGATGTCTGCTTGATGAACACTTAACCTTTATATATGAGTCTCACTTAGACATGAGTTTCTGTGCCCCTGTTTCTCTATGAGAGCCAGAGTCACAAATAGGATACCTAGCAGTGGGGCAATGGAAAAACTCATCTTAAGATGGAGAGTAGCTATTTGTTTGACCTTGCCTCATGGTAATTCTACTTCCTTGTCTATCCAGAAGTCAGACAAAGCTACCCTGTACTCGGTTGTTTTCTGGGGAAACTATGGAAAGGTGGAAAAATGAAAGTTTGTAAGCCCACTTGCTTTGAACCACTAAAATGGGGTTATCTTTAGCTGGGTTTAGACCACCTCTGGGTAGACAGCTATGCAGTGAAATAGATGCCCACCAGTGCTTTCGTGTACTCAGGAACCAAAAGCCTTTGCCAGAAGTTAAAATAAAATCTGAGAGTAGGGAGAAAACATGTCCCTGGACTGTGTGTTAAAGAGAGCCTGTGAGCAGGCTGAATTGCTTGCTGGGTGACCACATGGATCTTCATATGGAGTGGAGGTCGGAGAACTGCAGGAATAAAAGGACTGCTTGTGTATGGGCCCAGATACCTGTGGATTTGGTTTACCTGAAAAGGAGAACACGAGGGTGACTCGAATAAAGTTCACCACGTCGCATCCGGAGCCCAGGCTTGTTGAACATTGGCGAGAGCCCATGGTCTACAAGCCAGGAGACCGGTGGACACCCCGTGGAGGCTGAGTGAGGTAGCTGGCACGGGTCGACCAGAAGCCCACCATAGGGCGATTAAGGAGACTGTGAACTGGTGCCTAAGAGTGCTGATTTTATGCACGGCCTGTCCGGCTTTGATTTTGCCGATGGACACAGACTTTGAAAGGTTCCTATTGGAATGAAGATTTCTTCATAGCGAGCAATGATTGTTTCCTCTGAGCACTGGTTTTATATTAGTGGGCCATAGACAAAGTGGATAGCTAAAATTTGGCGTATAAAGACACAGAGTAGTTGGCTTACAAACTTTCCGAGTGGGGGAACATTCCATAAGTTTTAGAATTAAGGTCTGATGTAACTTAATTCCATGTTGGGTTTAAAGAATTTTGAACGGGTGTGTGGTTCGCAAATGTGAATTTAGTTCGTGGATTGTGCCAACCTGGGCGATACACACGTGCGGTTAAATGAAGGGCGGAGAGATCAATGGCTCCTTGATCATTGCCATTCTAGTTGGGTCTCTACATTTCTGAATGTGGGAGCAGGGTGCAGCTGCCTCAGCTTGTTCCCTGCTTTAGCTGTCAAGGCTCCTTTCTGGCAAGACGTCCCAGAGCCGAAGACACATGGACCTTCAAAGAGGAAACCCGGGCTGCTGGAGTAGCCATGCAGAGATATGCTGACATATCCACTGCCCAGGCTGCTCTGCTTACACATTCACTGCCTGGGCTCTCCTCCTTCAGCCAGCAACATGTCGAATGTTTTGAAAGATGGAGGAGGACATTGCAATTGGTGTTGGACATGTGGGTTAATGGGTTATTGTCGGACTTGTGGGTTTGGACCACACTGCTTTCGGATGTCTGCTTGATGAACACTTAACCTTGATATATGAGTCTCACTTAGACATAAGTTTCTGTGCCCCTGTTTCTCTACAAGAGCCAGAGTCACAAATAGGATACCTAGCAGTGGGGCAATGGAAAAACTCATCTTAAGATGGAGAGTAGCTATTTGTTTGACCTTGCCTCATGGTAATTCTACTTCCTTGTCTATCCAGAAGTCAGACAAAGCTACCCTGTACTCGGTTGTTTTCTGGGGAAACTATGGAAAGGTGGAAAAATGAAAGTTTGTAAGCCCACTTGCTTTGAACCACTAAAATGGGGTTATCTTTAGCTGGGTTTAGACCACCTCTGGGTAGACAGCTATGCAGTGAAATAGATGCCCACCAGTGCTTTCGTGTACTCAGGAACCAAAAGCCTTTGCCAGAAGTTAAAATAAAATCTGAGAGTAGGGAGAAAACATCTCCCTGGACTGTGTGTTAAAGAGAGCCTGTGAGCAGGCTGAATTGCTTGCTGGGTGACCACATGGATCTTCATATGGAGTGGAGGTGGGAGAATTGCAGCAATAAAAGGGCTGCTTGTGTATGGGCCCAGATACCTGTGGATTTGTTTTACCTGAAAAGGAGAACACGAGGGTGACTCGAATAAAGTTCACCACGTCGCATCCGGAGCCCAGGCTTGTTGAACATTGGCGAGAGCCCATGGTCTACAAGCAAGGAGACCGGTGGACACCCCGTGGAGGCTGAGTGAGGTAGCTGGCACGGGTCGACCAGAAGCCCACCATAGGGCGATATTGGAGACTGTGAACTGGTGCCTAAGAGTGCTGATTTTATGCACGGCCTGTCCGGCTTTGATTTTGCCGATTGGCACAGACTTTGAAAGGTTCCTATTGGAATGAAGATTTCTTCATAGCGAGCAATGATCGTTTCCTCTGAGCACTGGTTTTATATTAGTGGGCCATAGATAAAGTGGATAGCTAAAATTTGGCGTTTAAAGGCACAGAGTAGTTGGCTTACAAACTTTCCGAGTGGGGCACCATTCCATAAGTTTTAGAATTAAGGTCTGATGTAACTTAATTCCATGTTGCGGTTAAAGAATTTTGGACGGGTGCCTGGTTCACAAATGTGGATTTAGTTCGTGGATTGTGCCAACCTGGGCGATACACACATGCGGTTAAATGAAGGGCGGAGAGATCAATGGCTCCTTGATCATTGCCATTCTAGTTGGGTCTCTTCATTTCTGAATGTGGGAGCAGGGTGCAGCTGACTCAGCTTGTTCCCTGCTTTAGCTGTCAAGGCTCCTTTCTGGCAAGACGTCCCTGAGCCGAAGACACATGGACCTACCAAGAGGAAACCCGGGCTGCTGGAGTAGCCATGCAGAGATTTGCTGACATATCCACTGCCCATGCTGCTCTGCTTACACATTCACTGCCTGGGCTCTCCTCCTTCAGCCAGCAACATGTCGAATGTTTTGAAAGATGGAGGAGGACATTGCAATTGGTGTTGGGCATGTGGGTTAATGGGTTATTGTCGGAATTGTGGGTTTGGACCACACTGCTTTCGGTTGTCTGCTTGATGAACACTTAACCTTGATATATGAGTCTCACTTAGACATGAGTTTCTGTGTCCCTGTTTCTCTACGAGAGCCAGAGTCACAAATAGGATACCTAGCAGTTGGGGAATGGAAAAACTCATCTTAAGATGGAGAGTAGCTATTTGTTTGACCTTGCCTCATGGTAATTCTACTTCCTTGTCTATCCAGAAGTCAGACAAAGCCACCCTGTACTCGGTTGTTTTCTGGGGAAACTATGGAAAGGTGGAAAAATGAAAGTATGTAAGCCCACTTGCTTTGAACCACTAAAATGGGGTTATCTTTAGCTGGGTTTAGACCACCTCTGGGTAGACAGCTATGCAGTGAAATAGTTGCCCACCAGTGCTTTCGTGTACTCAGGAACCATAAGTATTTGACAGAATTTAAAAAAAATCTGGGAGTAGGGAGAAAACATCTTCCTAGGACGGTGTGTTAAAGAGAGCCTATGAGCAGGCTGAATTGCTTTCTGGGTGACCACGGGGATCTACATATGGAGTGGAGGTCTGAGAAATGCAGCAATAAAAGGACTGCTTGTGTATGGGCCCGGATACCTGTGGATTTGGTTTACCTAACAAGGAGGAGAACACGAGGGCAACTCGATAAAAGTTCACCAGGCCGCATCAGGAGCCCAGTCTTGTTGAACATTGGCGAGAGCCCATGGTCTACAAGCAAGGTGACTGGTGGACACCCCGAGAAGGCTGAGTGAGGTAGCTGGCATGGGTCGACTTGAAGCCCACCAAAGGACGATATTGGAGACTCCGAACTGGTGCCTGAGAGTGCTCACTTTATGCACGGCCTGTACGGGTTTGATTTTGCCGATGGACACAGACATTGAAAGGTTCCTATTGGAATGAAGATTTCTTCATGGCGAGCAATGATTGTTTCCTCTGAGCACTGGTTTTATATTAGTGGGCCATAGATAAAGTGAATAGCTAAAATTAAGGGTATAAAGGCACAGAGCAGTTGGCTTACAAACTTTCTGAGTGGGGGAACATTCCATAAGGTTTAGAATTAAGGTCGTGATGTTACTTAATTCCATGTTGGGGTTAAAGAATTATGAACGAGTACCAGGTTCACAAATGTGGATTTAGTTCGTGGATTGTGCCAACCTGGGTGATACACACGTGCAGTTAAATGAAGGGCGGAGGGATCAATGGCTCCTTGAGCATTGCCATTCTAGTTGGGTATCATCATTTCTGAACGTGGGAGCAGGGTGCAGCTGCCTCAGCTTGTTCCCTGCTTTACCTGTCAAGGCTCCTTTCCGGCAAGACATCCCTGACCCGAAGACACGTGGACTTACCCAGAGGAATCCCGGGTTGTTGGAGTAGCCGGGAAGAGATATGCTGACATATGCACTGCCCACGTTACTCTGCTTAAACATCCTCTGTCTTGGATCTCCTCCTTCACCAGCAACATGTCGTCTGTTTTGAAAGATGGAGGAGGATAATGCAATTGGTTTTGGACATGTGGGTTAATGGGTTATTGTCGGACTTGTGGGTTTGGACCACACTGCTTTCGGATGTCTGCTTGATGAACACTTAACCTTTATATATGAGTCTCACTTAGACATGAGTTTCTGTGCCCCTGTTTCTCTATGAGAGCCAGAGTCACAAATAGGATACCTAGCAGTGGGGCAATGGAAAAACTCATCTTAAGATGGAGAGTAGCTATTTGTTTGACCTTGCCTCATGGTAATTCTACTTCCTTGTCTATCCAGAAGTCAGACAAAGCTACCCTGTACTCGGTTGTTTTCTGGGGAAACTATGGAAAGGTGGAAAAATGAAAGTTTGTAAGCCCACTTGCTTTGAACCACTAAAATGGGGTTATCTTTAGCTGGGTTTAGACCACCTCTGGGTAGACAGCTATGCAGTGAAATAGATGCCCACCAGTGCTTTCGTGTACTCAGGAACCAAAAGCCTTTGCCAGAAGTTAAAATAAAATCTGAGAGTAGGGAGAAAACATGTCCCTGGACTGTGTGTTAAAGAGAGCCTGTGAGCAGGCTGAATTGCTTGCTGGGTGACCACATGGATCTTCATATGGAGTGGAGGTCGGAGAACTGCAGGAATAAAAGGACTGCTTGTGTATGGGCCCAGATACCTGTGGATTTGGTTTACCTGAAAAGGAGAACACGAGGGTGACTCGAATAAAGTTCACCACGTCGCATCCGGAGCCCAGGCTTGTTGAACATTGGCGAGAGCCCATGGTCTACAAGCAAGGAGACCGGTGGACACCCCGTGGAGGCTGAGTGAGGTAGCTGGCACGGGTCGACCAGAAGCCCACCATAGGGCGATATTGGAGACTGTGAACTGGTGCCTAAGAGTGCTGATTTTATGCACGGCCTGTCCGGCTTTGATTTTGCCGATTGGCACAGACTTTGAAAGGTTCCTATTTGAATGAAGATTTCTTCATAGCGAGCAATGATTGTTTCCTCTGAGCACTGGTTTTATATTAGTGGGCCATAGATAAAGTGGACAGCTAAAATTTGGTGTTTAAAGGCACAGAGTAGTTGGCTTACAAACTTTCCGAGTGGGGGAACATTCCATAAGTTTTAGAATTAAGGTCTGATGTAACTTAATTCCATGTTGGGTTTAAAGAATTTTGAACGGGTGTCTGGTTCGCAAATGTGAATTTAGTTCGTGGATTGTGCCAACCTGGGCGATACACACGTGCGGTTAAATGAAGGGCGGAGAGATCAATGGCTCCTTGATCATTGCCATTCTAGTTGGGTCTCTACATTTCTGAATGTGGGAGCAGGGTGCAGCTGCCTCAGCTTGTTCCCTGCTTTAGCTGTCAAGGCTCCTTTCTGGCAAGACGTCCCAGAGCCGAAGACACATGGACCTTCAAAGAGGAAACCCGGGCTGCTGGAGTAGCCATGCAGAGATATGCTGACATATCCACTGCCCAGGCTGCTCTGCTTACACATTCACTGCCTGGGCTCTCCTCCTTCAGCCAGCAACATGTCGAATGTTTTGAAAGATGGAGGAGGACATTGCAATTGGTGTTGGACATGTGGGTTAATGGGTTATTGTCGGACTTGTGGGTTTGGACCACACTGCTTTCGGATGTCTGCTTGATGAACACTTAACCTTGATATATGAGTCTCACTTAGACATAAGTTTCTGTGCCCCTGTTTCTCTACAAGAGCCAGAGTCACAAATAGGATACCTAGCAGTGGGGCAATGGAAAAACTCATCTTAAGATGGAGAGTAGCTATTTGTTTGACCTTGCCTCATGGTAATTCTACTTCCTTGTCTATCCAGAAGTCAGACAAAGCTACCCTGTACTCGGTTGTTTTCTGGGGAAACTATGGAAAGGTGGAAAAATGAAAGTTTGTAAGCCCACTTGCTTTGAACCACTAAAATGGGGTTATCTTTAGCTGGGTTTAGACCACCTCTGGGTAGACAGCTATGCAGTGAAATAGATGCCCACAAGTGATTTGATGTACTCAGGAACCATAAGACTTGGCCAGAAGTTAAAAAAATATCTGGGATTAGGGAGAAAACATCTCCCTGGGAATGTGTGTTTAAGAGAGCCTGTGAGCAGGCTGAATTGCTTTTGGGTGACCTCGGGGATCTACATATGGAGGGGAGGTCGGAGAAATGCAGCAATAAAAGGACTGGTTGCATATGGGCACGGATACCTGTGGATTTGGTTTACGTGAAAAGGAACACGAGGGTGACTCGTAACGTTCACCACGTCGCATCAGGAGCCCATCTTGTTCAATAGTGGCGAGAGCCCATGGTCTACAAGCAAGGTGACCGGTGGACACCCCGTGAAGGCTGAGCGAGGTCCCCGGTACGGGTCGACCAGAAGCCCACCAGAGGGCGATATTGGAGACTGTGAACTGGTGCCTAAGAGTGCTGACTCTATACACGGCCTGTCCGGCTTTGATTTTGCCGATGGACACAGACTTTGAAAAGTTCCTATTAGAATGAGGATTTCTTCATGGCGAGCAATGATATTTCCTCTGAGCACTTGTTTTATATTTCGGGCCATAGATAAAGTGAATAGCTTAAATTTGGCGTATAAAGACACAGAGCAGTTGGCTTACAAACTTTCCGAGTGGGGCAACTTTCCATAAGTTTTAGAATTAAGGTCTGATGTAACTTAATCCCATGTTGTGATCAAAGAATTCTAAACGGTTGCCCTGTTCGCAAATGTGGATTTAGTTCGTGGATTGTGCCAACCTGGGTGATACACATGTGCGGTAAAATGAAGGGCTGAGGGATCAATGGCTTCTTGAGCATTGGCATTCTAGTTGGGTCTCTTCATTTCTGAACTTGGGAGCAGGGTCCAGATGCCTCAGCTTGTTCCCTGCGTTAGCTGTCAAGGCTCTTTCCTGCAATACGTCCCTAAGCTGAAGACACATGGACCTACCCAGAGAAAGCCCGGGTTGTTGGAGTAGCCGTGCAGAGATATGCTGACATATTCACTGCCCACGCTGCTCTGCTTACACATTCAATGCCTCGGCTCTCCTCCTTCAGCCGGCAACATGTCATCTGTTTTGAAAGATGGAAGAGGACATTGCAATTGGTGTTAGACATGCGGGTTAATGGGTTAATGTCGGACTTGTGGGTTTAGACCACACTGCTTTCAGATGTCTGCTTGATGAACACTTAACCTTTATATATGAGTCTCACTTAGACATGAGTTTCTGTGCCCCTGTTTCTCTACGAGAACCAGAGTCACAAATAGGATACCTAGCAGTGGGGCAATGGAAAAACTCATCTTACGATGGAGAGTAGCTATTTGTTAGACCTTGCCCTCATGGTAATTCTTCTTTCTTGTCTATCCAGAGGTCAGACCAAGCCACCCTTTACTCGGTTGTTTTCTGGGGAAACTATGGGAAGTGGGAATAATGAAAGTTTGTAAGCCAACTTTCTTTGAGCCACCAAAATGGGGTGATATTTAGCTGGCTTTAGACCACCTATGGGAAGACAGCTATGCAGTGAAATTGATGCCCACCAGTGAGTTCCTGTACTTGGAACCATATGCCTTTGCCAGAAGTTAAAAAAAATCTGGGAGTAGGGAGAAAACATCTCCCTGGGACTGCGTGTTAAAGAGAGCCTGTGAGCAGGCTGAATTGCTACCTGGGTGTCCACGTGGATCTACATGTGGTGTGGAGGTCGGAGAAATGCAGCAATAAAAGGACTGCTTGTGTATGGGCACGGATACCTGTGTATTTGGTTTACCTGAAAAGGAGAACACGAGGGTGACTTGAGTAAAGTTCACCAGGTCGCATCAGGAGCCCAACTTGTTGAATAGTGGCGAGAGCCCATGGTCTACAAGCAAGGTGACCGGTGGATACCCCGTGAAGTTTGAGCGAGGTAGCTGGCACCGGTCGACCCGAAGCCCACCAGAGGACGATATTGGAGACTGTGAATTGGTGCCTAAGAGTGCTGAGTTTATGCACGGCCTGTCCGGCTTTGATTTTGCCGATGGACACAGACTTTGAATGGTTCCTATTGGAATGAAGATTTCTTCATGGCGAGCAATGATTGTTTCCTCTGAGCACTTGTTTTATATTTTGATCCATAGATAAAGTGAATAGCTAAAATTTGGCGTATAATGGCACAGAGTTGTTGGCTTACAAACTTTCTGAGTGGGGGAACATTCCATAAGTTTTAGAATTAAGGTCCTGATGTTACTTAATTCCATGTTGGGGTTAGAGAATTTTGAACGGGTGCCAGGTTCGCAAATGTGGATTTAGTTAGTGGATTGTGCCAACCTGGGCGATACACACATGCGGTTAAATGAAGGGCGGAGTGATCAATGGCTCCTTGAGCATTGCCATTTTAGTTGGGTCTCTTCATTTCTGAACGTGGGAGCAGGGTGCAGCTGCCTCACCTTGTTCTCTGCTTTATCTGTCAAGGCTCCTTCCCGGCAAGACGTCCCTGAGCCAAAGACACATGGACCTCCCCAGGCTGTTGGAGTAGCCGTGTAGAGATATGCTGACATATCCACTGCCCACGCTGCTCTGCTTACACATTCACTGCCTCGTCTCTCCTCCTTCAGCCAGCAACATGTCATCTGTTTTGAAAGATGGAGGAGCACACTGCAATTGTTGTTAGACATGTGGGTTAATGGGTTAATGTCGGACTTGTGGGTTTGGACCACACTGCTTTCGGATGTCTGCTTGATGAACACTTAACCTTTATATATGAGTCTCACTTAGACATGAGTTTCTGTGCCCCTGTTTGTCTATGAGAGCCAGAGTCACAAATAGTATACCTAGCAGTGGGGCAATGGTAAAACTCATCTTAAGATGGAGAGTAACTATATGTTTGACCTTGACCTCATGGTAATTCTTCTTCCTTGTCTATCCAGAGGTCAGACCAAACCACCCTTTACTCGGTTTTTTTCTGGGGAAACTATGGGAAGTGGGAATAATGAAAATTTGTAAGCCGACTTGCTTTGAGCTACCAAAATGGGGTGATCTTTAGCTGGGTTTAGACTACCTCTGGGAAGACAGCTATGCAGAGAAATTGATGCCCACCAGTGCTTTCCTGTACTCTGGAACCATAAGTCTTTGCCAGAAGTTAAAAAAAATCTGGGAGTAGGGAGAAAACATCTCCCTGGGACCGTGTGTTAAAGAGAGCCTGTGAGCAGGCTGAATTGCTTCCTGAGTGTCCACGTGGATCTACATATGTTGTGGAGGTCGGAGAAATGCAGCAATAAAAGGACTGCTTGCGTATGGGCAAGGATACCTGTGGATTTTGTTTACCTGAGAAGGAGAACACGAGGGTGACTCGAGTAAAGTTCACCACGTCGCATCAGGAGCCCAACTTGTTGAATAGTGGCGAGAGCCCATGGTCTAAAAGCAAGGTGACCAGTGGACACCCCATGAAGGCTGAGTGAGGTACCGGAACGGGTCGACCAGAAGCCCACCTGAGGGCGATATTGGGGACTGTGAACTGGTGCCTAAGAGTGCTGACTTTATGCACAGCCAGTCCGGCTTTGATTTTGCCGATTAACACAGACTTTGAAAGGTTCCTATTAGAATGAAGATTTCTTCATGGCGAGCAATGATTGTTTCCTCTGAGCACTGGTTTTATATTAGAGGGCCAAAAATAAAGTGAATAGCTGAAATTTGGCGTATAAAGGCACAGAGTAGTTGGCTTACAAACATTCTTAGTCGGGGAACATTCCATAAGTTTTAGAATTAAGGTCCTGGTGTTACTTAATTCCATGTTGGGGTTAAAGAATTTTGATCGGGTGCCAGGCTTGCAAATTTGGATTTGGTTCATGGATTGTGCCAACCTGGGCGATACACACGTGCGGTAAAATCAAGGGCGGAGTGATCAATGGCTCCTTGAGCATTGCCATTCTAGTTGGGTCTTTTCATTTCTGAACTTGGGAGCAGAGTGCAGCTGCCTCAGCTTCTTACCTGCTTTAGTTGTCAAGGCTCCTTTCCGGTAAGACGTCCTGAACCTAAGACACATGGACCTAACCAGAGGAAGCCCGGGCTGTTGGAGTAGCCGTGAAGAGATATGCTGACATATTCACTGCCCACGCGGCTCTGCTTACACATTCACTGCCTCGGCTCTCCTCCTTCAGCCTTCAACATGTCGTCTGTTTTGAAAGATGGAGGAGGCCATTGCAATTGGTGTTAGACATGCGGGTTAATGGGTAAATGTCGGAATTGTGGGTTTGGACCACACTGCTTTCAGATGTCTGCTTGATGAACACTTAACCTTTATATATGAGTGTCACTTAGACATGAGTTTCTGTGCCCCTGTTTCTCTACGAGAGCCAGAGTCACAAATAGAATACCTAGCAGTGGGGCAATGGAAAAACTCATCTTAAGATGGAGAGTAGCTATTTGTTTGACCTTGCCCTCATGGTAATTCTTCTTTCTTGTCTATCGAGAGGTCAGACAAAGCCACCCTTTACTCGGTTCTTTTCTGGGGAAACTATGGGAAGTGGTGAAAATGAAAGTTTGTAAGCCCACTTGCTTTGAGCCACCAAAATGGGGTGATCTTTAGCTGGGTTTAGACCACCTCTGGGAAGACAGCTATGCAGTGAAATTGATGCCCACCAGTGCTTTCCTGTATTCTGGAACCATATGTCTTTGCCAGAAGTTAAAAAAAATCTGGGAGTAGGGAGAAAATATCTCCCTGGGACTGTGTGTTAAAGAGAGCCTGTGAGCAGGCTGAATTGCTTGCTGGGTGTCCACGTGGATCTACATGTGGTGTGGAGGTCGGCGAAATGCAGCAATAAAAGGACTGCTTGCATATGGGCATGGATACCTGTGGATTTGGTTTACCTGAAAAGGAGAACACGAGGGTAAATCGAGTAAAGTTCATCACGTCGCATCAGGAGCCCAACTTGTTGAATAGTGGCGAGAGACCATGGTCTAAAAGCAAGGTGACCAGTGGACACCCCGTGAAAGCTGAGCGAGGTAACTGGCACGTGTCGTCCCGAAGCCCACCACAGGACGATATTGGAGACTGTGAACTGGTGCCGAAGAGTGCTGACTTTATGCACGGCCTGTCCTGCTTTGATTTTGCCGATGGAGACAGACTTTGAATGGTTCCAATTGGAATGAAGATTTCTTCATGGCGAGCAATGATTGTTTCCTCTGAGCACTTGTTTTATATTTTGGGCCATAGATAAAGTGAATAGCTAAATTTTGGCGTATAATGGCACAGAGTAGTTGGCTTACAAACTTTCTGAGTGGGGGAACTTTCCATAAGTTTTAGAATTAAGGTCCTGATGTTACTTAATTCCATGTTGGGGTTAAAGAATTTTGAACGGGTGCCAGGTTCGCAAATGTGGATTTAGTTCGTAGATTGTGCCAACCTGGGCGATACACCCGTGCGGTTAAATGAAGGGCGGAGTGATCAATGGCTTCTTGAGCATTGCCATTCTAGTTGGGTCTCTTCATTTCTGAACGTGGGAGCAGGGTGCAGCTGCCTCACCTTGTTCCCTGCTTTAGCTGTCAAGGCTCCTTACTGGGAAGACGTCCCTGAGCCGAATACACATGGACCTACCCAGAAGAAAACCGGGCTGTTGGAGTAGACGTGTAGAGATATGCTGACATATCCACTGCCCACGCTGCTCTGCTTACACATTCACTGCCTCATTTCTCCTCCTTCAGCCAGCAACATGTCATCTGTTTTGAAAGATGGAGGAGGACATTGCAATTGTTGTTAGACATGTGGGTTAATGCGTTAATGTCGGACTTGTGGGTTTGGACCACACTGCTTTCGGATGTCTGCTTGATGAACACTTAACCTTTATATATGAGTCTCACTTAGACATGAGTTTCTGTGCCCCTGTTTCTCTACGAGAGCCAGAGTCACAAATAGGATACCTAGCAGTGGGGAATGGAAAAACTCATCTTCAGATGGAGAATAACTATATGTTTGACCTTGCCCTCATGGTAATTCTTCTTCCATGTCTATCCAGAGGTCAGACAAAGCCACCCTTTACTCGGTTGTTTTCTGGGGAAACTATGGGAAGGGGAAAAATGAAAGTTTGTAAGCCCATTTCTTGAGCACCAAAATGGTATGATCTTAAGCTCGGTTTTGACCACCTCTGGGAAGACAGGTATGCAATGAAATAGATGCCCACCAGTGCTTTGGTGTACTCAGGAACCATAAGACTTGGCCAGAAGTTAAAAAAATTCTGGGATTAGGGAGAAAACATCTCCCTGGGAGTGTGTGTTAAAGAGAGCCTGTGAGCAGGCTGAATTGCTTGCTGGTGTCCACGTGTATCTACATATGGTGTGGAGGTCGGAGAAATGCAGCAATAAAAGGACTGCTTGCGTATGGGCACGGATACCTGTGGATTTGTTTACCTGAAAAGGAGAACACGAGGGTGACTCGAGTAAAGTTCACCACGTCGCATCAGGAGCCCAACTTGTTGAATAGTGGCAAAAGCCCATGGTCTAAAAGCAAGGTGACCAGTGGACACCCCATGAAGGCTGAGTGAGGTACCGGCAAGGGTCGACCAGAAGCCCACCAGAGGGCGATATTGGGGACTGTGAACTGGTGCCTAAGAGTGCTGACTTGTTGCACAGTCTGTCCGGCTTTGATTTTGCCGATTAACACAGACTTTGAAAGGTTCCTATTAGAATGAATATTTCTTCATGGCGAGCAATGATTGTTTCCTCTGAGCACTGGTTTTATATTAGTGGGCCAAAAATAAAGTGAATAGCTAAAATTTGGCGTATAAAGGCACAGAGTAGTTGGCTTACAAACATTCTTAGTCGGGGAACATTCCATAAGTTTTAGAATTAAGGTCCTGATGTTACTTAATTCCATGTTGGGGTCAAAGAATTTTAATCGGGTGCCAGGTTTGCAAATTTGGATTTAGTTCATGGATTGTATCAACATGGGCGATACACACGTGCGGTTAAATCAAGGGCGGAGGTATCAATGGCTCCTTGAGCATTGCCATTCTAGTGGGGGCTTTTCATTTCTGAACGTGGGAGCAGGGTGCAGCTGCCTCAGCTTCTTACCTGCTTTAGTTGTCAAGGCTCCTTTCCGGCAAGACGTCCTGAACCGAAGACACATGGACCTACCCAGAGGAAGCCCGGGCTGTTGGAGTAGCCGTGCAGAGATATGCTGACATATTCACTGCCCACGCGGCTCTCCTTACACATTCACTGCCTCGGCTCTCCTCCTTCAGCCGGCAACATGTCGTCTGTTTTGAAAGATGGAGGAGGCCATTGCAATTGGTGTTAGACATGCTGGTTAATGGGTAAATGTCGGACTTGTGGGTTTGGACCACACTGCTTTCAGATGTCTGCTTGATGAACACTTAACCTTTATATATGAGTCTCACTTAGACATGAGTTTCTGTGCCCCTGTTTCTCTACGAGAGCCAGAGTCACAAATAGGATACCTAGCAGTGGGGCAATGGAAAAACTCATCTTAAGATGGAGAGTAGCTATTTGTTTGACCTTGCCCTCATGATAATTCTTCTTTCTTGTCTATCGAGAGGTCAGACAAAGCCACCCTTTACTCGGTTGTTTTCTGGGGAAACTATGGGAAGTGGTGAAAATGAAAGTTTGTTAGCCCACTTGCTTTGAGCCACCAAAATGGGGTGATCTTTAGCTGGGTTTAGACCACCTCTGGGAAGACAGCTATGCAGTGAAATTGATGCCCACCAGTGCTTTCCTGTACTCTGGAACCATATGTCTTTGCCAGAAGTTAAAAAAAATCTGGGAGTAGGGAGAAAACATCTCCCTGGGACTGTGTGTTAAAGAGAGCCTGTGTGCAGGCTGAATTGCTTCTTGAGTGTCCACGTGGATCTACATGTGGTGTGGACGTCGGAGAAATGCAGCAATAAAAGGACTGCTTGCATATGGGCACGGATACCTGTGGATTTGGTTTACCTGAAAAGGAGAACACGAGGGTGACTCGAATAAATTTCACCACGTCGCATCAGGAGCCCAACTTTTTGAATAGTGGCGAGAGCCCATGGTCTACAAGCAAGGTGACCGGTGGATACCCCGTGAAGGCTGAGCGAGGTCCCCGGTACGGGTCGACAAGAAGCCCACCACAGGACGATATTGGAGACTGTGAACTGGTGCCTAAGAGTGCTGACTTTATGCACGGCCTGTCCTGCTTTGATTTTGCCGATGGAGACAGACTTTGAATGGTTCCAATTGGAATGAAGATTTCTTCATGGCGAGCAATGATTGTTTCCTCTGAGCACTTGTTTTATATTTTGGGCCATAGATAAAGTGAATAGCTAAATTTTGGCGTATAATGGCACAGAGTAGTTGGCTTACAAACTTTCTGAGTGGGGGAACATTCCATAAGGCTTTGAATTAAGGTCCTGATGTTACTTAATTCCATGTTGGGGTTAAAGAATTTTGAACGGGTGCCAGGTTCGCAAATGTGGATTTAGTTCATAGATTGTGCGAACCTGGGCGATACACACGTGTGGTTAAATGAAGGGCGGAGTGATCAATGGCTCCTTGAGCATTGCCATTCTAGTTGGGTCTCTTCATTTCTGAAAGTGGGAGCATGGTGCAGCTGCCTCAGCTTGTTCCCTGCTTTAGCTGTCAAGGCTCCTTTCCGGCAAGACGTCCCTGAGCCGAAGACAGATGGACCTACCAAGAGGAAAACCGGGCTGTTGGAGTAGCCGTGTAGAGATATGCTGACATATCCACTGCCCACGCTGCTCTGCTTACACATTCACTGCCTCATCTCTCCTCCTTCAGCCAGCAACATGTCATCTGTTTTGAAAGATGGAGGAGGCCACTGCAATTGTTGTTAGACATGTGGGTTAATGCGTTAATGTCGGACTTGTGGGTTTGGACCACACTGCTTTCGGATGTCTGCTTGATGAACACTTAACCTTTATATATGAGTCTCACTTAGACATGAGTTTCTGTGCCCCTGTTTCTCTACGAGAGCCAGAGTCACAAATAGGATACCTAGCAGTGGGGCAATGGAAAAACTCATCTTAAGATGGAGAGTAGCTATTTGTTTGACCTTGCCCTCATGGTAATTCTTCTTCCTTGTCTATCCAGAGGTCAGACAAAGCCACCCTTTACTCGGTTGTTTTCTGGGGAAACTATGCTAAGGGGGAAAAATGAAAGTTTGTAAGCCCATTTGCTTGAGCCACCAAAATGGGTTGATCTTTAGCTGGGTTTTGACCACTTCTGGGAAGACAGCTATGCAGTGAAATAGATCCCCACCAGTGCTTTGGTGTACTCAGGAACCATAAGACTTGGCCAGAAGTAAAAAAAAAAAATCTGGGATTAGGGAGAAAACATCTCCCTGGGAGTGTGTGTTAAAGAGAGCCAGTGAGCAGGCTGAATTGCTTGCTGAGTGTCCACGTGGATATACATATGGTGTGGAGGTCGGAGAAATGCAGCAATAAAGGACTGCTTGCGTATGGGCACGGATACCTGTGGATTTGTTTATCTGAAAAGGAGAACACGAAGGTGACTCGAGTAAAGTTCACCACGTCGCATCAGGAGCCCAACTTGTTGAATAGTGGCGAGAGCCCATGGTCTACAAGCAAGGTGACCGGTGGATACCCCGTGAAGGCTGAGCGAGGTGCCCGGTACGGGTCGACAAGAAGCACACCAGAGGACGATATTGGAGACTTTGAACTGGTGCCTAAGAGTGCTGATTTAATGCACAGCCAGTCCGGCTTTGATTTTGTCGATTGACACAGACTTTGAAAGGTTCTTATTGGAATGAAGATTTCTTCATGGCGAGCAATGATTGTTTCATCTGAGCACTTGATTTATATTTTGGGCCATAGATAAAGTGAATAGCTAAAATTTGGCGTATAATGGCACAGAGTAGTTGGCTTACAAACTTTCTGAGTGGGGGAACATTCCATAAGTTTTAGAATTAAGGTCCTGATGTTACTTAATTCCATGTTGGGGTTAAAGAATTTTGAACGGGTGCCAGGTTCGCAAATGTGGATTTAGTTCGTGGATTGTGCCAACCTGAGCATACACACGTGCGGTTAAATGAAGGGCGGAGTGATCAATGGCTCCTTGAGCATTGCCATTCTACTTGGGTCTCTTCATTTCTGAACTTGGGAGCAGGGTGCAACTGCCTCAGATTGATCCCTGCTTTAGCTGTCAAGGGTCCTTTCCGGCAAGACGTCCCTGAGCCGAAGACAAATGGACCTACCCAGAGGAAGCCCGGGCTGTTGGAGTAGCCGTGTAGAGATATGATGACATATCCACTGCCCACGCTGCTCTGCTTACACATTCACTGCCTCGGCTCTCCTCCTTCAGCCAGCAACATATCATCTGTTTTGAAAGATGGAGTAGGACACTGCAAATGGTGTTAGACATGTGGGTTAATTGGTTAATGTCGGACTTGTGGGTATGGACCACACTGCTTTCGGATGTCTGCTTGATGAACACTTAACCTTTATATATGATTCTCACTTACACATGAGTTTCTGTTCCCCTGTTTGTCTACGAACCAGAGTCACAAATAGGATACCTAGCAGTGGGGCAATGGGAAATCTCATCTTAAGATGGAGAGTAGCTATATGTTTGACCTTGCCCTCACGGTAATTCTTCTTCCTTGTCTATCTAGAGGTCAGACCTAGCCACCCTTTATTCGGTTGTTTTCTGGTGAAACTATGGGAAGGGGGAAAAATGAAAGTTTGTATGCCCACTTGCTTTGAGCCACCAAAATGGGGTGATCTTTAGCTGGGTTTAGACCACCTCTGGGAAAAAAGCTATGCAGTGAAATAGATGCCCAACACTGCTGTCGTGTACTCAGGAACCATAAGTCTTTCCCAGAAGTTAAATAAAAATCTGGGAATAGGGACAAAACATCTCCCAGGGACTGTGTGTTAAAGAGAGCCTGTGAGCAGGCTGAATTGCTTGCTGGGTGTCCACGTGGATCTACATATGGTGTGGAGGTCGAAGAAATGCAGCAATAAAAGGACTGCTTGCGTATGGGCATGGATACCTGTGGATTTGGTTTACCTGAAAAGGAGAAACGGGGGTGATTCGACTAAAGTTCATCACGTCGCATCAGTACCCCAGGCTTATTGAACAGTGACGAGAGCCCATGGTCTACAGCAAGGTGACCGGTGGATGCCCCGTGAAGGCTGAGCGAGTTCTCCGGCACGGGTCGACCCGAAGAACCCCAGCGTACGATATAGGAGACTATGAACTGGTGCCTAAGAGTGCTCACGGCATGTCCGGCTTTGATTTTGCCGATTGACACAGACATTGAAAGGTTCCTCTTAGAATGAAGATTTCTTCATGAGGAGCAATAATTGTTTCCTCTGAGCACTTGTTTTATATTTTGGGCCATAGATAAATTGAATAGCTTAAATTTGGCGTATAAAGACACAGAGTAGTTGGCTTACAAACTTTCTGAGTAGGGGAACATTCCATAAGTTTTAGAATTAAGGTCTGATGTAACTTAATTCCATGTTGGGTTTAAAGAATTCTAAACGGGTGCCCCGTTCGCAAATGTGGATTTAGTTCGTGGATTGTGCCAACCTGGGTGATACACACGTGCAGTAAAATGAAGGGCGGAGGGATCAATGGCTTCTTGAGCATTGCCATTCTAGTTGGGTCTCTTCATTTCTGAACTTGGGAGCAGGGTGCAGCTGCCTCAGCTTGTTCCCTGCGTTAGCTGTCAAATCTTCTTTCCTGCAATAAGTCCCTAAGCCAAAGACACACGGACCTACCCAGAGGAAGCCCGGGCTTTGGAGTAGCCGTGCAGAGATATGCTGACAATCCACTGCCCACGCTGCTCTGCTTACACATTCACTGCCTCGGCTCCCTCCTTCAGCCAGCAACATGTCGTTTATTTTGAAAGATGGAGGAGGATATTGGAATTGGTGTTAGACATGTGGGTTAATGAGTTAATGTCGGACTTGTGGGTTTGGACCACACTGCTCTCGGATGTCTGCTTGATGAACACTTAACCTATATTTATGAGTCTCACTTAGACATGAGTTTCTCTGCCCCTGTTTGTCTACGAGAGAAAGAGTCACAAATAGGATACCTAGCAGTGGGGCAATGGAAAAACTCATCTTAAGATTGAGAGTAGCTGTTTGTTTGACTTGCCCTCATGGTAATTCTTCTTCCTTGTCTGTCAAGAGGTCAGACAAAGCCAACCTTTACTCAGTTGTTTTCTGGGGAAACTATGGGAAGTGGGAAAAATGAAAGTTTGTAAGCCCACTTGCTTTGAGCCACCAAAATGGGGTGATCTTATCTGGGATTAGACCACCTCTGGGAAGACAGATGGGCTGTGAAATAGATGCGCATCAGTGCTTTCGTGTGTTCAGGAACCATAAGTCTTTGCCAGAGGTTAAAAAAAATTGGGATCTTGATAGTGAGGGGAGAGGAAGCATTGAGGAGCTAGAGGAAAGTTGTGTTTCACCGTTGCTCTCTAGTACCCTGTGCAGGCTTGTCTCTTCCCCAAGTCCTTACTTACGGGAATGTCCAGTGTACTGCAAATGGGCTTTGGCTCTCTACCCAGCATTCCCTGCTCATTCGCAATGAGATTTTTTTTTGTGCTGGTGTTGCCTGATCCCTTTGATACCTCGTGATCGCACAGGCTGGTATGCTTATTCCATGTGGGCTCTGTTGTTTCTGAGCTACATGGCCGCTTGCTTACCCTTCAGGCCTTTAAGACCTCAGACGCCATATCTTTTGATAGCAGGGCACCATCAGCTTTCTTGACCACATTTGCTTATGCAACCGCTTAGACTTCAGGGAACGTGTCGGGAAGGTGAGCATCATAGAATGCCAATGTAATAGAACAAGGTATTCTTGCAATGAGAGAGTCCTTGAATGGAGGCCCAAAGGCCATCTGCTACCTTAATAGGACACCTATAAAGATATGGACATAGGTGTATTTCCCCATGCTCCCAGATAAATATATTTACATCTGTGCGTGCCTTTCTTTAGACCTCTATAACTGGCCCGTGCTTCCTAGGTCGCTCTGCTATTCCCTTTCATTTCCCTCTTGTGCCCACTGCCATGCTCAGTCTTCATTTGGGTTTCAGTAAATCCTCTTGGTTCCTTCACCCTTGATCACGCCCTACCAGGATTCCTACATCGCCCTCACCACGGATTTGCATCCACTTGTTGTTCCCTTGTCTCTGGGTTTCTTGACATCACTCCCTTTCCCCCCAACTCCCTCTTTCCCGTGGCCCTCCCCCGAAACGTTGGTCCCCTTTTTCTCTCCTGCAGATTGTGCATCCAGCATCTCTTTTTAGACATACAGTAGAGGTAATAACATGCACAAACACAAGACAGAGCGAAAGCAAGCACCAAAAGAAAGAAAACAGCCAAAATCCAATGACCATCAAAGAAAACACAACTCCTCAAGAAAGGAAAGCTCGTAGTTAGTTCACGGACTGTTTGTTGGCCCTTAGCAATGTTTTCCAGTCCAGTCTGTGCGGGCACCAAGTCCTGCCCCCAAACTCCTCCTTTGGCAATCCCTGGGGACCTTATTGCTCCACTTCCTTTCTCTTCTGCTGCACCCGCTTAGTGCTATGCCTCGGTGTGGCGGGATCCGTTCCCGCACTGTGTCTCCAGTGTTGTCCCTTCTAGGGCTATGGGTCTTTGAGGGACGTCGTGTCTCATCTTGGGCTGGCCATGTGGTCTTCTGTGTGGACTGTCTTCTCTGAGTGGAAACATCATCCTCAAGGCAGGACCCCGGAGCAAACTGAATGATTTTCTCTCCAGCAGCTTCTAGGTAGGCTGTGCCACATGAGGGGCCCTGAGGGGTCTGTGTAAACCTGATTCTGCTGGAGGTTAGAATAGCAGTCCACAGATGTGTTTGTGCTTGGGGGAAACAGTGGGTGCTGTCAGCAATACTCGGAGAAAAACAATTAAGTTCTGTAAAGCCTTAATTTTGAGGGATTTTCCGTCTTTCTGGGTGTCCATCTTTTCAGGATATGCTCAGGGAGGGCTTTTCTTTTTTTTTTTACTTATGACTGATGAATCCATGCCCCCTCCCCACTATTTTAACAGCAGTTGGTGTTGTAAGTATCACTTGGTATGGGCCAGTCCGCCTAGGTTCTAAGGTGTCAGGTTGGTGCTTCTTTACCCATGTCCAGTTTCCTGGTTGCACGTTGTTGGCTGCGTGTTCCCTTTCCCTTGGTTAGGCCCAAAATGAAGGTGTCAGAGCAGATGATTTGTCTCTCACCTGTTGCACAGGCTGCAGGCACTCGATGAGGGAACGATTAGTGACTTCCATTATTTCTATTTCCTTCAATCTTGGGAGGATTTGGGGAAGGTCTGCCAAACATAAATTCAAATGGGGTCATACTTTTCACAAAGGGAGCGCATCAGACTTGAAGTAGGGCTAAAGGTAAAGTAAGGATCAACCCAGTTCTCGCCAGGTCCTAAATGCAACTTAACGAACAATTCCTTTAGGGTTCTGTTTATTTTTTCTACTTGCCCTGAAGAGTTTCCAGTTAATATTTAGAAGCATTGCTAAGACTTTAGTAATTTGAGCAATAAATGTTGGGCCATTGTTGGACCCCAAAGTGGTGGGAAGGCCAAATCTAGGGACAATTTTAGTTACTAATAATATACACACAGTGGCAGCAGTTTCCTTCTTTGTTGGGAAGGCTTCCACCCATCCAGAACAGGTGTCTACGAACACCAGCATATATTGGTAGCCATACTTTCTAAGTTTGATATCCATAAAGTCCACCTCCCAGAATTCTCCAGGACTACTACCTCGAGCTCATGGTTGGGGTTGCTCCTTTTCTTTCTGGGGTTGTTTACGCGAGCACAGTGCAATCAACGGTGGGTGACATCTGCCACCCAGTGTCCAAGCCTGGGTATGTAAAAGTGCCTGAGAAGCAACTGAGACAGTTTAGAGAGGATCCCAAATGCATACCTTCATGTAGTCCTTGAATCAGATCTCTCCCAGAGCTTCTGGCATGAATCTTCTTCCATCAGGATGGAGCAGCCACCCTGGATGCTCCCAGTCTTTTTGGCAGGCCAGCTCTTGCCTTATCTTTAGATCATTTTCTGAGTATGTAGGTTGTGGCTGTAACACTGGGGATGGCATGGTCACAGCCACTACCTTGGGGATTTGTGGTATAGTCCTGGCATTCGAGATCCACCGGTCTGGGGGACTGGTTAGGAGTGGTTCAAACATAGGTCCCCCTACCACAGCAATATCCTGTCCCAGTGTAAGCTTTCTAGCTTCTATGACTAGGATGGCCGTGGCAGCCTCAGTTCGCATGCAGCTCAGCCATCCTGCAGCTACAGAGTCCAGTTTCTTTGAAAGATAGGCCACAGGTCTCTTCCATGGCCGCAAGTTCTCAGTTAGCACTTCTTTTGCTGTGCCTCTGGTCTCACATAGACAATTGGAAGGGCTTTACTATGTCTAGTAGGGCAAGAGAGGTTGCCCATATGAGCGACTTTTTAAAGGATTCAAACACTTGTTGTTCTACTTCAGACCATTTAAGTTCTTTTTCCTTTCCCCAGTACTTGCATATAGGGGTTTCATTGTTTTTGCAAATCCCAAATTCCACAATGGACAGTACCCCACAGCTCCTAGAAACTCTTGCAACTGCCTCTTAGTCTCAGGGACTGGGATTTTGAGGATCGCCTCAGTGCGGCTGGGGGACAAGGTCCGTTTTCCCTCCTCCAGTTGGTAGCCTAGGTATACATCTTTATGGACACACAGTTGAGCCTTTCTTGCAGATACCCTGTACCCCAATGGGCCAAGGACTATTATCAGGTCCTTGGTAGCCCGTTGGCATTCCTCCAGGGTTTCGGAGGCCAGGAGGAGGTCATCTGCATACTGGAGCAAGGTGGTTTGGGGGTGTTCCTCTTTGTGTCCCTGTAAGTCTTCACTGGGTTGATGTGCAGGGGACACGGGTATGGAGAACAAAGCATCCTTTAAGTCCAAAACAGTATAACAAATCCAGTTTGACGGGATAGTACTCAGGAGGGTCTCGGGTTTTGGCACGTGGCGTGGCCAGTTTCTATCCTCTCATTTGCCTCTCTGAGATCCTGCACCGGTTGGAAGTCCTCAGTTCCCGCCTTCTGCATGGGCAGCAGGGGAGCATTCCATGTGGACTTGCAGAGGACCCAAATGCCTGTCCTCTTTAGTCTGCAAATGGGAACAGAAATACCCACCTTTGCTATCCAGGGAGTAGGGTTAGCTTGACACACCGGTGTAGCTGAGCTCAGAAGTTGTACGACCCCAGGCACCTGCAGTTCAGAAAGGTCTGGCAGGTTGTTCTCTGCCCAAACAAAAGGAATATCTTTTAGTGATTTATCAAGAAGTTCCTTTGAGGCGGTCTCTTCTGCTCCTTGATAAAACACATATCACTCTGACATTGGAGCGGTGAGCAAAACTTTTGGCTTTTCAAGTTCAAGGGTTAAGGTGGTTGTAGCAGATGAGAAAGTAATTATGGCTGCCATTTTTCATAATAAGTCACAATCAATTAGGGGAAAGGGGCATTGAGGCATTACCAGGAAGGAGCGTGTAACTGTCTCTTGTGCTAAATCTGTTATTCTGGCCGTTGTCCATGTGTGTGCTTGGGTCTGCCCTGGGGCCCCTGTAATGAAAGCCTTTCCTTTTGACAAGGCACCTGTAGTCTTTTCTGAAACCAAGAAGGTGACCCCTTTGTCCACCTAGAAATTTACTGGCTGGCTCCCTACATGGAGAGTGAACATGGGCTCTTTGGGGTCAAGTGAAACAGAGCCTGGACACCTTTATTCAGCTTCGAGCATTATTGTCTGTAGCTTCGATTTTTCTAGGTGAGGACTAGGCCTGTTCTCTCTAGTGGTGGCTCGTCCGCCTCTCCTGGGCTTTTCAAGGCACTGATTTTTCCAATGTCACTGTTTTGTATAGTAGGTACCTGGATACTTCCTCAGGACTAGGCGAGTGAGAAGCGGGGTATTAGGGTTAGCCATTCTTAGTTGAACCAAAACTGCTCTGGTCGTTCTCGCAAGCCTTCTGAACACCCATTTCCTTCATGACATTCCCTTGGGCGACGTCTGCACAGCCTACCTCCCCAATATCAGCTAGTTCATTTACACTTCCTAGTTACTTTATTTTCTTTTCATGGTGGCTTCTGTCAGCCCCAAATGGCTTCACTCTTGTCAAAGCTGTTTCAGCTTTTCCCAGAGTTCCTACACAGTCGCCATTGTAGCCGAGAGGTAACAGGATCTGTGACCATGACCAAGATGACATCCACCAGTCCAAACATGTGGAAGGGCGCTGCCTAGGGAGCTGGGTGAAGAGGCCTGGGAGTTAGCCCTGCCTGGTCCCGGGAGCCAAAAGTTTCCCTTTTCCCCTCCATTCCCTTTGCCTTTCTCCTGGTTTTTCAAACAAGCTGCTCTAGCCCTATAACGCCAAGCACAAAATTGTCATAATTCTTAATGAAAACGTATCTAGTACCCAAATTATAAATGTGACAATTTGGTCACATTTCAAAAACACTGAAAATTTTATGCTTTTAAAATATATTTTGAATGTCATATATATTGATAACTATGAAAGTAAAGAATAAAAACCAAAAAAAAAATATTTCCTAAATTTAAAACTTGAGGCGTTATAGGGCTAGTGTTCTTCCAGATTTGATTTGTTCCTTCTTACAGGCTGGTTTTCCGTGGCCCAAGCTTAGGCCAATGGCGTTCGGAAGCCTAGGCGGGGTCACTGTTACCTTTAGGCTTTCAGCGATGCTGCTTCAGGCACTTTTGGGGACAGCTCTTACTTAATACACAGCTCCTCTGCCATGATGTTCCAGCCAGAAATTCCAATTTCCCTTAAGGTTCCCTTTAGAGATTTGAGCATCAGCCCCGCCAGCAGGCGTCTTGGAGGGCCTTGGGGCCATCCCAAGCAGTGGTCCTCCTAGCCTGTTGTCCAGAAAAATGGTTGGACCTAAAGTTTGCCCTCGGCGCCTAGTCCTTGACCCCTTCCCACGGGCTGAGGCATGAGATTCAGGGCAACCCAGGGGTGCGCTCTCAAGTGGGGGTTATTGACCTGGAGGCAGCAAGCTGTCAATCGCCTCCTTGTTTTGTGCTTTCTAGATGGGACTTAGCAGCTTGATGCTCAGGAATTGCCCCCTTGCATGAATCGTGTCCAATTGGGATAGAGTTGATACAGAGACGCTGGGCAAACAAAAGCTGATAGATTCACTTTGCAACTCTATTTGGCCACAGTATCGTTTTCAGAAAGGAGAATGATGGGCAGAGAATGGTACGCTTTCCCATCCAACCGTGATTCACCGGGAACAGTTCAGTAGAGTGCCGGGAAAGTGGGCGGAGATGCCAGAACTTAGAGCACTTCTCCTCTCGAGGAGCAGTAGGAGACCTTCATCCCCAGTGCACCCAGGAACCCCTAAGGCAGGCGTCCTCAAACTGTGGTCCATGGGGCACATGTGGCGCGATGCCATTTATCCCACCCTCGGGGTGTTTTTGCTGCCACTGCCTGTCCTGCTTAGCAGCCGACTCGTGCAGTGTGCATAGGAATTTGTCCGTAGGTTTTTTGAAAACCATAGTCTGGCCCTCCAACGGTCGGAGAGACAATGAACTGGCCCCCTGTGTGAACAATTTGAGGACCCCTGCCCTAAGGGATCCTGTACTTCAGGTCACTATTGTCCCAGCCCTGAACCCTCCCTGAACATTCTACCCCTAGTAGAGGCACCAAGGGCATTTGGTCCGCGGGTAACTTACAAGCCTTTTACTCAAATGGAACCCGAGAAAATTAAAAATGACACAGGCAGTTACTCTACTTTTGATCCCTGTTGACTCCGCCTGTAGCATCCAAATATTACAATTTAACACTAAAACGCCGATCATAACCTTTCCCTAACATTTAATGAAATGAATATAAATGTATATATATTGATAACTATGAAAGTAATGAATCAAAACGAAATTTTTTTTGCCCCAAAATTTAAAAGTGAAGCGTTATAGGGTTAAAAAGAAGGATGGTTCTTATCAGAGGGGCCAATGCCTTAGGATCATAAGTGAAGCGGTGATCCCACTGCACCCAGTAGTGCCCAAACCCTGGACCCCCTAGGGGAAATTGTGAATGCTTTTACCCCCGTGCCGGTACTTAGAATGAACAAACACACACGCCTGATAATCCTAAGATTTTTACTTACTTCCTGTGATACTCACCTACTTTCAAGGGCACTCCCACCTCACAATCCTAGCCTTGTCTCAGTTAAACTGTTCACTCTTTTGTGCGTTTGTTGGTTTTTCCAGAAGTTCTCAAGTTACCAAAGCCCCTAATCCAAGTGTGCCAGCTCCAGGACCACCATCTCCTGGACCACTTCAACCTTATCCATCCTAGCGCTGAATGGACAACCCCTCCCAGCAGAGCAGGAAGGGTGTGGACCCAAAGCCCCACTTCGCCCCTTTTGCCAGCAGGAAGTAGCTAGAGATGTCGTCGCCCAGTACCCCAAAGATTTGAGTCCACATCTCTTCAGGGTGGAAATGTTAGGTAGCTGGCATAGGGACTGGGGTGTCCATTACACATGCTCAGAGGGCCCAGTTAGCGGCCCAGGAAGGAGTGGCACACTGTGCGTGCTCAGAGGTCCAGGTTTCCGGCCAGGAAGGGCAGGTCCACCTGGGTGGGCGCTGCACCTGCATCGACCCACCTAGGCCAAGTATATTCAATTCAGCCACTAGGATCGACCAGGGTTGCCCACCACACCTCCCTAACTCTCCTAAACCTCACTTGGATCACAAACCAGGCTTTGGCGTGATTCTTTCTCACGAAGGACCGAGGGATATCTGTCCCCAGGGAGATCTGACCAACCAAGGAAAGCTCTTTGGAGGCAGCAGGAGTGGACGTGAGTGGCTGGTGGATACTGTTCAGATGCATGGCTTTCTGCTTGGAAGGGTTTTTAGTCTCGGCTGACAGGATCAGAGGAGGTAGTATGTCTGGATCACATAGTATCCATGTCCACAAATGAGCTGCCCATTCCAAAGTCCTGACAGTGCCTTTGGAAAACACTGTGCTTTGGAATGTCACTCCTTGCAGAGGGCAGTGGGAGGGGCTGGGACCCAGGTATGCTGCCCCTTGCTCCCAGTTGCCGGTTTCTGGATCCTGATTATATCTCTCACAGGAGCAGTTAGTGGGCTTGTTGTCGGCCTCAGGCTTTGTTCACCAAGGTCCTCCAGCTAGGTGGTGGTGTGTGTGCATGAGCAGAGGCTTCCTGCCAATCCCCCATGAGTTGAAGAGCTCCCCTGGTGTGGGCTCCGTGAAAGAGGTGCCCCAGACAGCAGGACTACCCAGGAGGGTGGGCCCTGCAGGAACCGGAGGGCCATTCCCCCTGTGGAATGACCTCAGAGCCCCGCCTCTCTCACTGTCCAGCTGCCGGGGCTGTGGACCCTAAGCTTCATGCCTCACATAGGAATAGACACAGGGTGAGGCGACTGCAGCACCTGCTTTTGCTGGTCTAATCCAGCGTGAGATCATCCTAGCATCAGCCCTCTGCCAGGGTCTTTTTTTCCCTCTCCTTTTATAGGGTCTCATACAACAAAAACCACAATATGTGCAAACACCTCTGATATAAGGCACATTTGTACATTCATTGCCCTCATTATTCTCAAAATATCTTCTCTCCACCCAAGCCCCTGGCCTCAGCTCCTCATTCCCCCCGCCCCCATTCTCACTACCCCTCCTCATAAATCCTTCATCATTTACTAATTATTATTTTGTCATAACTTGCACTGTCTGATGTCCCCCTTCACCCCCTTTTCTTTTGAGGTGTTTTGTAGATCCTTGTCATCGGTTCCCTGGTGCCAGCCTACCCTCCCTCCACCCTCCCAGCATCCCCATTCATAACACTGGTCCTAAAGGGCTCATCCACCTTGAATTCCCTGTGTTTCTAGTTCCTACCTGTCCCAGTGTACATTCTCTGGTCTAGTCAGATTTGTAAGTTATAATTGGGATCTTGATAGTGAGGGGAGAGGAAGCATTGAGGAGCTATAGGAAAGTTGTGTTTCACCGTTGCTGTCTAGTACCCTGTGTAGGCTTGTCTCTTCCCCAAGACCTTACTTAAGGGAATGTCCAGTGTACTGCAAATGGGCTTTGGCTCTCTACCCAGCATTCCCTGCTCATTCGCAATGAGATTTTTTTGTGCTGATGATGCCTGATCCCTTTGATACCTCGTGGTCGCACAGGCTGGTATGCTTATTCCATGTGGGCTCTGTTGTTTCTGAGCTACATGGCCGCTTGCTTACCCTTCAGGCCTTTAAGACCTCAGACGCCATATCTTTTGATAGCAGGGCACCATCAGCTTTCTTGACCACATTTGCTTATGCAACCGCTTAGACTTCAGGGAACGTGTCGGGAAGGTGAGCATCATAGAATGCCAATGTAATAGGACAAGGTATTCTTGCAATGAGAGAGTCCTTGAATGGAGGCCCAAAGGCCATCTGCTACCTTAATAGGACACCTATAAAGATATGGACATAGGTGTATTTCCCCATGCTCACAGATAAATATATTTACATCTGTGCGTGCCTTTCTTTAGACCTCTATAACTGGCCCGTGCTTCCTAGGTCGCTCTGCTATTCCCTTTCATTTCCCTCTTGTGCCCACTGCCATGCTCAGTCTTCATTTGGGTTTCAGTAAATCCTCTTGGTTCCTTCACCCTTGATCACGCCCTACCAGGATTCCTACATCGCCCTCACCACGGATTTGCATCCACTTGTTGTTCCCTTGTCTCTGGGTTTCTTGACATCACTCCCTTTCCCCCCAACTCCCTCTTTCCCGTGGCCCTCCCCCGAAACGTTGGTCCCCTTTTTCTCTCCTGCAGATTGTGCATCCAGCATCTCTTTTTAGACATACAGTAGAGGTAATAACATGCACAAACACAAGACAGAGCGAAAGCAAGCACCAAAAGAAAGAAAACAGCCAAAATCCAATGACCATCAAAGAAAACACAACTCCTCAAGAAAGGAAAGCTCGTTTTTAGTTCACGGACTGTTTGTTGGCCCTTAGCAGTGTGTTCCAGTCCAGTCTGTGCGGGCACCAAGTCCTGCCCCCAAAGTCCTCCTTTGGTATTCCCTGGGCACCTTGTTGCTCCACCTCCTTGCTCTTCTGCTGCACCCCCTTAGTGCTATGCCTCGGTGTGGCGGGATCCGTTCCTGCATTGTCTCTCCAGTGTTGTCCCTTCTAGGGCTATGGGTCTTTGAGGGACGTCGTGTCTCATCTTGGGCTGGCCATGTGGTCTTCTGTGTGGACTGTCTTCTCTGAGTGGGAACATCATCCTCAAGCCTGGTGGGCCAGGATGTGCTCCACTCTCCCCTCCTCCCCCTTTGTCTGCTCCGTATTCTCCATCAGATATGTCCCTCTCCCAGAGCTGCAGATTCAGTGCCATCCTATGAAAAAACATATTTGGGCGTGGGAGGGGGGCCTGGTGGGGGAGGATCTGCTCAGATCTTTCGAGGGTCCAGGAGAGGGTGACTGCTCAGCTGGGCACAGGCATATGGGGCTCTGAGCTCTGGCTCCAGACACTGGTTGGGAATGTGGCTTTGTTGTTAACCAGTTGTGTTCCTGTTGGTCAGTACCTGTGTCTTTTTGAGTGAGTTTTCTCATCTGGAAAGTAAAGGTATTCCAGGGTCTAGTGTCCCATGTCACTAAGTGATCGAGAGGGGTTAACCCGAACCTGATTCAAACCATGTGGACATGTCAGGCGCATTCTAGATCTGGGGTGGCGATTCAGAGTCCAGGACAATGATAATGTCCAAGAGGTGTTATAGGTGGCTTTGTATTGAAACGGGAAGCCCACTGTGGAGGTTTTGTCCTTCCGCTGATGGCCACTTCAACTCCTGCTAAAAGAGTTTCACTGGCTCAACAGCCGAGCCGGGAGCCAGTGCCATGAAAACCATGTGGCTAACTGGGACATAGGGCAGAGAGACATTTTTTACCTTGATGGCTTGGGAAGCCCCCCAATCTCCATGCAAACCTTCTGGTGTGAGTACTTTGGAAGCAATCATAGGCTGACAGTAATTCCAATCTTTCCTTTGACCATGTGTCCGTTCTCTTTTTTGAACCTGAGAAGATGGCCCCTGTGTCCTCCAAGATATTTCCTGGCTGGCCCCCAACTTGGACAGTTAGCACGGGAACCTGGGGGCCAGTGAAACAGAGCCCTGAGACATTCCTTCAGCTTCCTCAAGCGTTATTGTCTCTCACTTGGGTTTTTCTAGGCCAGGACGAGGCCCGTCCTCTCTAGTGGAGGTTTGTCCATCTCTCCTGGAGTTTTCAATGCAATGTTTTTTCCAATGTCTGTCTCTTCTGTAGTAGGCACCTGGATCCTTCCTTCCTCAGGGCTTGGCGGTGCCACAGGTCAGTCTCTCCGTGAGTGGGCCATGATCTCTTTTTCTGAGTCTCTGTTGTGTCTCATGGCAATTCCTAGTATTTTAGCTATTTCTTTGTCTCTGTCGTGGTAGGGTCATCTGTGTTGTGATACACCCAATAAGACACTTCTACCAAATCACGAAGATTGTTCCCTTCAAATGCTTCCCATTTCTTTTTCATGTCTGAGGTGGGCTGAGTAATAAAGGCAATAATTATTTCCCTCTTGTTTTCGGGGGCCTCTGGGTCATTGGGGGTACAAAGAACGCAGGCTTCCATCAGCCACTCTAAAAAGGCAGGCAGGCAGGCAGACAGACATTCGCTTGTAGGCGCCTGAAAATTCTCACTGACCTTAGATAAATGCATAGGTTTCCTAGTTGTCCCGCGGAGGCCCTGCAAGAGAGACTGGTGATACCTGGCTAAGCCCTCGGGGCCTTACTGGGAGTTTGGGTCCCACATTATTCGTGGAGTGGTAAAAAGAGTTTCTCTCCACTGGGGAGTGCCCGCTGGCTGACCATCAGTTCTATTGACTGCTTTCTGGGCCTCTCTCTGGAAGGGCTCCCCTTCCTCTGCTGTGAACAGCACCTGCAGAAGTGGCTGGCACTTGTCTAAGGTGGGCTGCTGCATGTGGAAAAGCTAGTCTAGCAAAGAAATCAGACCTTGTGGTTTCTCAGACAGGGGGTTTTGTTTATTCCAATTATGCAATCCTGGGGGAAAAAATGGGACATAGACCCAAAGAGGGACTCTTGGGGTTTCCCCAGGTGTTTGGGCTGCTTGCCTTAAGCAGAGAATGCTGCTGACCAGTGATCCTTCTTGGGGGGTGGAGAGGACATGCCAACCCTAGTGTACGTGTTGGGGGGTGACTTTAAAAGAAGTGGTTTTTCTCTTCCTTTTGCCCCCATGAACTGATAGGCAGGCAGCAGTCACAATGGGTCTTAAGCCAGCTCTCCCGCTCCTGAGTCGTCCTGCAAAGTGGGATAAAGAGGACGGGGATGGGGAGGGGAGGAGAGGGACGGCCTCCACTTTGGTGGCTTTAGGAATTTGGACCGGTTGTCTTTCCTGGTCATGCCATGTTTCGTGAAATCTTGGAGAAAAGAACCCATTCTGTTGGGGGAGGGAGTAAGTCATTTATATATGCTGGCTTACTAGTGGCCCTATCAAGTCACACATCAATTTTATCTAACCCTAACCCTAACCCTAACCCTTACCCTTACCCTTACCCTTACCCTTCAGAAGACCCCACCAGAAAGCCAACCTTTGGTGGTGGTGGTGGTGGTGAGCCCTTTTCAGTATATAATGTCTGGCTCTACATTTTGCCAGGCCTGTTAGATTGACTAAGTGCCCTTTTGGCATAGTGGTTACAAGTTGAGCTGACATCACAAAGGCCAGTAATTTGATACCACCATCAGCCCTGTGGCAGAAACCTGGTGCTTTCTGCTTCCATGGAGTTAGTCTTGGAGAGTCACAGGGACAGAGCTACCCTGTACCATAGGATCCTGTTCAACAGGGTCCCTCAGTATGAGCTAGTATTGACTTGATGGCCATGAGTTTAGAGGGCAATTTTGGCTTCCTTTTAAAAGGAACCTCATTCAGTGAACTGACTCTTTCTGGTCAATCCTTTCCTCTGACTCTGGTCTGAATGTAGCACCTCACCTGGGGAGTGAAGAGGTCTGAAGCTTGGAGCTGCCTCCCAATGAAAGAAAGTAAACCATGATAGTTCATAAAGGCACTTGTGTAAATTGTAAACCACCAACCTTGGCTTAATTCATTTTTTAATTGGATAGAAATACTCTAATTATGTTGATGACAAATAAACCAAACATATATATGTGGATACACACATACACACACACACAAATACACACACACAAGACGGATGTTTAGGGGCATCTACCCAGCTCTGTCAGAGAGATTTGTCCCAGGTCTGGGCATAGGAGTCAGTCTTCTTGCATTTCAGTGTCTGGCTCTGTACCTGACCTTAAGCCTCATGACCTTGATCAGATTGCTTAACATCTCTGAGCCCTTTTGGCAACACCGTGTATCAGGGCTGAGAAGGGGCACTGAGTAAGCCCTGACACATGGTGGTGGAGGGACTCAGCCAAAATAAAGCATACAAGGGTAATGACAATGGCATTCTCTCCAGTGTGGGCCTCAGAGCAGCTCTGGTTCTAGAAAATCCCACAGAAATAATTTTACCAACCTGGGCCTTCAGCCCTCACGCCAAACTTAACACGTTTCTAATCCACACAATGTTTACAGCTTTGGGTTCTCATCCCTCTCCTTCTTCCAAGAGACCAAGGAGAATGGAGTGTTTGAGCAATATCCAGGCCACATGACCATCTTTCTCAGTTCTTAACTCACCTTTTCCTCTCTCAAGCACAACTTTAATGTTTCCATGAGTGTCCGTGGCTATGATAAAGAATACGTGTTATGGGAGGTAATCAGGGCCTGCGTCTTCCATAAACCATTGCCAAAGACTCTTTACAGATAGGTAATGGTAGGCCCATATGTTTTACTTACCTATTGCTGCATAGTGACTTTCAATCCCACTCAGTGTATTATTTGCTCATAATTTTGTAATTTGAGGAAGGTTTGGCTGGGGCAGCACATCTCCACTCCACGTGGCATTGGCCAAACCAGCTCAAGCAGCGAGACCCGGCAAGATGGGTTTGCTTTGGTTCATAGGTCTAGGGCCTGGGTTCTTGCTGTTGCATTGGCTCCCCAATTTCCCTCCATGTGATCGTATCATGTGCTTGCCTTTAGCTTCCTCACAGCAGGGTGATTTTCAAGATAGATTTTTTTGTCAGGATAGTTGGGCTGTAGGCCCAGTGACAAAATCCCTTAAAGGGATTAAATTGAATGCATAATTTAATACGTGACTGCCAAATATCCCCCAGAGCACACAAGTTGAAACCACAAGACTTCTCCCTAAGAGAGGTTCCTTGTAGCTTTTGATTGTCTTCTAAGTCCCTTTTCCTTTTCCACAATAATGTCTGGGTTGCTTTATCAATCATCTTCTTTCTTTTTATGTAGCACTATCTCTGGCTCTTTAGTCCAAGCCAATGCAGTTCCTTCCCAAAGTTACTGGGTTTCCCTTGCACTGGATTACATGATGCATTCAATTTTATGAAAGCCATGTCCCCACATCTCTTTGAAATGGGTCCCTCTCTGTTTTAGGTTGCAATTCAGCCTATTTAGGCTGTAGCACAGCCTTCTGGAGACTCTTAGAAAACCTTTTGTTTACACGAGACTGTCTACAAGGCACTGGATTACATTCTTTTGTGATCTTAGTACAGGGCATGAAAGCTATCTTCTTGATCTGATCCAACGCAGAAGCCCTGCTCATGCCATTCCTATTATGGGACATTATTTTTTGGCAAGAAAGACTTGGGGTTGAAAAATAGGTTTTGTTAGGCAGATAGGCAGGAATGAGATATCCATTGACGCATGCCCAGGAGAACCAAGCATAGAACAAAAGCCTAGGTTTTCCCGCTGGTGGGTACGGATGGGCGTTAAACCTGGATCAGCCCACCTGGGCCAGGTGATTGCAATTCAGCCAATGGGATAGACCTGGGGTCATTCACCATGCCTCCCCCCGGGAATCCTTGAAAAGGCAGGAGTGAGGGGGAGAAAGGAAAAACTGGGGACAGGAACTGGGGAGAGAACTTGAGAAAGAACATGAGACAGGTCTTTTTTTGGAGGAAAACTTAGGAGAGAGATCTTTGCGTGACCTCGAGCAGTCTCTGCCAGGCTGCATGGTGGGGAGCAATACTAGGGGTGGCGCGTAAAACCTGAAACTTCTTTTAACTTTCATTAAACTCACTTGGATCACGAGCCAGGCTTTGGCGTGAATTCTTTCTCATGCAGAGCCAAGAACTGAGATGTAACTCTAGCCCGGAGAGAGATCTTACAGTTCATATTTAAGTCCAGCAAGTCCCTGCTCCTTCATAGTTCATATTTTCTGCTAAAAAAAGCACACAACTAAACCCCAAACAGAAGTAACTTCTTTAGCTTTTCTTTACCCTTCTGTAGTTTATAATTATTTGTCTGTTGCCTCCATTGTTAATGACGCTGAGAGTTCAGATTCTAGATAAAGCAGAAGAATGTCACTGCCACCCAAAATAGTTGCTCTTAGTGTTAGTTGGTGCCCAATCAATCCCTGCCCATCCACTCACTTGCTGCCATTGAGTCAATTCTGACTCATGGCAGCAGAGTATACTTGCCCTGGTAGGTTTCTGAGACTATACATCTGTACAGTAGAAAGCTTCAGCTTTCTCTCTCAGAGCAGCTGGTAGTATTGAACTGCTGACCTTATGGCTAGCAGGACAATATGTTACCAGGGATCCTTTTCAAGACTGTGCCCTTTCAGAAACAGATCACCAGGCCTGCTTTCCTAGGAACCTGTGGGTGGGTTTGAAGCATCAACCTTTTGGTTAATATGCAAGTGCTTAACAAATGGGCTTTATCGTGGTTTGGAAAACCTAAGTCACTGGTCTTTTGCCTAAAGAGTCACTTTCAATGGCCCTGGCTTGTTTCATGGGAAGGGCCAGTTCAGGGGCTCCCGGACAGATGGTGGGGTAGGATCCTTATTTAGTAGGGCCATATTGGGTGGGGCGGCAGGGAAGTGTGTGTGTGCTGTATGCGTGTGTAATCTGCATCTTTAACAAATGCCCCCCCCCCCACTCAAATGAGAAACACTGGCGCCAATTGTACTCTGCCTCTCTTGCTACTGCCTTTTTTGGGATTTTTCTGGCTTTTAGCAGCCCTGGAGGCCCCTCCTATCTAGGCAGGAAAAGGAGCCAATAAATAAGTTCACACTAAGGTGCTAGAGAGTGATAACAGCTAATCCCTTCCAAGGGCAATTGCTCTCAGAAAGAAAGAAAAAAAAGAGAGAGAGAGAGAGAGAGCTCAGGGGGTTGGGGGGAGCAATTTAACTCCAATGAAGAGTGTCTCCTGGAAGAGTCCTACACTTTGTCGCTGCAATGGGAGTCATATATGAACATGTGTGTGTGTGAAACCCCTCGCATCAGTCTCTTCTTCTGCTTTTGTGTAAATTGGACTTTAAACACATTCTCTAGGAAGTGTTTGAATGCCTCTGTTTATGGAAGCTTCTTGACAGAAGGGGGATTTTTGTCTCTTTTGTTCAGTGAGAGAGCCCCAAGGTCTGGCATTTAATAAGTAAGTAGCAAGCTGGTTGAATGAATGAGTGAATGAGTGAGTGAGGTAAAGAAGCCTTCAGCAGCCTTCCAGGTCGAGACTGGCCCCCTCAGAAGCCTGGCTCTTGTCTAAAGTGAGGTACACCTCTCCCCCTTCCCATTTCATGCTTCCCCGTGGTCTGTCTGGGATTGAGCTGAGAAATGATTTTTCATGCATGTCATCCTAATTATATCATTATCCCTCACAGCAAAGCTCTCTGACCACCCTGAAGACCTGTATTTAATGTGAGGAAAGGTGATTTAATGGAGTGGAGAGCGCAGCATAAAACAGACAACCCTTTCAGAATAGCAGAGCAGGCTGTCCCTCCAAGGGGAAAGGGACAAAAAGGGAAAAGAAAAATGGCGAGGGAGGGGGGCAACTCTCACTCTCCTAATAGGCTGAAATAAGAAGTCATTTTGGTCAACTTCATCAGAAGACAAACCTGAAAGGGGCCCCTTGCCCTCCCCGCCAGCGCATAACTGACTTACCATGCATTTTACCGTGGAGCTGATTATGCGCTGAGTTGTGGCAGACGGGGAGAGTTTATTGACATATGGTCTCCCTTCACACCTTTTGTTACAGCCAGACATCAGGGACTGAGCTGCAGGATATTAAAGGATTTGGAAGCGTTATCAAGGAATGGTACATATTTATCAAAACCAGGGTGATATTACAAAGCTGGGTTGCTACTACACCTGGGTGTGTTATGTGATTAAAAATAATGACAATGCATCCTCTTGATGGATTTTGCACCTGGGCGAATACTGAGCAGGTCTGCTGGACCACCCTTGGTCGAGAATTCACAGCTAACAACCCCTTTGGTCTCAGAAGAAAATTGTGGCTGCTAGCTCACACTTGGAATCCAGGTAGGGCAATGTTTAAGCACTTCACTGTTAACCGAAAGAGCAACACTTGGAATTCACCAGCTATCCCGAGTGAGAAAGATGTGACCATGTGCTGCCACAAAGATTACAGCCTTGGAAACCTTCCGGGAGGTTCTTTCCTGGCCTACAGGGTTGCTCGAGTCAGAATTGACTTGACTTCCATGGCATTGAGCTGTTTTGAGTTTTGAATGACTGAATTGGAGACTTCAGGATTGCAGGAAGATTTGAGAACAGCCTGAAATATGCAGGCGACCAGCCTTGCTTGCTGCAAGGGAAGAAGAGTTGAAGCACTTACTGATGAAGTTCAAAGATGATAGTCTTCAGTATGGATTACAACTCGAGGTTAAAAGAACAAGAATCCTCACCACTGAACCAATAAGCAACATGATAAACAGAGAAAAGATTTAAATGATGAAGCATTTCATCTTACTTGGACCCATCCACAACCAACGCTCATAGAAATATCTGTAAAGAAATCACTGGATAAATTGCTTTCAGTGAATTTGCTGCAAAAGGCCTTTTAAACATTTTTTTTGAACCAAGGTGACTTTGTCACCTTAAAAACTCAGGAGTATCCTATCCCAAGGCATGATTATTTTCATGTGGAAGCTGGAAAATGCATAAGGAAGTCCCATGAGAAGAATTGATGCATTTGAAATATGGTCCTGGTGAGGAATATTGAATATACCAAGGAACTTCTAGGAGAACAAACAAATCCATGTTGAAAGAACTACAGCCAGATTGATTCTTAGAAGCGAGGATGGTGACATTTGGCTTCATGTACTTTGGGTGTTATCAGGAGGGACCAGTCCCTGGAGTTGGACAGCATGCTTGGTCAAGACAAAAGGAGGACAAACCTCCACAAGATGAGTTGACACAGTGGCTCAAATGTAGGAATGGCTGTGAGAAATGCGCAGGGCAGCGTGTTGTTTTGTTCTGCTGTACATAGAGTGGCCATGAATTGGAACCAAATTGACAGCACCTGGTTACGCAATGGACTAATGGCAAGATCAACCATTCAAAACCACCAGCCACTCCTCAAGAGAAAGATGAGGCTTTTTTACTCCTGTAAAGAGTCACAGTGTCAGAAAGTCACAGGGGGAATTCTACCTTGTCATATAGGGTCACTGTGAATCGGCATCGACTCTACGGACGTGAACGGCAACAACAACAACAACAACAAACGCACTAATGGTGGCTGGGTACATGTGCAGACACCCATCCACTCGCACTGGAGCTAAGTTAGTGGTTTCAGCAGGAAGCTTACCTCGGTGGTTTCCAGAACTCCCCTGGGCTGAACCAATTTACACCAGGTCTTTCAAATATTCCTGGCACCCCGGGCATCTCTCATTTCCCAGAGTTGGTTGCATGACTTAAGGCCTGATGATCATGGGGCCACATGAAGGACGCCTATGTGCTCCAACCACTGCCTTCCTAGAGAGTGCTGTGGACAATTGCCTTCAAGTCAGCCAGCTGACTCATGTGGACTCCATGCGCTACAGAACTCAATGCCCACTGGTCCTACCCCATTCCTTCAATGGGTTGTAGATTTGACCCCTTGTCAGCTGGGGGGTTTTCAGTGGCTGATGGCTTGAAGGAGTTCACCAGGCCTTTCCTCCTAGTCTGTCTGTAGGCAGAAAACATCGCTAAAATCTGTTCAGCATCATAGCAATATGCCAGCCTCCACTAGCAGTTAGGTGGTAGCTGTAACAGGAGGCGCACTGGCCAAGAATCAAACCCAAATTTCCTGCATGGCTAGTGAGAATTCTGCCATGGAACCACCATTTCCTCTCTCCTGGTTTCTAGTGTTTATGTATATAAGATTTCAGTACCTTCTAACAAGCAGTAAGTAAGACTGCACCACGGGTCACCTCTATTTAGCTCTCCCCCAAATTTTTCCACATGAATTATAAAGTGTGTGACAGTTGTAATATGTTTCTCTTTTTAAAAATTGCTGGGTGAACTTAAAACAGCACAAGGAAGTGCCAGCAGAGCAAAATGATACCCACCTGCTTATTTATCTTAAGAGAAGAAAAGTCGTGAATGCATTCACTCAGGTGAAAATATCATTCATGGAAAGAAGTGCCTAATGGTCACCAGGACCCATGGTTAATCCAGGCGTGGTCGTCTGATTCCAATCGATCAGACCTAGCTATAAATCACTTATATGTCTGGGTAATTAAAAGCAAATATAAATTTTCAAAAAAAATAACGTTGCATGGGATAGAAAGAGAATACATAACACCATCAGACATAAATATGCCTCAAGACAAACTCATTGTGCACATCCAGAATACATAATGGCTCTTGCTAAGATGCGTTTCCCACTAGACCCTACCCCAAGCCAGTAAAAGCCAGAAACTCTACAGGAAACTGTGGATTGTACTACTCTGAAATGGGAGCTGTGTCTCTAGACCGAATTTGGGGCTGTTCGTGCTGAGGACTCACCAGTACCTGTTGCAGTGACAACAGTCCAGGTGAGAATAAGGAAATCTGGATGACAGCCAGGATATAGGAGCACTGAGACCTCAAATTGCTTCTAGGCGAGCATGGCCTAATGGGCTTCCATTTCTGCACCTCTGGCAGGAGGAGTTTGTTCTGGAAAGCAATGGTTTCTAAGGAAGTATTTCTTAAACTTTCACATGCATGCACTTACCCAGGTTCCTGGAAATCGGGCTGGGGGGCAGATTCTGATTTTGTGGGTTCAGGGTGGGGTCTAGGATCCAGCAGTTCTAGAGGCCCTGGTACTCTTGGGCTGTTAACCATAAGGAGAGTAGTCCTAAACCACCAGCCACTCCTTGGGAGAAATATGAGGCTGTAGACTCCGGGCAAGAGTGACAGTCTGGGAAACCCACAAGGGCAGTTCTGCCCTGTCCTGTAGGGTCTATATGAGTCAGCATCAACTCGATGGCATTAGCATGGGAGAAGCTAATGCTGATGTTGCTGTTTCCTTGACCTATCATACTTTGAGTGGCAAAGTCCCAAGGGCCTTCCCGGATGTGATGGCCAAAAATAGTAGTGTTCACCCTTGGTCATACTTTGGAATCCCTTAGGAGCTTTCAAGCCTCCCATTGGCCTGGCCCCATCCCAGACCAATGAAGCAAGGCTTAGTGGAAGCAGGATTCAGGTCACGGTCAGTGAGAAAGCCCCCTTGGCAATGCCAACGTACAGCCAGTGCAGAGTCGAACTGGTCGACGACTCCACATGGTTCCATATACTTTGGTGAAGCCAGCTGTTTGGGCAAGGTTTTCAGAGTTACCACCCATGTAGACTTGTTGGTGATAGTGCATTAAATAGAGCACATGCAGTGCATTGCATGAGTGGCCTATGTCATGCAACCACATCAGGGGGATGTTGAGCCAATTTCTCTGGGAAACCAAGGGTGTTGGCTCCATCCTGAACGTTGGCAGGGTAATGGACTGACACAGAGGAAACTCATTCTCTTTGTGGCAGTGCACTAATGGGTTCTTCACAGAAGGCCAAGTCCATGGCTTCGGATGCAGATGCTCACAGGGCTGAGGGAGCAGGTCAAATCCTAAGTCCGAGGTGGGTGTTTGTATATTTACATGCCCTCACTGCCATCAAGTCCATTCCAACTCACAGGCCCATGGGACTGAGTAAAATGACCCCCGTGGGTTTCTGAGACTGTGATTCTTTAGAGGAGTAGAAAATCTCCTCTTTCTCCAGAGGAGCGGTTGGTCATTCAAACTGCTGACCTTGAGATTAACAGTCCAACTCCTGACCACTCTTGCCGTCAGAATTCTATTTATATACACAAGTATATATATATCCTTTCCCAAAAGAACTCCACATTTTCAAATCATTCTTGACACTCATGGCCTTTTTTCCTTTATAGCCATGCCTTTGGTTGAAACACAGATATAAGAGAAATATTTATCTACTTATAGGAGCTTTGGTGGCATAGTGTTTGCATGTTGGGCTGCTAACACCAAAGTCAGCACTTTGAAACCACCAGCCACTCCGTGGGAAGAAGAGTCTGTCTACTCCTATAAAGAGTTACAGTCTCAGAAACTCACAGGGACAGATCTACTCTGCCTCACAGGGTCACTATGAGTCAGCATCACCTCCCTGGCAGTGAGGTAGATTTTGGTTTCATAGAGATACAAGTCAGTCCTGAGCTGCTAAAGACAAGGTTGGCAGTTTGAACCCACCAGCTGCAGAGAAAGAGGAGGCTTTCTATTCCCATAAGGAGTTACAGTTTCTGAAATACCCACAGGGGAAATTTTAACCTCTCCTGTAGGATCAATACGAGTCAAAATCGACTTATCGGTGGTGAGCAAGTGGAGGGGACCCTAAACAGGTTCCGGTGGACCTTAAGAGTTCTACTCATTGTGCATGCTCTGTAAAATGTAAACCAAGATTTTACTTTTGCAAACATTATATTTTCTAAACACGTCTAACTGTGAAACTATACTCGCATGCGGGTCTTTGAACCTGGTCAGTGGTCTGGGGAAGTGAAGGGCCCTGACATCCTTTGTTGCTGTTAGTGCTGTTCAATCATTCTGACATCACAGGGACCTTCTTTGCAACACAAGGCAGCACTGCCCGGTCCTTTGCCAGCCTCAGAGGTAGTATGTTGGAGCCCATGGTTTCAGCTACCGTGTCCTCCAGTTCACCAAGGAGTTTCCTCTTTGTGCTGCTTACTAAACCCGTTTCTGAGGAGTCCATTCCAACTCACGGTGACGCCGTGTGGGTCAGCACCACGGGACCCCACAGAGCTTTCAAAGGCTGGTCGTTCAGAAGTCAATCAGCAGGCCTTTCTTCTGAGGGGCCTTGGATTTGAACCGCAAACCTTTTAATCAGCAGTGGTTGAGCGTGCTAACTGTTCACATTACCCGGGGACACCCAACCCTTCTTACCCTCATAGATTCATAGGAGATCCATCTCCAATCCAAGAGGGCAGAGAAGATAGATAATGCAGCCTGAGCTGCGTATGTCAGGTCCAAACTTTTCAGTGTCATGGAACAAATAGCCAAAAACCTTGATGAAATGGCTGGGAAAACTCAGTCCAAATCATTCCAAAGAAATGAGTAGCGGTGCACTCTTGGGAACTTGCGCTGTGACAGCAGCCAGCAGGAAGACCCCGGGAGTCCAGAGCCTTGCCACCCCAAATATGTTCACAGACTAGCAACATCAGGAGCTTGTTAGAAGTGCAAATTCTCAAGCCCTACACAAGGTCCACTGAACCAGCTTGTGCAATTTACCAAGACCACCAACGGATCGGGGTACCTGTGAAAACCAAACCAAACCCATACTCACTGCTGTCCAGTCGAGTCAGACTCAGAGCAGCCCTATGGGCCAGGGTAGAGCTACCACTGTGCATTCCCAAGACTGTAATTCTTTAAAGGAGCAGACAGCTTGTTGTTCTCCTTCAGAATGCCTGCTAATTTAGAACTGCTAGTTTGGTGGTTAGCAGCCCACTGCCTAACCGCTAGGCCACCAGGGCTCCTTTTGTGCTTGTGAGAGGTCGAGCAAATACCATTAGCAACTAGAGAAGAACCTGGAAGAAGAAGAGCAGGGTGGGAACTGTGAGTCAATTTGATCATTAGCACATTTCTGTGTTCACTTATTCTGTTCCTTCCCTTGTGTATTCAGTCAACAATTCTTCTTTGAACATCACCTCTGAGCCAGGATCTGTGATATGCTAATTAAGCTGGTTTAGGAAAGGGGTCTGCCTAAGTGACTCCTGCTTCTTGGCTTTTCCTGCTTCCAGATCCCCTCTCTTTACTTCCTTCCACATTAGAAGCACATCCTTACATGTGCAGCTGATCCCTAGTTCAGGACCGGAAGTTACGTGTTGGCATGCATGCATGCTCATAGCTCGCTCAGTGGGAGTGCAAAAAGTCAATTCCTTCAAGAGCCTAGCACAGTCTGCAAGGTTGGGATGGTGTTAAAAGTGGTGGGGTTGGTGTTAGTTCCCGTTGAGCCCATTCTGCACAGGATGCCTTCATGTGACAGAGTAGAAATGTCCCCATTGGGTTTCCTAGTCTGTCATCGTTACCAAAGGAGCCCCGGGGGGTACTTTAAGGGAAGTGTTAGACTGTCAACTGCAAAGTCAGGGGTTCACACCTACCAGCTGCTCCGCAGGAGACAGATGAGGCCCTCTGCTCCCATGATGATTTATAGCCTCAGAATCCCATGATTGGGTCGCTATGAGCCAGGGTTGGTTCCATGACAGACCCAAAGCCCACTTTCTGTCGAGTTGATTCCAACTCATTGTGATCTTATATACTTGTTGTTGTTGCTGTCGGGGGCCATTGAGTGGTTTCTGACCCAAAGTGACCCTATGCACAACAGAACCAAACACTTCCAGGTCCTGCACCATCATCACATTTGTTCTCTGCCTGAGTTCATTGATGCAGCCACGGTGTCAATCCAGCTCGTTGAGGGCCTTCCTCTTTTGTGCTGCCCCTCCACTTTACCAAGCAGGATGTCCTTCTCCAGGCAATATGTCCAACATATTTGGGAGGCAAAATCTTGCCATATATGCTGTCAAGGGCACTCTGGCCTGACTTCTTCCAAGACAGATTAGGTTGTTCGTTTAGTAGTCCATGGCAGGGTAGAATTTTCCCTATAGGTTTCTGAGATATTATGTCTCTATAGGAATAGATAGCTTAATCTTTCTCCCACAGTGAAGCTGGTGGGTTAGAACTGTTGACTTTGCATTTAGTAGCTCTGTGAGTAGCCCGCCATGTCACCAGAGGTCCTTTGCATTTGATGGCAGTGGGGTGGAATGTTTACAATGGCAAGACCTTTTTCTCATGCATTGCTACTGACCGTGGTCTAAAGCCCAAGTGCTTAGCCATTGGGCCACCAGGATTCTTCGTGGTAAGGATGTGTTCCTGCCAAAGTTCATGAACACTACACAGCAGTGGGGTTTTGGAACTGCTAGGTAGTTTAGCTTAGGGACTGAGGCATCCATTACGCATGGTGAGCAGTCTGAGCCTTTGTCCCATGAACGAGTGGTACACTGCGCATGCTCAGAGGCTCAGGTTCCCAGCCAGGAAGGGGAGGTACACCTGGCTGTGTTCTGCACCTGAATTGGCCCAACAAGGCCAGGTGAATTCAGTTCAGCCAATGAGTTCAACCAGGGTCACCAGCACGCCCCACCTCTGGGAGTAATTTAAAAGGCAGGAGCACAGAGCAGACCTCGTGACTTTCAGGGAAGCTTCTAAGGAGATGCACATTTCTGAAGAGCCCTGCAGGTGCCTTTATAAACCTGAAACTTCTTCTAATTCTCATAAAACTCACTTGGATCACAAACTAGGCTTGGAGGTGAATGCTTTCTCGTGTGTAGCCAAGGAGCAAGGTATATCTCTATCCTGAGAGATCTCACAGAACCATTGATTGCCCTGGCATGTTTTGGAGTCCTGATGGTGTCATGGTTATGCTTTGTGCAACAGTTTAAAACCACTAGCCACTCCACAAGGGAAAGATGGGGCTTTCTATTCCTATAAAGAGATACATCCTCAGTAACTCACAGGGGAATTCTACCCTGTCCTATAGGGTTGTTATGAGTCAGCATTGACTCAATGGCAGTGAGTGAGTGCCCTGGCAAGAAAGCCTTGGGTATCTACATTGACTCTCAGTTTCTGGTTAGCTTTTCACCACTTCACCCCATGAACTTGAACTGCAGTGGATGAGGGTTGGGAGCTCTGGCTCTGGGGCTGCTTGCTTGAATTTTCACATCATGACCCTGCCCGTGATGGGACCTTTGACAGTTGGGCAAATGAGCTCAAGCCCGAGTTTCCTTTTCTGCAGCATAGACTGAGGAAGGAGATGTCTTCCTTCTTGTGTGCTAACTGACTTTTACCAGTTAGTATGAATTAGATCTTTCCACGAGGAAGATCAGGGAGAAGGGGGAAGGATGAAGCAACTTGGATAGAGGTGAAGGCAGCGTGAGGGGTCAGAGAGAGATGAAAGGACCACCATGTCACCTTTGACTACTCTTAGTGAGGCTGGCTTGGAGTGCAGGAGACGGGGAGAGTGAGGACACGGGCTAAAGGCAGTGCTCATTCATTACTTCCGGGCAGAGTTCAGACTTTGGCATGCTTGTTGGATGCTGGCGCTGTGTTCATCCAATGAAACTTCAAAATTCTATCCTGTCATTAACCCTTTGTCTCTCCTTTGTTCACGATTTAGAACTTCTATTCTCGGGTTCCCTTTAGAGCCCCAGGAAATCAGAAGTCACAAGTCACTTCTGTTTACAGAGAGGCCCCCAGCATGCAAAGGCAGGAGGGTGTGTTAACAGCACACCGGTCCAGTGGCTGGTCACACCCATGCAGTACATTCTCCATCCCTTAGCTCAACAAAAGGAAAATCACCAATGAAAAAAATTTTTCTTTTTCATGGATATGTACTTTTTCAGTTCCCTCCCCCACCCATAATCTGTGTGAATTACAGTAGAACACGCACACACACACATACACACAATTTTCTGCCAGAATGTGTTACTCCAGTACATTCTACCCTCCTCCCTCACTGCCTCCTACCCTTTTTTCTCCTATCTACTTTCTTCCCACGACACCCAATGGACAGGTAGGGGAATTCAAAATAGACCCCAGTCTCAAATGTAGTTTAAAGCTCACTCACGCACTGCTATTGTGCCAGTTCTGACCCATAGTTATAGGATACAACTGTCCTTGTGGATTTCTGAAACAACAATTCTTTGTGTGAGTTGAAACTGCCCTTTCTACAGGAATGCAGCAGGTGCGTTTGAACTGCCAACCCTGCAGTTAACAGGGATTTTGCCACTTTGCCACCAAGGATCCTAAACGTAGCATGAGGAGAACATTTATTAAATCTTCCATGGTACACAGGCAAGGGGGAGACCTGAACTACAGTTCTCGGGATTCTTGGTGCCTCGCAGTGGACAGTTCCAGCCGCATCGGATCCAGGCTTCCCAAGATTTGCAGAGCCACCAGCATAGTCTTTGCTCCTCTCCAGGATTCACAATTGCTTCCTGGTTGCTCAGGTATATAGGAGTTTAGTGGTTCTCTAATGCAATCATCCCATTTTGCAAAGAAGGTGCTGATGCCCAGACCGGGGAGAAGATTATCTGAGGCCACTGAGAAGGACACCATCACCTCAAGTCCTTCTGACCCCCCACAAGTTTCTGCCAACAGCAATGAGCTCTGGGTTACCTACTCAGTCTTTTGAAGCCTTAGCCAGCTGATGCAGCTGCCAGTTGGATTGATCAGGGTATGTGACGCAGAGCTCCTTAAAACGCGCCCCCCCCCCCAAATGCAAATTTACTGCCATAGAGTTGATACTGATTCATAATGACACTATAAGGCAGGGTAGAACTTCCACTGTAGGTTTCTGAGACTAACTTTCAGCCTTTCTCCTGAGAAGAGGCTGGTTGTGTGGTGGTTTAGATCTTGCAGTTAGCAGCCTTTTAGCATGAGAGGTAGGGTCACATTTCTGTTCTGATTATGCTCCATTTTCTGAGATGCCAGTGCCGAGGCTCCCCCCCTGCAGGTAGCAGTGAGATTTTTCTCACTAAACTGCGCTGGATGGGAAACTTGGGGCAAGTAGTGCATCACAGCCAAGGAAGATCTCATTGACAGTGCAGTACTTGAATAAGGCAGGAAGACACAGGAGTGGCCATCTGGCGGTGGGGAAAGTGTTCCAGGTAGGAGACAGTCAGTGCAAAAGGCCTTGTGATTGGGTTCTCCAAGCTTCTTCCTGGTACAGCAAGGAGACCAATGTGAGTGGGACATGACGCTCTGTGTAATGAGGAAAGATGATCACTGTGTGGGCCTCCTGTATGATTGAGAAGCCAAGGGGAATTTTTAAAACCTAAGCCAGATCAATGCTCAAGGAAGCATCAGTCAAGACATCAAACGACACGTTGCATTGGCTAAATGTGCTACAACAGATCTCTTAAAAAGACTGAAGATCAAGGATGTTACTTTGAGGACACTGCCTGATCTTGTGCCAAATCTCGCCATGGTTGTTAGGTTGGAGTCCATTGTTGCAGCCATGGTGTCAGCCCATCTCCTTGATGATCAGTCTCTTTTCTTGTGGACCTTCAGTTTTACCGAGCATGATGTCCCTTTCCATGGACTGGTCTTTCCTGATAAAATGTAGTAGCTACCAGATTGGATGTCATGCCTTTAGAACAGTGGTTCTCAACCTTCCTAATGTTGTGACACTTTCATATAGTTCCTCATGTGTGGTGCTCCCCCCAACTATAAAATTATTTTTGTTGCTACTTCATAACTATAATATTGCTACTGTGATGAATCGGATGTCCCCTGTGAAAGCATTGTTCGACCCCCCCCAAGGGGGTCGCGACCCACAGGTTGAGAATCACTGCTCTGGAACTTTTTCATCATAGAAGAGAGTTCGGTTGCACAGCTCTGAGTTAGAGGGTGAGACGGGTTATTTGACATTCATTTGCTGATGTGTTTGCGAACCCAGTGGAAACACTCGGGAATGAGCATCTTCTTTAGCCATTTTCCTGGATCATTCAAATGCCATCTCACCTGTGAATGCCTCACTCCATCCTTGGCTTTCCATACTTGCCATATGAAAATGGGATAATATTTCAATACTTAGCATTATATATAACCCAGTATTTGGTAGTCTGCCTCAAACAGATGCTAGTCTCTCTCTTTTTCTACTAGTATTTAATTTTGTTATGTGAAAACATACAAAGCAAAATCTGTTCCATTTCAACCCTTTCTGGACACAATGTTCAGTGACATTGGTCACACTCTTCATATTGAATTAACATTCATGTTCTTTCTATTCTAGGTGTTTCCTTTCTTTTTACTTAATCTCTCTGCCACAACCCTCTCACATATATTTTGATTTATCTGTAGCCCATTTAGTTTTGTGCTGATTTTTTAAAGACTGCAATACTCAAGGATGCAATCCTTTAAGAGCTAAATTGTTATTTAGTTTAAAGATGACTTCAGGGGACAGTTTCAATTCAAGGTTTGAAGAGTAACTCAGGGTCATAGTCTCTGGGACTCTTCCAGTTAAGTAAGTCCAGATAATTAAAGAATTTTAAATTATGTTCCACAAGGTTCTCCCTTTCTACCAGCATCCTTAGGAATCATGGTGCTATGGTGCCTGCTAACCTCAAAGTCAATAGTTGAAACCACCAGCCACTCTGCAGGGGAAAGCAAAGGCTTTCTGTTTCCGTAAAGAATAGCAAGCGAGGAAACAACAGGGGGTGTTCTATACTGAGTCAAAATTGACTCCATGGCAGTGAGTTTATGTTGTTATCGAAAAAAGAACACATTTTAATGGGGGCTCTGACAGATAATATAACAATCCATAAATCAATTAGATCAAGCGAGTTTGTACATATGCTGCCACCATCATTTTCTAAACACTATCATTCTACTTGACCCCTTTGATATCAGCTCCTGTTTTTTCCCTCTTTCCTCAACCCTCACACCCTTACTAAATTATATATAAATTAATATCTTTATACACACCGTCTTCTGTGTCCCTTTACCCATATTTCTGTTATTTGGCCCCTAAGTTGTGTGTGTGTGTGTTCCATTGTTATCAGTTCCCTTTTCCTCAACTTCCCTACACAGCCACCCTGTGCCCTCATGGTATCTGAGTCAGTTCGAGTTGACTAGAGAAGCACATTCATAAACACTCATGTGTCTTAAAAAAGCTTTATATAGAAGAATAATTGTATATTAAGAAAACATCCCAGCCCAGTCCAGACCACGTCCATAAGTACGAAATTAACCCATATATCCAACAACAGTGTGTAAATTTTTTTCAGACTTATGCAACACATGCAATGACACCAAGTGCTGGAAGATCACAGGGCAGTCGGTGGAATGTCTTATGGACCCAGTGGAGGTGGAAAGTGGCATGGGTCTCCACATGACTCCTCCCCGTTCAAGGCTCTGGCTGCCGTCAATGTAGATCCATGTATCTTGTCAGCAGGAATATCAAGTCATGGGTGTCTCTCACCCCCAGGAAAGAATACAGGAGTTGCCAGAATCCTCAAGAGAAGGCCATGCCCACATTGAGACCTCACTGGCTATGGCCTGAGTGAGTCTGGACTCCACCCCTATGTAAGATGATGGGAGATTAAAAAGCTACCACAGTATCGCTACTCCCATTGCTGTTCCTGAGGACTTTATCTGTCCTGGATTCCGTGCGTGGTTTCTATTTTTTTTTAATGATTTTTCTTTCATCATCTATCTGTGGTGTCCCTGATCTGAATGCCCTGATGCAGTATCTGTGAGTCTCCTGTGAGCAGGGACTGTGTTCTCTACATCTGGGTCTTCTTAAAGCTTTGCAAAATGTTGTCATTTAAATAACACTCAATAAATATTTATTGAAGGAATGGCATTGCATGTGACAGTCAGTACCTATTCTCCCATCAGTTATATGGTTGGCGGTCTTTTTACCTCTCAGACATATAGCTGAATCATTACAATGTGAGGGTCTGAGCCTGGTTATATTATTGGGACATGTAGTCAAAAGACAAAATATGTTTGCCTAAAGCACCTTTTGAGTATGATGTTTCAATAAAATAAATTGGACAGATCCTGGCAGCAGACATGTTTCAGCCGCTCACAAGGTATGTGGCTTTGGGTAGTGTACCCTAAGCTCTGAATTCAAGGTAAGTAGTTTCAATGGTCAATTGCATGTGAGAGCTGGACAGTGAGTAAGGAAAACTGAAGAAGAATCAATGCATGTGAATGATGTGCAAACAATACCGAAAGTCGTCTGGGCTGTCAGAAGAACAAGCAAATCCCTCTTGGAGAAAGCACAGCCAGAATGCCCCTTAGAAGTGAGGATGGCAAGTCTTCATCTCACATCCATTGGACATGCTATCAGGAGAGACTGGTTCTTAAGAAAGGACATAATGCTTGTTAAAGTACAGGGGCAGCAAGAGGGAAGAAGACCCTTGATAAGATGGATGTCCACAGTGGCTACAGCAATGGGCTCAACATGGACCAACGACTGTGGTGATGACACAAGAGCAGGCAGGGTTTCATTCCGTTGTACAGTTCCGGTCTCTGGTACAAAGGAAAATAAGTTGCCCTATCCTGTGGGGTCGAGGCTATTGTGCCTGCTGTGTATTTTGTCCTAAGGACTTGCAGTGTTGTTCTTTATACAGTGTTGTTGTTATTAGCTGCTTTTCGGTCCATTTTGACTCATAGCGACCCCCATGCATTTCAGAGTAGAACTGTTCCATAGGGTTTTTAAGGCTATGACCTTTTGGAAGCAGATATTCAGGCCTACCTTCCTTAGGCACCTCTTGGATTCTGGGTGGGATTTAACTGCCGGCCTCCTGGGTGCTAGTCAAACACTACCCAGGGAGTCCTCCCACTGAATAGTGTGAGTGTATTCCCACCTAGGGTGCTCCTCTTCCAGTACTTGTTTGGACGGTATTCTCTTTTGATCCATAGGGTTCCATGGACTCATTTTCAGTAGTACATCATCAGGTCTTTCTTCCCAGTGTGTCCTAGCTTGGATGCTCTGGTGAAGCGTGTCCAGAGTTGCTTGCTCTGGTTATAATCGTAGCTGGTGACACCGCTTACAGCAATCACAGCTATAGACAAATGACAACATGATGACAAACTGACAGATGGGTGGCAGCCTAGGGAAGGAATGATCAGCACAACACAACCTGAGTGGAAATCGAGCTATGGAGTCTCTGAGAGTCCAGGCTCTTCGTCCTGGCACAGCCTGGGGCAGGGCCTGGAGCCAGGAACTGTGGCTGCTGGGGTGAGGACCCCCAGCTTCCCCACTTGGCATTCCCTCCCCAAACACAGCGGGCAGCCTGTGGGAATTGTCTTTCCCCTTGCACATGACGGCACTGACGAGCATAACGCAACCCTGCTGGTGGTTAATGACTGGTGACATTATGAGGCCACTGCCCACCTTTGATTGAGGGAATTTGCCAATGCTCGGAAGTTGTTGGGCTCTAACGAAATGCACCCCCTGCAAGCAAGCACTGAGTCACGAGGTGTGGGGCACTCTGACATCCCCGCGTGACCGTGAAAAGCAGGCTGCGGAGCAGTGGTGGCTGCTGAGGCTCCTTTCTCCTGGCAATACTGGCGTGCTGAAATGGCGGGCTGATTTGCCATGGAAAGCAGGGTTTCATGGGAACTTGAGGATTAAGAATCCACATGCCTGCAATCAATATTGTATGTTCATTGTATAATTTACTTTGAAAGGGAGACGACACAGTTCTCCGAATTTTGGGGTGAAGTAAACCACTTTTTCAAAGGAGTAAATGGATTTCTGTGTTTATAAATCATGCCCACCACTTGGGAGTGCAGAGGAGGATATGGGAGGATGGTAAAGAAGAGCAGCAGGAGAGGACCTGAAGACCTCATGCTTCCTCAGGGTCAGGGGCCAGGCAAAACCAATGTCCCTGGAACACAACTGTCTCTCTGGAATGGTATTAGCACAGCTTGTTACTTGCATACTGTACTGAGTTCATTCTGACTGGCAGCGCCCCTATAGGGAAGAATAAACATGCCCCAATGAGTCTCTGAGACTATAATTCTTTACTCAAATAGAAAGCCTCATCTTTTTTCCATGGAGGAACTGGTGGATTCAGAACTGCTGACCTTGTGGTTAGCAGGCCAACACCGAACCTACTATACCACCAGGGCATTTCTGTTTAGCCTAGAGACTTTCAAATGGATAGAACAAGACCCATCCCAACCCTGTTCACGGCTATCAAACCCCCTTTCTGTGAAGTCCCCACTATGTTCTGTGAAGTTCACCACTTTCTCCGTGTGTGTGTGTGTGTGTGTGTGTGTGTGTGTGTGAGAGAGAGTTATAAAAACAGGAACTTTGACCTCTTTTTAGAACTCTTGCATTTCCAGGGCTTGCTCAACAAAGCACGAATCCCCAGTGTCTTCAACCTGACCTGTCCCATGTGGAAATACACATTGGGGTTCCAGACACATTGAGCTAATGAGTGAGTGGACACTACTGTGCTATCTAAACAAACCCTGTGTGACAGGCTGCACCTGCCTTACTTAATTGAATAACCAGAACCGTTTTCTAAAATAGGTAATATCAACTTAATCTCCCTGCCATCGAGTCACTGATGATGCATAGCGACCTTGTAGGACAGGAGAGAATTGCCCCCATGAGTTTCTGAGCCTGTAACTCTTGACAGGAGTAGAAAGCCTCATCTTTCCCTCACTGAGTGCTGCTGTTTTCGAACTGCTGAGTTTAAGGTTAGGGACACAATGTGTAGACCACTACACCACCTGGAGATGCTTGTGTCAACTTTCTATATACGAAAATGAAATGTCGCCAGGTCCGATGCCATCTTCATGGTCACTGCTGTATGTGAGTCCAAAGTTGTGGGCCAATACATCTCAAGGAGAATCGCCTGCATATCCAATGACACATCCCCGCACCAAACCCGATTCCCTTTTCTACTGATCAGCCATGCTTAATGACTTGGCCAAAGTGAGCAAGCATAAATCCTTCCAGCCTCCCTTGCCAGGCACAGTGTGGTTTCTGAGAGCAGTGTTTCTTCTACAATGGGAGTGCTCATGCTTTTGCCACACTCGGCAGATTCTATGAATATTTTGACTTTTTTTTAAACTTATTTGATCATAGAGCATGTTTCCCTTTTCCCTTTGTATGAGATGACAAAATTTCACTCACTTCCTAGTCATCCAAGGAAAGAGTAAACTTCCCTGCCCTGCCAGCGAAGGGCTTGGCCAATAGAATAAAAGTGGAAGGAGTTGTGTGCCACTCTAGATCAGAGGTTTTAAGAGAAATGGTCCTTTTGTTGCTTACCTATCCTTCAAGAGGAACGAACCCTGGTAATATAGTGGTTATGCGTTGGGCTCTTAACCTCATGAGTCACATGCAAGTCTTTCAATTTCAAAGCCTGATTGTTCCCCTGCACAAAGCTAACAGAGATAAGCAACAACTACTTGTAGGCTGGAAAGATTGCCCGAACTCAGTGTACTTTGTGGATTTCTTACTGCCAGGAGAAATACAGGCGATGTGGCAGGTGACGGTCCTAGTATCTCTCAGCTGCCAATCAGAGGCAGGTTCTGAGCCTTCAGGCAGGGCCACTGGAGGAAGTGGCTCATGGTGCTGCTGCCATAGTCCATCCCAGGTCAAGCCCTCTGAGGTGCTGGGTTACAGAGTTTTGGATTGGCACTCAGTGAGGGCTGCTTCAAAGCTCCTTCCTTTCTTAAACTTGCTCCTGCAACCACATTCTTTCTGAAGGTCCTTGGCAGTAAGCCGAAATCCCAACCAATTTGCTAAGTCAGGACAAAATGCAAAATTGATGGTATCGAGAGACATTAAACCACCTACAACCTTTTAGACCATGTCAACAGATCATCTGTAGCCTCAACTGCAGAAACAATTCACTAAATCCTCTCTGTTTCTCCACAAAGATTAGGAATGCCCTTTATCTTTTCAAAACAGATATTGGTCTGGCACCACTTCGGTTCCAGCTGAGGTAGTGGATTCACCTGAGCTAAGCTCTAGAGAGGATCACTTAATCATCATTCAAGATATATGTCATGAGGACTGTAGATCATGCAGGGACTGCACAATCCCTCTGTGTCGGCAGCGGCTGCATCACAGCCTGGCCCATTGGGAAGAGAGACGGACCCATGGCAATTATAAGGCAAGATGCTGAGGGTGCTGGGGTGGTCTAGGGATACAGGAAAGGAACTATTGGGCATGGAGGCAATTATGAAGGGTTCTTTTTTCCCATGGACCAAACCCCTGCCAGTTGCCATGAAGTTAACTCTGATTCATAGGGACTCCTTTGGGCCAGAGTAGAACGACATTCTGTTGTTTTTTTTCTATAACTGATTTTGTTGTTGTTGTTTGAAATGCAGCACCAGGCCTTTCTTCAGAGACACTTCTGGCTGGGCTTGAAGCTCCAACCTATGAGTTAGTAGCCCAGTATGTTAACCAACTGCACCACCCAGGGACTCCTCCATGTGACTAAAGAATGACTTAAGGACTTCCCCCACAGACCCAAAACAAAACCAAATCCACTGCCATGGGGTTGACCTCATATATGGCACAATAGACTGGCTCTGCTGATTTTCAGAACTGCACATCTTTACGGGAGCAGAAAACCCTCATCTTTCTCCCAAGGAGTAGCTGGTGGGTTTGAACCATTAACTTTGCCATTAGCAGCAGCCCAACTCTTAACCCAATATACCACCAAGAGTGGTTCAATTTGGAAAAATAGTATGTGATCACCTATCTATGAAGGGAAACCCCTCTCATAGAGTGCACTTACACAAATGAGAAAGAAATGAGTCCCCAAATGCCCGTCTTAATCAACAATCTGGGGAAGGGTGTTCTGGGAAGCAGCTTTCAAATGTGCCTGGAGATTATACAATTAATCAACCTAATCCCTGTTTTAAAGAGCCCTGGTGGTACAATGGCTAAGGACTGGGTGGCTAAACAAAAGGCTGGTAGTTTGAACCTACCCATGGGCTCTAAAGGGGAAAAGACCTGATGAGCTGGTCCCATAACGATCTCAGCCTAGGACACCTTTGGGGGCAGTTCTACTCTGTCCTGTAGGGTCACTATGAGCTGACATCAACTTAAAGACACACAGCACGTTTGACTCTACGTCATTTGTTGATAGAGTTTGTGGAGAGCATTCTGAGTAGAAAACAGACTCAGGGGCATCTGACATCAACCAGCAACATTCTCTTTCCTTGAGAAAGACTGTGGAAAGGGATGAAGAGGGAGCTTCCAAAAGCGTGTGGAAAAGTGATACGAAAAAATAATGGAATTTTGCCATGAGCTTTTTGAAGCTCTCTTCATGAGAGCTAGTCCTCCATGGAGGTTTCTAGAAAAGTGAAACACGAAGGAAGAGGCTGGTAAGTCCCACTGAACAATTCCAGGGGAGATTGGGTCTTGACTCAGAGTACTTGAGCATTCTGGCTTATTCCTCCAAATAGCAAATCAGACTAGACCAGGTTCTGAGACTCAAGGAAGGCAAATAAGACACACCAGGCCCATGATTCAGACTTATGGGGAAAGTCACACTGGAGAGGGAAGGCCTCTTTACCTTGTGTGCCTGACAAGTGTCTCATTTGCCTCATCTAAAACCCAGCCCTGGAAAAAAGGCTAACAGTACCAGCTTCAAACTTGTATTTGAATCTTGTCTCTGTCACTTATTGACTTAGCCACCTTAAATCCCTTCCTCTAGTTTTCCATCTGTAAATGAGGCACAGTTCCAATCATAGGACCTTCAGTAAATGGATATTATTAGCTAGGCATGCACTCCTGTGTTCTAGGCGAGAGTTCTCAGCCAGGTTTTTGTGGGAGCTTGTTCTTCAGGGTATTGTCATAGATGAGTGTGTCACCCAGATTCCTCTCAGGGCCAAGAGACTGATTTCCCCAGCTGCTGAGAGAGCCACTGATAGAAAAGTTCCCAGCTGTCTGGCCCCTATCAGGATTGCCTCAGCTGATGAGAGCTCATCCAAGGTCTGCTCCTTCCCCAAACTAACCTTCATCCAACGACTTGTCAATGTAGGGGTATAAATGGCATAGTGGAGGCATTTGACCCCCCTGTAACTTCACAAAAGGCAATGGAGGAAAATCAAGATAAACAGCCCAAGGCTGATTCCTATGAGACAGAGATCAAAATGCTTCCACCCTCGTTTCTTTTCACAGTTTCTGACACCAACCATCCCTACCATGACACTCTCTTCTTCTCTGCTGGGTTTGATAATCCTTAAGTGGCAATGGCCACACAGAACTCGCAAACAATACTTATGTTTCTGGGGTTAATTGGGGACCTAGCAGGTGACAATTCAGGATCAGAAATGACTGGGGATATAGTTCTTCAGTCAGGACAGTCTCTTCCCAGTGGTGTCCAGAGGCAGAACTTTTTCTGGTCCTTGGCCTCTGCCCTGCAGCTCCTTGACCTCTGCTCTGCTTGGGACCGTGTGCAAAGTTCTTTCAGCTCTGCTGATAAGTGCGTTGAGGCAGCACGCTTTGTCTGGAAGCCTTGGCCCAAAGACACTCAGCTTTCTCATTCTGTGTGCTGGCGAGCTCCCTGTTCTGGGGTCTTGGTGCTGCTGCCTCTGCTTCCATGAGCTATTTATCTGCCACTGTTTGTCAGTGTCTCCTGATGCATCCAGTGTCAGGGATCTCTGTCTCCTGGACAGAGGTGGTGCTCAGAGTAATGATCCTGGGTCCAAAGAGCACACTCCACTGCTGGCTCGTCTTTCTCGGTGCTCTTGAAACTCCACTTTCTGTTTCTGAGTTAACTCACCCAGGATGACCATACCGACCAATCCCCACATTAGGGGTCTACAGGTCTCACCTCTTCGAGGATGCCATGCACTTTACTGATATTATTAGCATGCTATCTACTTCCCTCGGTGGCATAGTTCCACCCTGTCATTGGTAGGAGTTACAAAGACTATAGCTAGAGGAGAACTAGTAAGCAATTCGCTGCAACGTATTAGGCTACAAAGTCCCAGGCTACTGGTCACCACTTGGCCAGGTCCCAGTTACAGAGCTCCCTGTGATGGCTCCTTTTGCATATCAATGTGGCGAGGCTATGGTGCCCAGTTTTTTGGTCAAACAAGCATTCTTCTATTTGCTCTTGTTTTTTAAACATTTTATTAGGGGCTCATACAACTCTTATCACAATCCATACATATACATACATCAATTTTATAAAGCACATCTGTACATTCTTTGCCCTAATCACTCTCAAAGCATTTGATCTCCACTTAAGCCCTCCGCATCAGGTCCTCTTTTTTTGTCCCTTCCCTCCCTGCTTCCCCTCCCTCATGAGCTCTTGATAATCCACAGATTGTTATTTTGTCATCTCTTGCCCTTTCCGGAGTCTCCCTTCCCCCCTTCTCTGCCGTCCATCTCCCAGGGAGGAGGTCACATGTGGATCCTTGTAATCAGTTCCCCCTTTCCAACCCACTCACCCTCTACTCTTCCAGTATCACCCCTCACACCCCTGGTCCTGAAGGTATCATCCACCCTGGATTCCCTGTGCCTCCAGCTCCCATATTCACCAGTGTACAGCCTCTGCCCTATCCAGTCCTGCAAGGTAGAATTTGGATCCTGGTAGTTGGGGAGAGGATGCATCCAGGATCTGGGGGAAAGCTGTGTTCTTCATTGGTACTACATCGCACCCTGACTGACCCATCTCCTCTCCTAAAGCCCTCTATGAGGGGATCTCCAGTGGTCGACATTTGGGCCTCTGGTCCCCACTCTGCACTTCCCCCTTCATTCTCTATGGTATATATATCCATATACACACACAGAGATATATATATTCCTTTTTTTTTGCATGATGCCTTATACATGGTCCCTTTGGCACCTCATGATCGCACCGGCTGGTGTGCTTCTTCCAGGTGGGCTTTATTGCTTCTGAGCTAGATGGCCGCTTGTTCACCTCATCTATTTGCTCTTATGAAGGAGTTGGTCTCAAGCAAAATAGAATAACTTCCATAATGTGGGAAGGGGTAAACCTATCAGCCAAAGGCCTTCAGCGCACCCTAGGGTGTGTTCTGACCATTCTTATTCTTGTCTTTTCCCATCACCTAACCTATGGATTTTAGGATGAACACCGACAGAGCTCTTTAGGCTGTTGCCTGACCTATGAATTTGGAACTTGCCATTCCCCTATGTGAGCCAATTCCTAGAAATAAGCCTCACTCTCTGGGGCTCTGGTGTCGTAGTGGGTGGCCCATTGGGCATCCAACAGCAAGGACATCAGTTTGAAAACACCAAGGGCTCCTTGAGGGAAAGATGAAGCTTCGTAATCTCCTGAAGAGTTACAGTCTCCAACGCCCAAAAGGTCAGTTCTATACTGTTTTACACAGTCACTTTGAGTCCACCTTGATGGCAATGAGTGGCCGGTGCAGTGGTTAACCATAGGAGCCCTGGTGGATATATCGATATCTCCAGTTACAGCTATATAACTGGTTTGGTTTCTCTAGGGAACACTGACTATGACACTCTCCATAGGCAGGGCTGAGACCTCTGTTGAGATTTCCCTCTTGTGCCCTTCCTTGATTCCCCCCACAGGTGCTTATTCCCTGAGCATTCCTCAATAAATGTCAGGAATCCAGAGCTGATTCCATCACAGTGTCTCCTTCTTCCAGGGAGTCTGAATGGCTTCCGGGGAGTATGAACTGCAGTCTCCATCCAACTTCTTCCTTCTATTTCTATGATCTGGATCTTATTTGGGGCTCATTTGGTTGTAAACAGGCAAAGAGACCAATACTTGGAAGAGAGAATCCTAGGAAAATGGAAAGGTGGGGAGAACAAGAGGACAGCTGGCTCTGTTGACGGTTCCTGACCACCACTGGCATGTTCCTGTGTTCTTTGTGTCTGTCTCTCAGGGCACATGCTGTAATCTCGCAACATAGACCGCCTAATCCACATGGCGGGACATGTGCTTCTGAATTATGCTTCTTAGATGCCAGGCCACTTGCAAAAGCGGGACTTTCTTTTTCGTTTTTTGTTTGGAAATGCTCCAGAAAAAGCGTCTAGTTGACACATCTTATGTAAGTGTCTCCACTGGGCCATGAAAACAGCCTTGTGACCGTATTGAAATGTGGTGTCTTCCCCAGAGAACTGATGTTTCAGCCAGTGTGGTAGTTCACAGGGCCAGATAAGAAAGGGGGTTGGGACAGATTAAAATAATAATAATGTCTATTTTCAAAGAATAGGGCCTTATTATTTTTCGGATGCCCCCATCTGAACACCCTACTACTGAATATAGGCAGGAGGTAGGGCCCACCTGTCACTCAAGCAGCTAAAAATGTACAACACTTGCTGTAGCAGCTGCTAATGTGCCCATGTATTAGCACTTGGCACCCACCACTCCCATAAATGCCAATGGTCTCACAGGAAGCACATGTAACTCCCCACACAGGGAACAGTCATTGAGCAGACAGGGGAGTTGACATCCTCCAGGACCTAATGCCACTTTAACCAATGACACATGGGGATAGGTGGAGCCACACTCCAGTTCCCTCAGCCTTTGGGTGGGACAACTACAAGAGGATTTATACTGTCTCTGGGAACCTACTCAATGACATTTCTTTATCGGCCCCTTCCCTTTGCTCTATCAGTATTACCCTTCTCTACTGTTCCTTCCTGGAGGCACCTCCCAAGGAAACAATAGTCTAGCTGCCATTCCAATTCTAGTGGATTCCAATTCTTGGTGACTGCATTCATGTGAGTCAATCAGAACTGTGATTTCTGCAGATTCTTTCTCTCCCCTTTTTAAGAGTAGTTTTAAGGACACTGTGAAAGCTTCCCACCATCCAGTTCCAGAACATTTTCATCGACCCTGCAGCCATTAAGCAGTCATTCCCCATTGCCCCTCCCACCCCACCCTGGGAAACCACCAATCTACTCTATGGCTCTATGGAATTTACCTGTCCAGCATATTTGCTCTAAATGGACTCACAATACATGGCATTTGGTGTTTGGCGTCTTTCACTTCATGTCTTGCGTTCACCTGTGTTACAGAGTCTGTCCGAATCAAAGGCCTTAGTTTTCTTGTGGCAGACTATATGTATATCCCACTCTGTGTAGATCACATTTTCTCTATTCTTCTACTGATGGGTATTGTTGGCTTATTGTTTACCTTTTGCCCATAGTGATTAGTGCAGCATCCATCTGGGTACTCGCCTTTCATTCTTTTAGATATACACTTGGGAATGGACTCCCTGAATCAGCTGGCAAGGGTTCATGACCAAGTGGGTTATGTTGGGCTGCTAACCATAAGGTCAGCATTTTGGACCCTTTAGCTACTGCGAGATAGAAATGCTCTCATAATGATCCACAGCCCCCCAGACCCTCCAGCCGCAGTTCTACTCTGTCCTTTCGGGTTGCTGTGAGTCAGAATCGACTCGATGGCAGTGGTAGTGTTGAAGCCAGCGACTTGAGAGTGAAACCAGGGACCGTGGAGAATTCTGGCAGTAGCCATGGTGTCCTCACTACCCAGATGCCAGCAGCCACTAGTGAACAAAGGAGGCACAAGCAACATTCTCGCTGACTTCATGCTGGCGACCCGGCTGCCCCTGCTTCCTCAAATGCCATTTCATCAGCTTTACTGGCAAGGGGGTGTACTCCTTATTATCATGTCACCAACTCTTTCAATGGTCCACCTAGCCAGGTGTGATTCCAGACACTGTGCAGCCACCATCAGCGAAGGTGGCTGCCCACCTCATTTGTACACATGCAAAGAATGTGATCATTCTAGGCACTGGTGTCCTTAGTCATCCTGGTTGGTATATTTACATCCTTGGGGAGCTGGGTCAGTGAGCAAGCGCTTCTCAAGGTGCCCATATGATCTGTTTACTGAGAGTGCCAGCCCAAGGATCTGACTTGCCACCCACAGTGAACGCACCTCTGAGGCAAAGGGGAAGGCTTCTTTCTAACTGGGAGACCAGCAGGTCTTCTGCAGACATCACTCCCCTGCAGCACTCTGATCCGAGGCCTTTCATATTCCAAAGAGCAGCATTAAGATTCCCATCTGTCACCCAGTCAGACTCACATGTGCGAATTCTCTTTTCAGAGCAAGACAGCCAATGCAGTGATCTGGGTAAAGGGGCAGTCTCACTCTGAGGAGACTCAGCCAGGAGTGTAGGGACAGGGAGTGAAATGTGCAGCTTCCAGCTGCCACCCAAGCCTCCTTAGTGCAGTGGCATGAGAGCAAAGAGATAGTCCTTTGTGACTCTTTGACCTCCTTCCTGGCCTTGGTGGAATTACACTGCTCAGTGCTAGTCTCTTCTGAATATATGGAAAAGATAGCTCAGAAAAGAATAGAGTTAAATAAGAGCAGGACAGAGTAAGGTGGCTTCATGGTGTTGCATTTGTGTGTCTCAGAGCCCATCCTGGCTCACAGTGACCCTCTGTGACAGAGAACAACTGTTCCACAGATTTTTCTAGGCAGAATTTTAAGGAAATGTACCTAGCAGCACAGTGGTTGCATGTGCGGCTGTAACAGAGAGACTGGCAGTTTGAACTCACTGATCCCCATTGAGAGAGTGAAGACATGACTGCCTGCTCCCATGAAGACTCCTATCCTGTTGTTGTCTGTCCATTTGTGGTGCTGTGGTGAGTTGTGTGTTACTGTGATGCTGGAAGCCACGTGACTGGTATTTCAAATGCCAGCAGGGTTACCTCAAGTGAAGAGGTGTCAGGGAAACTTCCAGGCTATGAACAGAATACAAAGAAGGGTTCCACTGCCCACTTCAGAGGAAGTAGCCGCTGAAAACCCTTACACTATAGCACAGTGTGCCTTTCCTTCCCGTCACAGGGAGTCAGAATCGCCTCAATTGCACATAACAACCAACAACACCTTTGAGGAGGGAAATTTCCTTCAGTAGGGCTGGGTGAGTTTAAACTGGGTGGCTTCTTGGTTAGCACTTGAGCTCTGAATCATCTCACCACCAGGGCTACCATCTTCATGATGCAGGCAAATAAAACCATCTTGGTCCTGCTCGGTATTGCCAGCGTCAGCATGCCTTTCTCCCATAAGCACATGTCTGGTGGTTGGACCACAGCAAACCCGGTTGACGCTATTTCCTCATCACCCCGTGTGTGTCAGAATAGAAGTGAACCATGAAGTTTTCTTTGATTAAAAACATTTTTATTGTGATTTGGGTGAAGGTTAAAGAGCAGCTCAGCTGTCCATTGAGCAACGCATACACATTTTGTTTCATGTCATTGATAGCAATTCCCACAATTTACCGTCACTTCCCCCACATCTTCTTGTTTCTTGTCTCCAAGCTTCCTTCATTCTCAACTTTTTTGAACTTCGTTCTTGGGGGAATGCTGTCTTTTGATCTCATGTGATCTATTATTCTACGGTATTTGTATGTCTCTAATGTCATTGTTCCCATTATAGACCTGTCTATTGTTTGGTTGAACATTGAGCCATGATGAGTTCAGTTCCAGACCTGCAGGGTAACTAAGCACCATAGTCTTGCAATTTCACCAGCCTTTATCCAAACAGTAAGTTTGGTGTTTTATCATGTGTGGGAAGCCGTAGCTCTCGCGAGATGTGGGTAGCCGCAGCTCTCGCCGCCATTACTAGATGGCGCCGGGCATTCAGGGCGGTGGTCCAACTAAGTGATAAACAACCACTTAGCGCATGCGCGATGCTGAGATGACGTAGTCATAACTCTACCCTGGAGTATGCAAACGAAGGTTCTGGTGAACTCACCAATCAATGCATGAGGTTTTGGCAAATTCACCAATCAGGGCACAGCACGTCCCCATAGAGAGCATATATAAGCAGCAGTAGTTTGGGGTTTCGGGGTCTTTTACCACATTATGAAAAATTAAATGCTTGTGGAAGAATCCTGTTGTGGTGTGTCTTTTCTTGCTGGCGAGATCTGGCGCGCAACAATCATGATTTTGAGTTTTGCCCCACATTTCCCTTCTACTCTAATCAAGCCCTTCTAATGTGATCTCTTTCATAGCAGTCGGTAGTGAGAGCTAGGCACCATCTAGTTCTTCTGGTCTCCAGTGGTGGAGGGTGATCGTTGCTTGAGTCACTAGTCATTGATTCATTGTGCCCAATCAGTTCTCCTCTTCTGCTGTCCTCTGGATGGGGAGAGACCAACTGTTGCCCCTTTCCTGATTGCTCAGGAACTTTGAAAATCCCAGAGATGATGGTCCTGATCCCCCAGCCTCAACAACTCATTCCCTCACAGTTTTTGCATCTGTCTCAGAGATTTTTTTCACCCCCACCCCGTTTTATGACATTGGTCCCTGTATGCTCCACCATATACCTGGATCTATTTAACAACCAAGGTCAATACATTCTATAAAATTTTCAATGACCGAGGATTCTGAAGAAGATTGCCAGGCTTCTCTTTCACAGCTCCTCTAAGTGGGTTGGGAATGACAACTTTTCCCTTAATAGCAGAGCTCATTAACTGTTTACACCCCTAGATACTTCTTACTCTTAGAAAACTCACTGCCATCGAATCCATGCTGACTCACAGTCAACTTATAGGGCAGCGTAGAACTGCCCCTGTGAGTGTCTGAGACTCGAACTCTTTATGGGAGCAGAATGCCTTATCTTTCTCCCACAAAGCAGCTGGTAGTTTCAAACTGCTGATATAGCAATTAGCAGCCCAACTTGTAGCCACTAGGCCACAAAGGCTCTTTTTCTTCTTAGCAAAGAGAGGGAAAATAAGCAAACGGAACATTCCCCTGGTGCTTCCCGTGGATGCTGCTATGGGAGCTGGATCCTGAAGGCCCGGATTGGCTGAAGCTCCATTTACACAGGAACACATGCCTCCCTTGTTAGTATTTGCATTGGGCAAGCCATTTCCTGCGCTGACATTTTGCATCTAGTTAAATGCCAGCAACTCCAGAGAGATATAGCTTTTACCTGTGGCTCTGCCCTTCAGGACAAGCCTTTGGTGCTCGATGGGGCTACTTTCAGTCTATGATCTTACATGTCCTTTTGGATCCCTTCGTCTCTTGTTTTTGTTTTGATTAACACAAACTGGATGAACAGCTTCAGGCTTAATATAATCGCTGCTGAATATTTCATTGGGAAATGTTGTTAAGAAGGCAGTTGGCATCCATGATCTAAGTGTATGCATAGAGATTTCTTTTCAGATGGTAAAGTGGCTTTGAATAATTATTGTTATTATTAGTGAATTAAAGACAAATGTGCCTCAAAATGTGAACATTAGGTGTGTGTGTGTGTGTGTGTGTGTGTGTGCATGTTTTAAAGAGCACATGGCTTGGTGATAGAGAGGGCGAAGCACTGGTGAGGAGCACATGACAGTGTTCAGAGAGATGACAAAGGGTAGTGATGAAACAAAACAGATTCCAACCTCACATCCTCTGCTCCCTGCCTCAGAGGGAGGTCGCAACAAGGAACAGAAAAGCCAACGGCATTTCCTGCCCTCTCACAGCTGGCAAGCGCCACAGAAGGCACAGGGTTTTAATGCCGAGACTTTGCTGCTGTGAGGCAGGGAGGGGGGCTTGCCATAGTTTCCACACGCTGACATCACAAACATACCGCAAGTGGGTGCCTTTAACACACCAAAGTCAATGTTCTCACAGCACCGGAGGCTGACAGCATCATGCCAGTGCACCAGCTTGATGGGCAGGCTCTCTTTGTCCATCCCTGGGGGCTGAGGGCTGGTGGGTGGTATTCTTGTTTTGGCTTCAATAACCTCCATGGTTGGTGGTCCTTGGAGCTCTCTGCATGGCAGCTGCCTTCTTCCCTTGGAGTTGGTTTGCTTCAGTGTTGAATTGAATCCTTTTGTATCAGCCAAGTGATTGGTGTAAGGTACAGCCTCTTTAATGTCACAAAGAAAATCTCTGCCCAGGTGGGATTACATCCACAGTAAAAAATCCCACTCCTGTAGAGCTCACTCCAGCTCATCATGGCCCTCTCCAGGGGGGTTCCATGGCTGGGCATCTTTATGGAAGCACACAGCCACAGTTTTTCTCCAGAGAAACAGCTAGTGGGTTCTGACCTACTGACCTTGTTGTGAATAGCCCCCTTCTTAACGTGTGCGCCAGAAGCCCTGCTCTGCGGTTTGATGAGAAGCCCTTCTGGCCATTGCTAAGGGCTACATGGCAAAGCCATTTGGTACAAACAACGTTGTCATCAGCAAAGAATGCGGTTAGCTGGCCTCAGTATGATGCTCAGCAGGGAAGTGATAAACTGCTTGGCTTGGGTTTTATGCAGGAGAACCATGGGAGTTGAGATGTGCAGTCTCTTGATTTGAACCCAGCACTCTATCTCCCAGCCTGAACTCTCACCATCATACTCAACTTTTGGGGGTCAAATGTTTGACTCACCTGAGAGATGTGCAGGTGAAAGCGTGCCCCAAGAACATCTCCCTCCCATCCCTGTTATCTCGGAGAGTTCTCCAGATAAGGATTGATGGTTCATGTGAAGGGACATATTGTAGCATTTCCCTTGCACTCCTCAAAGGCAAGAAAATGACCCACAGCACCTCGAGTTGCCCGCAGTGCCAAAGGGGATGTGCTCCTTGAGACTCAAGCTGAGTCCCCAGGAGACGAGCTCTCAACTGTGGAATTAGCGCTTTTGAAAAGGGGCAAATCTTCCAGCAGTTCTCTCTTCAGAGGCCCGGCCGTACGCTCTGCAGACTTGTGGGCACGCTCACTCTGGTGAACCCAAATTCTTGGGAGAGGCTGATCTGTCCCTAGAAAACTGGCCACATGCAAAAGCATAGAGACCAATATCTGCCTCCTGCTGGAAGGATCTGGAACGAGAAGGGTGGCTGGAGTCCTCTAGGAGGGAAGTTGAGAGCCAGGAGAGGCAGCAAAGCCACAGTTCCAGCAGGTGGTGTCCTAAGGCTAAGGGAGCTTGCCAAGGATCAAGTGAGTCCTGGAGGTGTCTGCAGCCCATCTTGCTGAGGGCCTCCATTTATTTCATATATCTATGGATAATGGGAAGGGCCCCCAAGGCCCGCTGGCTGACCTCATATGATACGCCGTGAACTATCCACCTTGGCATCCTCCAAAGTCTCTGAAAGCTGCAGTCCCTCCCACCCACTGGCAGCCTTCTTGGACAGGATCTCCTCAACACTGCTGCAACCATGGGCTCACACACAAGGACCATTGTGAGGACGGTGCTGGACCAGGTGGTGCTTCAATCTCTTGTGTGTACTTTTGCTATGAGTCAGGAGCTCACTCAATGATATCTAACAAGTTATTGTGAGATGACATGAGAGGACTTCGTGGAGGCCCTTCCAATAGAGGGTTGGAAGATAGCATGGTAAGAGGCCTGGTCAGGAATGTGCTCATTGTGCTCATTGTTTCCATCCCCTTCTCCCGGAAGCCAATGCTCTAGGGAGGAAAGGCAGGCCCAGAGACAGGGAAGGTCTAAGGAAGAGGGAGCGATAGGAGAGCAATAGAAAAGACAGGTTACTCTCCCTCATTCCCAGTATAGCTCCTCAAACCTCAGGTAAAGCCTCTGATTCTGAGGCTGAGGCTTATAATAGGAGCAGACTGAACATTTAATCCCTCAAGCTGCCTGGAAAGTGTGGGAGCTGATTAAGATGGCAAGAGATGAAGAAGGAAGGAATCTACTGGTTACAGATGTGAAAGCACCTGTTAGTGAAGTCTTCTCAGTTTCTTATTGCCTTATCAATGTCATCAGTCCACTTAATGTACTCACTTTCCAAACGCCTATTAACCAATTGTACATACCTTGAGTTCTTTCTAGGAGGCAATATTAATATTCTCATTTCCGAGTTGAGGCCACAGAAGTTTAGACAACTTCTGGTTGTTGTTGTTGCTGGCAGGTGCTCATCAAATTGGTTCCAACTCATAGCAACACCCCTGCATACCGGAAGGGAGCATGGCCCCGTCCTGTGTCCCCCTTTCTGGAGGGCACTTGCCTCAAATCTTTAAATTCAAAGCTTCATGTTTTGTCAAATGAAATCATTTCTTCAGTCAATCTCAGAAATCTTTATGTAAAAACGTTGGAAATGCCTTTCACTCAAGGTCTAGGGAGGCTGAGTAAGGTGGGAGGGGCTCCAGGACAGATGGTGGGAATCACTCCTGCAGGTGGGTGGTAGGTTGGCGAGGCCAGTCTGACTTGCCTCCCTGGTGACTGACCTCAACCAGCAATGGGCAGCTGGACACATGGCATGAAGTGACCTCTGGTCTTCGTGGCGGTGGATGCCAGTAGACCGTCTGGTATGGGAGACCCATGAGAAAATAGGTTACTTTTCTCTTTATCTCCAAGGTTCTCTGTGATCTCTTTATGCTGCCTGAGCCCGCATGCATACTGACAAAGGCAGACATGTGCACACACATGGCAAAGTAAATAGAGACGCCCACATTCACAGACGTATCCATCCACGTGCAAATAGGCACATATGTGCACATGCATGGCAAAGCAGACACAGACATCCATGAATGCACATGTATTCGTGAAAGCCGATTTTCATGGGGAAAAAGATCAGCTCTATCACTGTCAAGTCCACTCCAACTCAAAGCAACTGTAGAACACAGAGGAGAACTGCCCCATTGGGTTTCCAAAGCTGTCATCTTGTCAGACACAGTCAGCCACCACTTTCTCCTGCAGAGCAGCTGGGGTTTTCCAACTGCCGACCTTTCACTTAGCAGCCGAGCACTTGCTGATTTTCATAGGAGTCTGGAAATCAGTTTCATTGCCTGCTAGTCACACCTCCTCTGTGAGTTAGCACAGCCTTGTAAGCTTGGAAGGAGAAAAATCTTCCTTCCCGAGGTAGTTGAGTGGTTTTCCCCTGAGGAAGTGGTTCAGAAAAAGATTTCCTTCAAGAAATCAGAACACTCTTGAAGAGAAATTTCCTGCCAAACATTTGTTTGCTTGACACTGAGATAAGTGAAGCAGCCCCCGGACTTCTCTTTGGGTCCTCTTTCTCATCATGACTGCTCTGCTCAGCTACAAGGCTCCAGGTCCTGGGAGCAAGGGTGCCCTTCTAGTTGGAACCTCACAGGGCTCCACTGTGAGTCAGGGAAGACCTGGAAACTTGAGCATCCTGAAACGGGGCCTGCATAGCAATATCATCTGTCATCAGGCTCATCGTTTCTCTCATTTTTTGTAAGATCATTGAGCCATTGGAGCCATGAGAAGTTCTCTCAGAGGAAGCCATCCTCCTCCCATGAATCCAAGAGGGACTGCTTAAAGATTGTTGTCTTCTACTTACAGGAATACCAGCAACCAATTGCCATTGAGTCAACTCGGATTCATGGAGAGCCCAACTGTGTTAGAGAAGTCCGGTCCCTTGAATTTTCCATGGCTGGGGTGGGTTTTTTTCCAGAGGCATATCACCAGGCCCTTCTTGGAAGGCACCTCTGGGTTAACTCAAACCTTTAACCCGTAGTTTGCAGCCTAGCTCATGAACAATACCATCCAAGGACAGTACAGTTACTTGGTAATGGTACCCTGCAGTAGATGAACCAAGGTCAAGTAATTGCCTTAGAAACATCAACCAGAGGAAAGCAGAGTGAACCCCAGGGTTCTTGGGAAGAGGGCCAGAGAGAGAAAAAGGAGAAAACAGCTTTCTCGGGACATCAGAAAGGAAAGGACTCCACTTTGTGGATGCCATAGAACAATCCCAAGCGAAGCATGGGTGAGAAACAGACCCCACCCAAACCCAGCGGGCTGGATTCTGTCGCCAAGTGTTGAACACCAGACATGGATATGACAGAGCCGCTAGTCGTCCGTGGAAAGAAACTGTTTGCCCATTGTCTGGTAGTTTTGCAGCATTTGAACAACCAGGCCTCTGCTGCCTCTTCTGGCCTGAAATATAATTGCAGCCATAACCGCCCAGCGTTTCAATGGGTAGAACTCCCTGGGGAGGGCTAACTACCCAAATCATTTGGGAGATCATTTTAGGATTGTCCAGGAGATCTTTGGCTGTGTCTATAATATGAAAGATGGTGTCTTTGTTTTTAAAAAAGAAACTTTTTATTGTAAGGTGGGTTAAGATTTACAGAGAAAATCAGCTTTGCACGTAACAATTTATACACGTTTTGTTATGTGACATTGATGACAATCTCCTGCAATGTAATATCACTCATGCCATTGAAACTCTGCTTCCTGTTTTCATTCACCCTTCTCCCCTAACCTTGCCTGCCTTTTGAATTTGGCCTTGGGCAAATACTGCCTATTTGCTTTTGAATGGTTGATGGTTCTGAGGAATGTGTGCTCCTCAGTGCTATGATTCATTTTGGTGTAGTTGTTCTTATCAGGTGCCATTGAGCCAGTTGCAACCCACATTGACCCTATGCCAAACAGAAAGAAACACTACCTAGCCCTGAATTATTCTCCTAATTGTTCCCAAGCTTGAGCCCCTTGTTTCAGTCACTGTCAATCCATCTCCTTAAGGGGCTTCCTCTCTTTCACTGTCCCTCTACTTCACCTGGCATGATGTCCTTCTCCAGGGACTAGTCTCTCTTAATAACATGACCAAAGTATGTGAGAGGAAGCTCACCATCCTTGCCTTTAAGGAGCCCTCTGACTATACTTCTTCTAAGACAGATCTGTTTGTTCCCTTGGCAGTCCATGTTACTTTCAATATTCTTCACCAGCACCACAATTCAGACATATCAATTCTTCTTCAGCCTTCCTTATTCAATGTCTGACTTTCACATACTTATGAGGCAATTTAAATTACTATGGCTTGGGTAAGGTGCACCTTAGTCCTCAAAGTAACATCCTTGATTTTTAGCACTCTACAGACGTATTGTGCACCAAATGTATCCATATGGAATGCGTCATTTGATCTCATGATTGCAGCTTCCAAGAGCATTGATTATAGACGTCATCAAGACAAAAATCCGTGACAACTTCAACAAATAACAACAAGTAAAAAAAACAACAAACTTCTCCATTTATCATGGTACCTATTGATCAAGTTGTGAGGATGTGTGTCTTCTTGACATTGAGTTGTAGTCCATACTGAGGGCTGCAATCTTTTCTCATAAGGTTCACTTTATAAACGTGTCTATTTTTCAGGGGGTTGAATTCACTTCCAGACCTGAAGGGTGATGAAGGACCATAGTAGTAGGGATCTCACTAGTCTATCTAACCAATAAACCTCATCTTTTATCATTATTATTATTACTATTGGTAGTAGTAGTATGACTTTCAGTTTTCTTACACATTACTCCCCACTCTATCTAGGATCATGTACCATGATCCCTTTCAGAACAGCTGTTTGTGATAGGCAGGCACCATTTAGTTCTTCTGACCTTAGCATCATAGAGGCTGAGGTACACATAGTCCATTACTGATTTGGACTAATTGTTGCCAGGCATCTTGAGCTTCTTCAATGTTATTTGCTCCAGACAGGGTGCAATAGTTTATTGTGCCAGCCTGGCCGATAAACACAAGTAGGATTAATCGAAGGGCAGAGGGATAAATGGCTTCGTGAGCCTCGCTTTGCTTGTTCTGTGCCTCAATTTAAAGGGGTACACTACCTGTGGGATGCCTAGCTTGTGGACTGTGTCGTTGTAAGTTGAGGTCCATTTAATCCCACAGGATTGGAATGTTCATCTCTGGAGCTGGGGACCGACAGTTGGTGACAGTTGGTGACTTGCCTTGCTGTTTGCTGCCTGGGTATATATAGCCCAGCTCTCTCTACAGAAAGGGACTGGCAACTGGCTGCTCTCAAGCCTTAAAGGACTGCTAGTGTCTCACTGTTTTATAATTTAACTGTTAGTTTCTTGTGTTATCTATCCGTATATATTTTAGTGGTTCACTTCTTGTATTGCATATCTAGCTTTATAAATATATGTATATATAATTACTAGCAATATGGTTTTGTCTCTCTAGAGAACCCTGTCCAACACATAGGGTGAGACCAAGAACCGACTTTTAGTTTGCTACTCACTAGCTTTTGAAGACCCCAGTCACTTCCCTGATGGATACAGAACATTGTCTTTGTGAGCTAGTTCGTACCAAATTGATCTTGAGGTCTCTCAGAGCTATGTTCCTGATCCCCCATATTTAGGACACGCTCCCTCAAGGGGTTTTGTTCTAGCTAAGACATTTTCATAACTATGCCTCCTGGATGCACTATTATATTCATGGTCATATTTGTAGTATATGCTAATATGTATATAGAACTATTCTCTGGCAAACCTATATTTATTCATGGGGCTAGTCCCATTCTCCTTCCCACAACTGCTCAGATTTTGTGGTTTTTCTATCTATCTATTTATCTCTCTAGCTATCCTTGTATGTTATTGTTATTATTGGAGTATTTATCTCTGTTTCCTTTAATGCTTGTAGTCTACTGAGAAAGGTTAGTGTTTTGATGTTCCAAATGTTTCCCCATTTTCTGGGTTACATGACACAAACCAATAGAAGAAGAGAAAAGAAAAAAATTTAACCCAAGTAATAACACCAACAATAAAACCAATTTAGTCTTTTGGTTAAGAATTAGTCAGACTTTCCCACTCCTAGGCTAACCCTTGAAAGAAAACGAAGGAGATAAAAGACCATAGGGAGGAAGAAAGGAGAGTGGGAGGCAAGGGAATAAAGAAAGAAGGTGGCAGGGTTGTGTGAACAATTAATGTGGACCTTCTTTGATGTGTATTAAATATAATATTGACTGGTTTTTTCAATACTCACCAAAAATTATTTATATCAATCAAGAAAACCTCACTACCCTGGAATCAATTCTGACATATAGCAACCCTTTGGACAGAGTATAGAACTGCCCCTGTGGGTTTTCAAGTCTGTAAATCTTTACAGGAGTAGAAAATCTCATCTTTCTCTTGTGGAGTGGGGGTGGGGGGAGTTTCGAACTTCTGATCTTGCAGTTAGAAGTCCAACTCATAATCTACCTCACCAACAGGGCTCCTCCTTTCATCATTAATCTAGACTGTTTGACCTTCTTGGCTTACTGGGTTTGGTTTTCTCGCTTTGGAAGACATGGTACCAAAATACACACCATTTCCTAGCCCCCCAAAAAATCAAAAGTAAGCAAAATAAAACAGGAAAAACTAGCAACCCAATCCAAACCAACTAACCTATTTAGCCATATAGATAAAGGATACTTGTAGTCAACCTCTGTGTTGGGGGCAAGAGGGATGGATGGGGACTGTGGTTAACAGGCACGTGTCAGCTCATCCACAGGGGACATTCAAATTCTAGCTCCAGACTGTTGTTGCCTTGGGGAAATGCAAGGATTTTAAGGCCTGATTTTCTGTTTGTAACTGAGATGCTGAGAATATAAAATTCGATGTGAAATCGTCAACTTTTCAAATATTGGATCACATTAGTTAAAACCACTTTTCAGGCTGCTCATCATCATACTAGCACATCATTAGGCTAAAATCATATCAAAGACGTCTGGTTTGTCCCCTGTGCCCTTTAAGGACAACTGAAACATAAGGACGGGAATGTGACATTCATTCTTCCTCTAGATCCTCACCCTTTGCCTCCATCGGCTGGCGTTCATAGAAGAGGCAGACGGTTTTATTCAACTTCAGCATAATCAGAGTCCTGAGAGATAAACACAATACATATATAATTTCATACTAGTCGTTTTAATATTAGCCCAAACAAAACCAACAAAAACCCAACCCATTGCTGTTATGTTGGTTCTGGCTCCCGAGGACCCCCTGGGTGCCAGGGAGAAACTACACATCACAGGATTCTCAAGCCTGTGGGCTTCTAGAAGCAGGCCATTAGTTATTTCTTCTGAGGGGTACAACTGCCCACCTCTTGATACGTTGAGTCCTTAACCATTTGTGCCACCCAGGGTCTCCCAGTCTTCGTATGTGACCCCGAAATTCCTTGAAAGGCTACCTATAGGAAGGTAGAGTCTATGCCCTTTGCCCTTAAATTGGGATGTTTCATGACCTCTGTGACCAATAGATTATGGAGAAGATGACACTGTGACTTCTAGTTTGGGCAATCCCCTTCCCTCCCACAAAGTGCTTCACAGCTTCTGAAAAATCCCTTCAAAGACTTCTTCTTAAGTGCTCACCCTTAGAATGTCCAGCCTCCACGTGCTACCTCTCAGGACACTTCTCAGCACCTGGACACTATGCTGAAAGAACCCTGAGCCACCTGGAAAGGCCACGTGGAGACACTCCAACCAACAACCCAGCTAAGCACCCAGCTAACGGCCAGCTTCAGCTGCCAGCCCTCTGAGTGCCCCAGCTCCCATGAGACTGCCAACTCATTGTAGACTCCAAGCACGACCCAGTGGCCTCCCAGCAACCACACGATGATGGTCCTTGTTTGAAGCCACTGCGTTTGGGGAGGGGGTGTTTCTTGCCCAGCCACAGGAATGAGAACCTGCATCTCAACAACATGCAGGTGGGTGAGGGGGCCGTCAATCTAGCAAGGCAGCTTCCCTTCTTGTCAACTCCTGGGGATTTTTGTTGTTCTTGCCACTGCTGCCCCAATTCCCCAGGAGCTAGAGGAAGGCAGGCAGCAGGCCTCAGGTGGCCAGGAGGCAGGAGCCTCTGTGGGATGCAGTTACAATGGGAGACATAACCTTAAAGGCAGGAGCCTGACTTTACCTTTGCCTCCTGGAGATTTGGGATGCAGAACACCTGTCAATTCCCATCTTCTGTCCAACCCTGATCATATGTCTGTCTTATGTTTACACACAGGACACAGACTTGTGAACACCCAAAGAACAGGGTCTGGCGCCAAGAAACCAGCGCCACAAGGAACTGATGTTTCTCCAGCAATGGGGAGGGGTGGGATGAGAGGAAGAAAGGAGTACAAATCACTGGATCAAAACAAGGTGGGGAAAGGAAGGAGCAAAGGGAGAGAGTGTAGGAGGGAGACTGGGAGGCTAAAGGGAAAAGGCAGGGAAGGAAAGGAGAAAGGTGGAGGTGGGGAGAGAGGAGCGAAGAAGAAATGGAGGAGTGTGGGAGGGAAGATGGAAGGTGAAGGCAGGCAGGAAGACGGGAGCAAAGGGAGGGAAGGAAGAAAAGAGAAAGAGAAGGGCAAGAAGAAGAAAGGAAGGTAGGGAAGAAAGGAAGAAAACAAGAAACCTAATGTCAATGGCACCCTCTATGTTTTTATTTCCTGTTTTTCTGAGGTAGCCTCTTCAGCAGAAGCAAATGGGCTGAATCGCCTCAAACTCTACCTAGGTAGAAAGCACGGGTTTCATTTTGCCCGGGCCTGTGAAAATGTTTGAACTGAGCAGCTTAACACGGAGACAGCGATTATCCCACATGGCTGTTGCGCTCTGATGATACCAAGGCAACGGGAATGGGGGCTCATTATTTCACCAGGTGACAAAAATTTTATTTTGACGTTTCTCCCTAAATGTGGGGAAGGGTGGCGTGGGGGAGGAAGCAGGGGCCCTTTGTGGAGTCTCCTCTTGCCATTGTGATGCCCCTTGGCCTGCCAACAACCTGAGGTCCTGCACGCTGCCAGTGAGGGGCTTGGCTGCAGGCCCTAGCCCAGCATTTCTTATCAGATTTACTGTGACAAGTGATGGGAGAAAAGCAAGATGCTGTTAACAAGCATCCGTTCAGACCCTGCTATTTAGAAATTTGGATTTATATTTTGTCAAAGAGAAGTAGCACTGATGTTAATCTTTGCACTACCCTTGGAAAAAATCATTCATAATCTTATAAAAATAATCCATAACATTTGTGGGGCTCTGAGAACCAAGGGATGGTCAGAAGCATTTTTAGACAGATGTCTCATTTCATCTTCAAAGCAACCCAGTGAGGAATAAGAAAAGTTGGCTTATGACTTCCCTTTTGGAAAGTGAGTCTTTGGAAGCACAGAGAGGTCCAGGTTTGCCCAAGGTCACATAGTCAATAAGTTAAGAGCCTGGATTTGAACCTGAGCGGTCTGTTGCCAGAGGTACTTTTTTTGCACGTGTTTATTAAGGCAACTTGCAGCCCTGGCAAGGATTCAGAAAAATTAAGGATCATATTTTTAAACAATTTATTAGGGGCTCATACAACTCTTATCACAGTTAATACATATACATACATCAATTGTATAAAGCACATCTGTACAGTCTTTGCCCTAATCATTTTTTCTCATCTTTTCCTTTTTTACATTTTATTAGGGACTCATACAACTCTTATCACAATCCATACATATTCATACATCAATTGTATAAAGCACATCCATACATTCCCTACCCCAATCATTCTCAAAGCATTTGCTCTCCACTTAAGCCCTTTGCATCAGGTCCTCTTTTTTTCCCCTCCCTCTCCTTCCCCCCCCCCTCATGTGCCCTTGGTAATTTATACATCGTTATTTTGTCATATCTTGCCCTATCCGGAGTCTCCCTTCCCCGGTTCTCTGCTGTCCCTCTCCCAGGGAAGAGGTCACATGTGGATCCTGTAATCAGTTCCCCCTTTCCAACCCACTCACCCTCCACTCTCCCAGCATCGCCCCTCACACCCTTGGTCCTGAAGGTATCGTCCACCAAGGATTCCCTGTACCTCCAGCCCTCATATGTACCAGTGTACAGCCTCTGCCCTATCCAGCCCTAACTGTGCTTCTCTCTATCCTTGTGGAGCCCTGGTGTTGGGCTGGGCTGCTAAGTAGTAGGTTAAAGGGGCTTTCCCCTCCTGTGAAAAGTTACACTCTCGGGAAACTCACGGGGTGCCAGTTCTACCCTGTCCTCCAGGGTTGCTCTGAATCAAGGTCAACTCAATGGCAGTGAGTTTGGCTTTTTAATGTCTCTCTCTGTTGTTGTTGTTGTTGTTAGTTTGCCATCCAGTTGGTTCTGGTCCATGGCAAACCTATTCACAGCAGAATGTAACAATAACAGCTCCTCCTCCATCCACCCAAGTGTTCCTATCCTCAGTCCTCTTGTTGTGGTCACTGTGTCAATCCAGCTCTTCAAGGGCCTTCAACCTTTTTTCACAGCCCTTCCATTTTTCTAAGCATGATGCCTCTCCAGGGACTGGTCTCCACTGACAACATGTCCAAAGTCTCACCATCCTTACTTCTAATGGGAATTCTGGCCGTACTTCCAAGACAGATTTTGTTTGTTCATTTGGCAGTCCATGGTACTGTCAATATTCTTTGCCAGTACCATGGTTCAAATTCATACAGTTTACCTGGGTCTTCTTCACTCAATGGCAAGCTTTTCACATGCAGATGAAGCAAATGAAAATACCATGGTTTGGATCAGGTGTACTTCCTGCTTAAAGTAACATCCTAACTTTTCAACATTCTAAAGAGCTCTTATGCAGCAGATCTACCCAGTGCAATGTATCTTTTCATCTCTTGACTGCTGCTTCCAGGAGCATTGCTTGTGGATCCAGACAAGACAAAATCCTTGACAACTTCAAATTTTTCTTGATTTATCATCATGTTATCTATTGGTTCAGTTGTGAGGATTTTGGTTTTCTTTGTGTTGAGTTGTATCCCACATTGAAGGCCGCAATCCTTGATCTTCACCAGCAAGTGCTTCAAGTCCCCCATCCTTGTCAGCAAGCCAAACTGTGTCGTCTGCATATAGCAGGTTGTTAATAATATTTCCTCCATATCTGATTCTTTGTTCTTCTTCATATAATTTGGCTTCTCTGATTATTTGCTCACCATACAGATTGAAAAAGTATAATAAGTGGGTGCAACCTGGATGCACACCTTTCTTGATTCTTAAACCATGCAATCTACCCTTGTTCTATTTGTGCTACTGCTTCTTAATTCATGTACAAGTTTCACATGAGCAAGACAAAGTGTTCTGGAATTCTCTTCTCAAAACTCTCCATGTTTTCTTATGATCCACACAGTCAGATAGCTTGGGTGTTAATAAAACATAAGTAAACATCTTTAGGGTATTCACTGCTTTCAGGCAAGATCCATCTGATATCTGATATGCTTTGTTCCACATCCTCTTCTGAATCTGGCTTAAATCTGTGGGAAACCAAACACACTGCCTTATAGTTGATGACAACTCATCCTGACCCTATAGTATAGGGTAGAACTAACTGCCTCTGTGAGTTTCTGAGACTGTAACTCATTACGGGAGTAGAAAACCTTGCCTTTCTCCCATGGAGTGACTGGTGGTTTTGAACTGCTGACCTTGGGGTTTGCAATCCAACCTGTAACCACTGTGCCACTGTGGCTCTTGAATGCTGAATATGGTAACTTTCTGTCGATGAATTAATGCAACTGTTGTTGTATTAGCTTCAGTACAATTTGACTCACATGTGATGCCAATGATAGTGTTCCATAATTTGACCATTCTGTTGGTCTCCCTTCTTTGGTATGTATACACATATGGATCTCTTCCAGTCCGTTAGCCAAGTAGCTGCATTCCAAATTTCCTGACATAGATGAGTGAGTGCTGCCAGTGCTTTATCAGCTTGTGGAAACATTTCACTAGATATTCCAGCAATTCCTGGCATCTTGTTTTGGGCTAGTGCTTTCCATGCATCTTGAATTTCTTCTTTTCTGACCATTGGTTCTTGCTCATATGTTACCTCCTGAAATGGTTGAATGTTGGTCTATTCTTTTTGATACAGTGACTCCATATTGTTTCCATCTTCCTCAGATGTTTCCTTCATCATTCAATATTTTGCCCATAGAATTTTTTAATATTGCATGTCAAGACTTGACATTTTTCTTCAGTTCTTTCAGTTTAAGATATGCTGAATATGTTCTGTTTTGGTTTTCTAACTCTAGGCCTTTGCACATTTTGTGATAATATTTTACTTTGTATTATCGAGTTTTCCTTTGAAATTTTATATTTAGCTCTTTACTTCATCATTTCTTCCATTTGCCTTAGCTACTCTCTGATTAAGAGTAAGTTTCAGAGTCTCTTCTGATAAGCACTTGTATCTTTTCTTTATTTCCTTTTTTTTATAATTACACTGTGCTTTATTCAGAGATGTTCTCAAAATTTGGTTGGTTATTATCAAGGTTGTATATTGACTCTCGTGTACTTGTTTGCATTTTCTTGAACTTCACCTTGAGCTCACATATGAACAATTGCTGATGGGTTCCACAATCAGCCCCTGGACTCTTTTCAGTTGCTGATATTGAGCTTCTTTTATTGTCTCTTCCCACAGGTGTAGTCAATTTGATTTCCGTGTATTCCATCTGGAGAAGTCCACATTTATGGTCACCTTTTTTGTTGTTGATCAAATGTTTGAAGAAATCATTAATCATGCAAAATTCTAACATACAATCAAGATAAATTGGTAATTATTGGTGATTGGAGTGCAAATGTTGGAACCAAAGAGGAAAGAACAGAAGTTGGAAAATATAGTATATGCTATCAGCAATTTATTGGTCTTGCAAACTCTGTCATGCGATCTCCAGCTTGGTTTCTATCACCAAGACCATATTTTTCAACTACTGATCCTTCCTCTTTGTTTTCAACTTTTGCATTCCAATAGCAATTTGATAGCAAGTCTGACAAATTTGGGACTGAATATGGTGGTAGAATTATTCAATTTCTGCATCACCAGCTTTGGGTGGTTGGTGCATAAATTTGAACAATAATTGTATTGATTGGTTCTCCTTGAAAGGGCATAGATAGCATCCTATCAAAGATAGCATTGTACATTAAAATAGATCTTACAATGTCTTTTTGATGATGAATGCAATGTTGTTTCTCTTGATTGTGTCATTTCCAGCAGAGTAAACCATAAGATTTTCTGTTTCAAAATGGTCAATATCAGTCCATTTCAGCTAACTAATGCTTACAATATCAATCTTTATGTATTCCATTTCATTTTTAATGACTTCCAATGTCCCTAGATTCATATTTCATACATCCCAAGTTTCAATTATTAATGACGATTTGAACTGTTTCTCCTCATTTTGAGTTGTGCCCCATCAGCAAATGAAGGTCCTGATGGCTATACTCGATTTGCATCTTTATGGTCAACTTGTCTATGAAAAGTCAGCTCTTCCTCTTCCTCAGCCGTATTTTGAGTACTTTCCAAGTTGAAGAGCTCATCTTCTGGCACACGTTCTGACAATGTTCTTCTGTTGTTCATGGGGGGTCTAGTAACTGACAGTGTTGCTGCTATCCATAGGGTTTTCAATGGCTCATTCTTCCCATGCAGGCAGCCAATTCCTTCTTCATTGTCTGTTCTTTGTCTGGAAGCTCTTTGTGTGACCCTGCTGGTATATGAAATGCCAATCACATAGTTCCCAGTATCTCACAAAACAAAAGTCACCACAGTACCACAAAATGCCAGACAAGTGATGGACCTCTATTCTTAGTGAGGCGTGGCCTGGTGGGAGGAGTGGGCCCTTAGGTGGTTCTGATCCACTTACTGGAACAAATACTGTTAGTTCTTATTTCATAAATGTGAAATGCATAAAAGAGACCCCCCCAAATATCCTCCAATTCAGACTTTCTGCCTTTTAAAAGAGGATAACCCACTCTGATTCAAAGTCATTGAGGTGTTTTGTTTTCCCCTCCCTCTGAGGCTACAGAGACTAGACTAATCATAGCTGAGGTGGAGCGACTGAAATGACTTAAAGCACCAGCTAGACTGGCTGTCAGAAGCAGCTACAGTCAACAGCTACAGACTGACAGAGCTGCTCAGCCAAGAGCTGAGGGTTCTCAACTCCCACTTCTACTGATGGGCACAGCCAGTGGCCTCTGGGAGTTGACTGGAACCCAGCAGCCAGCTGTGAGGAGCAAGCTAATTCATCTCAGCCTGGCCCAGGTCATCAAGTCACTGAAGGAGTATCGGGAAAGAGGGAAGAAATTTGGGGTCCCACATTTGGCCACAGACAAAAGTTGTTCTGTGTTTAGACAGTAGTTCTGGCCCTGAGTTTGGGGCAGGTGTGATGAAGGAAAGTGGGCTCCCTCCCTGCATCTGGGAACAGATGGTGGGGCTGCATTGGAAACAGCAGGCCAGTCAGCTGGAGCAAAAAAGGCTTGGACTCTAAAGCCCTGACAGGGCAGACTAAAGCTACCTGGACTGTTTTTTCTTAACCCAATGGCTCCTGCTACCCTCACCACCCCCAACTAGCTAAAAGGGAAGAAAGATGCATTTTCTTTACAGAGGCAACTTTCTAGAAAGGAGACCAGCCCACCAGCTGTGAAAGGTCCCCTTAAACCATTTTACTTTGAGCAGGAGGAAGAAATGTTGAGTTTCCCAGAGCCACGTGGAATTGTGGATCCTCTAGTTTAGGTTCCAGTGATGCCAGATCGATTTTTCTAGAGAAAGTCAAAATTCCTGTTTTCTGAAAAACCTCCTGATTTTTTCAAAGGCGATTCAATAACATTGGATAGAAGAAAAGTAGGCCAAAGAGCCCTGATGGCACAGTGGGTTATGTGTTGGGCAGCTAACTAGAAGGTCAGTAGTTTGAAACCACCAGTCACACTGGGGGAGCTGGGGTGGGGGGCTATGCAGAGATGAGACCTTCTAGTCCATATAGAATTTCAGCCTCGGAAACCCACAGGGGCAGTTCTGCTCGGTCTTACAAGGTCACTGTGAGTTGGAATCTTCTAAATGGCAGTGAATAAGCAGGCCAACCAGAGTCCACACAGGTCCTCATTTGGCCATGGGAGTCCCCAGTCTGTGACCCTCACATAATCGACCTTTGTGTATCAATGTTAAAAGTGAGATCCAGAGAGGGGAGCGCCTGTCCCCTTGAGGAGCACCTAGTTGACCTTCCAGTCTCCAATCTGTAGCAGACACTCCCGGTGCTCCTTCTCTTCACTCCCAAATTCCTGATTCCGTGTACTCGTCTCAGTCACCAAGGGCCAGCTCTGAAGGTCCCTTTGCTGGTGCTGGCTGAATGTGCTGAGGAACATATGCCCCTGGGAACAGCCCTGACCAGGCCCCTCACTCCTTGGATGGCAAAACTCTGAGAGGCTTGTGCTACACCTACCCCTGGAGACTTCCTAAGTGATTAAGCAGCAGGTTCCCAGGTTTGTAATTGGATTCACAATCTATTTGTTATCGGTGGCCTTCCCTCCACTGGCTCACAAAGCCACATCATTACCTGCATGCTCAGAGTTTCCTAAATAAGCTCATTGCCTTTAAGTCTTTGACCAGGGTCTGCTTCAGTGAGAACCCAAACTAAGCCCAGGTCTGAATCGTTATGTGTCCTTCCTGCCATCCAGTTGATGCCGACGCCGACTCATGGCAAATCTATAGGATAGGGTAGAACTGCACCTGTGAGTTTCTGAGACTGGAACTCTTTTTTTTTTTAAACATTTTATTAGGGGCTCATACAACTCTTATTACAATCCATACATATACATACATCAATTTTATAAAGCATATCCGTACATTCTTTGCCCTAATCACTCAAAGCATTTGCTCTCCACGTAAGCCCTTTGCATCAGGTCCTCTTTTTTTTGCCCTCCCTTCCGCTCCCCACTCCCTCATGAGCCCTTGATATTCCACAGTTGTTATTTTGTCATATCTTGCCCTATACGGAGTCTCCCTCCTCCCCTTCTCTGACGTCTGTCTTCCAGGGTTTCCAACCCACTCACACTCTACTCTCTCAGTATTGCCCCTCACACTCCTGGTCCTGAAGGTATCATCCACCCTGGATTCCCTATGCCTCCAGCTCCTATATGTACCAGTGTACAACCTCTGCCCTATCCAGTCCTGCAAGGTAGAATACGGATCATGGTAGTTGTGGGGAGGAAGCATCCAGGATCTAGGGAAAAGCTGTGTTTTTCATCGGTACTACATCTCACCCTGACTGACACATCTCCTTTCCTAAACCCCTCTGTGAGGGGATCTCCAGTGGCCAGCAAATGGGCTTTGGGTCTCCACTCTGCACTTCCCCCTTCATTCACTATTATGTGTATATATATCATATATATACCATATATAAGTATATATATATATATATTTGCATAATGCCTTATACCCGGTCCCTTTGGCACCATGTGATCGCACAGGCTGGTGTGCTTCTTCCATGTGGGCATCTTTGCTTCTGAGCTAGATGGCCGCTTGTTCACCTTCAAGCCTTTAAGACCCCAGACACTATCTCTTTTGATAGCCGGGCACCATCAGCTTTCTTCGCCACATTTGCTTATGCACAAGTTTGTCTTCAGCAATCGTATCATGGAGGTGTGCAGCCAATGCTGTGATTTTTTTTGTTCTTTGATGCCTGATAACTGATCCATTCGGGACCTCGTGATCACACAGGCTTGTGTGCTCTTCCATGTGGGCTTTGTTGCTTCTGAGCTACATGGCCGCTTGTTTATCTTCAAGTCTTTAAGATCCCAGACACTATCTCTTTTGATAGCCGGGCACCATCAGCTTTCTTCACCACATTTACTTGTTCACCAGCTTTGGCTTCAGCAGTTGTGACTGGAGGATGAGCATTGTAGAGTGCCAATTTAATAAAAGAAAGTATTCATGCATTGAGGGAGTGCTTGAGTTAAGGCCCAAGGTCCTGCCGCCACCTTAATACTAAACCTATAAATATAGACACATAGATCTATTTCCCCATCCATATATATATATATATTTGCATGTACATGTCTTTGTCTAGACCTCTATAAATGCACTTTGACTCCTAGCTCTTTCCTCCATCTCCCTTGACTTTCCTCCTGTCCCACTACCATGCTCCGTCCCCACCCGGGTTACAGCTATACCTCTTCTTTACGTAACCTTACCCTTGATCATTCCCTACCAGGCCTGCCACTTCCCCCTCACTACCATTTTGAGTCCCATGTTGTTCCCTTGTCCCTGTGTTTGTTAACACCACTTCCTTACCCACCCGCACCTCCCCCTATCCCAAGTGCCCCCGGAACTGTCGGTCCTGTTGTTTTTCCTGCAGATAGTTCATCCAGCCTCTCTTATTTAGACAGACCTGTGGAGACACTAACATGCATGAAAACAAGACAGAGGAAAACAAAGCAACAATATACAACCAGACAACAAAAACAAACCTCTGACAAAGAACAAAACAAAACACATCAAGGAAGAAGAGCTTGTAGTTAGTTCAAGGATCATTTGTTGGACCTTAGGAGTGTTTTCCAATCCAGTCTGTTGAGGCACCACAACCTGGCCCCAAAGTCCACTTTCAGCATTCCCTGGGGACCTTGCCACTCCATTCCCTTGCTGTTCTACTGCACTCTACCACACTTTGCCTCGGTGTGGTGGAATCAGGTTAGGTGCAATTCGCACACTGTGTCTCCAGTGCTGTCCCCTGTATCACCCTTGGTCACTGAGGGGCATCATGTCTCATAGTGGGGCCAGCCATGTTGTTCTCTTTGTGGACTGGCTGCTCTGAGACTGGAACTCTTTAGGGGAGTAGAAAGCCTCATCTTTCTCCCTTGGAGTGGCTGGGGATTTCAAATTTGCCATTTCAGACATTGCGTTTAGCAGCCCAACACATAACCCCTATACCCCTCCATAGCTACAGAAAACAATAAAGAAACAAAATCCAACAACACTCATTGCCATTGGGTGCATAACAATCCTATCGAGAGAAAATACTGCGGCCTCCTGGGTTTCCAAGGCTATAACTCTTTCTAAAAATAAAATTGTGTTATGTTTTCAGATGTTTTCAGTGAAAGTTTACATAACCGATTAGATTGGCATTTAACAAATTCTCTACTTGTTTAGTGACATTAGTTACTTTTTTCAATAAAAAGGAAAGCAGAAAATTTAAAAAAGAACAAATGAAAAACGTGTTAAGGGTAAAGACAAATGATAAGATGTTAATTTTTAACCTAATCATATCTGCAACAATACACTTTCTGATGTACTGACGGTGAGCAGGGTTTAATCCCATCCCTGATGAATGGTCCCAGGGGATTTAATGGAGGCTTATTCTCTGTGGAATCTCTGCCAATGCATTTTGAGTTTTTATACTCATCTAAGGCTATAACTCTTTATGGGAGAAGAAAGCCTCATCTTTCTCCAAAGGAGCGACTGGTGAATTCCAACTGCTGACCTTGCAGTTAATAGCCCAACACATAACCCATTATGCCACCAGAAGAGAGATTTGTTTCTGGGTGCCTTCCAATGCAAGCACTACAATTATTCAAGGAGGATATTTTTTTCTGTACTGGAGCCAGTTCAAGTCAGAACCAGTGTGTCCATGGTTTGCAGCGAAGTCAGAGGAAGAAGAGGGTAGACTGTCTATAACTTCTCATAGCCCAGGGAAAATGCTAGGCCTGGAAGGGGGCATGTGGCTCAACCATATTCAGAAAATCTGCACACTAACCTCCCCGGCTCAAATAATGACCAGCACCATGTCTCTGAATATCACCTAAAAGCAAAATAGTGAAAGCACCATTTTTTTTCATAATACTTTTATTAAAAGTAAAGTTCAATTCAGTGATGTGAAGAAGCTGGAAAAATTATCTTTTCATTTCTTTCTTTTTCTTTCCCTCCCTTTCCAATTCTTCTCCAAAGAACTGAGAGGAAGAAGGAATAAAGGCAGCATGGCACCAGCTGGAGGACACCGTGGGGTCAGGGTCACCATTTAACTCATGCTTCTCCAGTTTGGAGGGGCAACTGGATGTCCTCATTTGTGAATTTGCTTATTAATCTTTTTGAGTTAACAAGGTCATGGTAAAAAATGATTGTTGGCGTTTTTGTTAGGAACCTTCTAGTCCAGTCCAAATCATAGGGACTCAATGTATCAGTGCCGAGCTCTCTAGACCAATGGTTCTCAACCTGTGGGACCCTTGCACAGGGTGACTGTAACAAAATTACAGTTATGAAGCAGCAATGAGAATATTTTTATGGTTGTGGAGGTCACCACAATATGAGGAACTGTATGAAAGGGTTGTGGCATTAGGAAGTTTGAGAACCACTGCTCTAGGCTTTTCTATGCTGTAATCTTTACAAGAATGAGTTGCCTGGTTTTTCTTCCAAGAACAGAGACACTGGTGGGTTTAAACCTTCAACCTTTTGGATAGCAGCTGAGCACTTAACCATTGTGCCTCCAGGGCTCTTTGATAAACTCGATTAGAGGGTCTTAACCATTGCAACCCCATGGATCCTTTTGGCATTTAGGAAAGGCTATGGAACACCTGCCCACTCCCCAGAATAATATTTCCAAATACCTCCAATGAAATACAGAATCACAAAGACACAAATTGTATTGAAATGCAGTGATAAAAATAAAAGACATTGGATTTGTGGCAAATATACATGTTAATAAATACATTAAATATGATCTGATGGCGGGTCTACTAAACCAAACCCACACCATTGAGTTGATCCTGACTAACTGTGACCCTATATAAAATTCCTCAGGCTAAATCTTGACAGGAGCAGATCATCTCACCTTCCTCTCAGAGAACAACTGGTGCCTTTGAACTGCCAACCTTGAGGTTACCTGCCCAATGGCTCACCCACAGCGTCACCGTGTGTTCTAGATAGTGATGAGCATGAACTGTACTCAATGATGGCTGCAACGAGTAGCATGGGGTGTGAAAGCATGTAGAATTTCTCTCGGTGGTAATCGCATGGCTATTCTGAACACAGCTGTGGACATGCTAAACTGCCCTATGAGCTTAGGGGAACTAACTCAACCAGGATTGTCCCTCATCCAATTTGACATTGCTCCCCAGCCTGCTGGGGCTCAGTGGTTCGGTGTTAGGGTCCCTTGTCTAGATACCAGGGCTGGCATGGAGAAAGTCATTCCTCTGCAGCCTTCTAGTGTGTGGGGGAAGATATTAGTGTTAAGCATTGGCAGGAAATTGCTGGATTTTCCTGGCAGCCACATTCTTAATAACCATTTACTGGATACTTATTATATTCTGAGGGTAAATTGGTGGTTCCGTTGTAGAATTCTCCTTTTCCATGTGGGAGATCTGGGGTTGAGTCCAAGACAATGCAACTCATGTGCATCCAACACTCATTTGTCAGGGGGATGCTTGGTTATTGCTGTGGTACTGAACTGATTTCTGTGTTGCTATGATACTGAAATGGGGAAGCTTGGTTGGGTGCGACTATGAGACTGAACCTGTTTCTGTGATGTGTCCAGACTAAGATGAGAGATGAAGAAGAGCCTGGTATTCTACTTCTGAAAACCAGTTAACGAAAACCCCTGTGAATCACAATCTGATGCACAACCAAAGAGATGGTGCAGGACCAGGGAGAATATTGCCCATGGAGTCACTGGGAGCTGGTTGTCACAGTGAGTTGGACTGGAGGCTGACTCAACAGCAGCTAACAACCATTGTGTTCCAGGCACTCGATTTGCTTTAAAAATCTAGCTCAGCCTTCTGGTACAGGGAAGTGATTAATCATGCCTACTTTATAGCACACCGTGAACCCTAATCAATGTCAGGCCCTGCTTGTGTTTTGTCCCTCCTTTTCCACATTCACATCACTTCCATTCCCCTCTTCAGACTAATACCCCATGGTGGGTTCTTGGTGTGTGTGTGTCCTTATAGGCATACAGCCATGTGCACTAGACCATGCTGCTTGGTGAATGGGCTTTCAGCTTCCATGAATGGTACTGCAATATAAATCTCATTCAGTTTCTGACCTTTTCAACTCCTTGCAATGTCATTAAGAGTTATTGCCATGCTGCATATCAATTGCATGTGCTGCTGCGTGCCACTTGGTCATGAGCAATCATCATCTTTCTTTTGTTTCCTTCTTCAGTTGTCTGTTGATTGGCATCCAATTCGGCTCCAACTCTTCTCTACTGCAGGCATCAGCGTGGTGACCATTCTTGTAAAAATGTCCCAAGGGCCCTTTGAATTGGATAAATAGCTTGGCCTATATACTCAGGAATTATGCGTTGGGCTGCTAACCCCAAGGTGAGCAGTTCCAACCCACCAGCTATTCCATGGAGCAAAGAGAGGCTGTCTGCTGTCATAAGAATTTAGTTTTGTAAACCTAAAGCAGCAATTCTACTGTGCCTTGTAGGGTTGCTAATGAGGAAGAATCAACTGGGGTTTTGTTTGTTTTTCTACATCCAGGAGAGAGCTTTGATGGGGGAGATATTAAGTGCTTGGCTGCTAACCCAAAGGTCAGTAGTTTGAAGCCGTCTTCCACACACTGTGGGATAAAGGCATGGCTGTCTACTTCCCAATTGAAGCCTTGAAAACATCATGGGACCATTCAGCTTTGTTTGATAGGGTCACGAGGAATGAAAGTCAACTCAGTGACTGCGCTTCTTTGGTTGTACGCCCAGGAGGGGCTCACTAGGTCCTAGGGTACATTCAATGGGCTTTCACTAAGCTCTGCCAGATTGATGTGCAGCAAACCTGCATCATTAGCAGTGTTTCTCTGCTTTCCCCGGATCTCCAATGACACTTGGTATGTTTGTCTTTCTAACTGTTGCCCGTTTGATGGTTTTAAAAGGTCAAGCACAATAAACCCATCTATCCCAGGCACTTTCTGGTTCTGTAGCAGATTCTTAGGGTTGCCATGCCACATTCCTTTGACCCATCTCTGACACCATCTCACTGCCTTCCAGTCAATACCGACTCATAGCGATCCTGTGGGGCAGTGTACAATTGCCCCCTGCGAGTTTCAAACACTACAACTCTTTATTGGAGTAGAAAACCCCATCTTTCTTCCTTGGAGCTAGTAGTTTTGAACTGCTGACCTTGAAGTTAGCAAACCAACTTGTAACCACTGCACTTCCAGGGCTCCTCCTGATATCCATCATAGCAGTGGCGAACAGCTCTATGTAAGTGCAGGCTCCTGCTGAAATGGTGTCTTATCACAACTGTGCAGCACGCAGCTCTCCATGTCCTTCTGCTTCGAAGCCTTTTCAAAGGCATGGAAAGCCAAACCCAGGAAGGTAGGAGAGGTCACCTTACTAGGAGGAATGCTCAACACCACTACAGGCGAAGAAGAGCCCAGCCTCCTGTTTCTGGTAGACAATTCTAGGACAGAACCCATGTTGCTCAGAAGTCCTGGGGGAATCAAGCCCCTGTATCCTACATTAAAAGCCTCAACACCCCGTTCCCATTGTGATTGCTTCTCCCCCTAACTCAGTCTTGAGTCTGCTTTCCTATTCCCACTCCCTGCCATCAGATCTCAAATAGACTCCCTGCACCCAGGCCTGAGGAATAATCTCGGCATACAAGGGCACTCAATCCAAGACACACACATTACTCTGAATCTCCAAAACAACCCTGTGGGCTACGTGTGTAATCCCCAGTTCACAGATGAGAAATGGATTGAAAAACAGTGACATACCCAAGATCACACATGCCAGGGTTCAAGTCTGTGTCTATCAGTTATTCTTTTATTCAAGTATGCCAGAGAAGACTGGGTATTAACACTTGAGGAATCTTCTTGGAAGAATAAGGCAAACTACAGAAAACACAAAATGAATATCGCTTTTGTTCGTTTACCCATTTGCAAAAGACATAATACCTATAGTGCTAAGAATAGTATTCAAAGTATCTATTACTACCTCCTCAAAGCTTACATACTAGTCACCAAACTCAAACAAATACAATGCTATCAAGTTGATTACAACTTATAGCAACCCCATATAGGGCTTCCAAGACTGTAAATCTTTACAGAAGCAGAGAGCTTCACTTTTCTCCCCCTGAGTGACTAGTGCATTTGAACTACTGACCTTGTGGTTAGCAGCCCATTGCTAAATGATTAGTTCCATAATCATTACGCTTACTTAACTCTACATTCTTTTAATTATTTCTCTATCAGTCCAAATTGCATCTGGCTACATGGGAAAAAACAAACCAACTCTAGTGGTCTAATCACAAAAGCTTCATTTTTCTTATATTAACACCAAAAATACCAAACCAGTTGCCACTGAATTGATTCTGATTTACAGTTACCCCATATGATTCAGGGTAGAACTGTGCCCCATGAGGTTTTCAAGGGCTGAATTTTTAAATGTAGATTGCCAGGTTTTTCTTCCAAGGCATCTTTGGCTTAGCAGTGAATTGTGTTAACCCTTTGCACCACACAGGGGTTTGTCTTATACAATAGTAAGTCTTGAAATAGGTAGCCTAGGTCTGGCGTATTTGCTCAGGGACTCATCTTGGATATAAGAGAATGCATGCTTTTTGGTCTGCCAAACTCATGTAACCTATGTGACTCTCCCATCTTTCAATATTCTGACTAGGGAGCATGACAGCAGAAGAGCCAAGGACAAAAATGAAATGGGTTATGCCAGACAAGTGTTTTGCCTTAAACAACAACAAAAACTTTCTTTGGAGTCCTACTCAGTATCTTTCACCTACACATATTTGGCCCAAACTGGGTCAAATGCTTATGCATAGCTGCAAGGGAGCCTAGGAGTTAGCGATTTAAGTAGGTACATTATCACCTTAAACAAAATTGAGCTTCTATTAGTAGTAAGAATGAGAAAAATGGATACTGTTTAGGCATATAGCAGGGTTGGGTAGAATTCTATTTTGTGTCTTAATTTACATTTTGAATGAACTCAGAAAAAGTCATAGAGAGTAGAACAAAGGGATGGATGTGCATCCAACCACCTCAACTACTCATTTCTTTTCATGCTCTCCCTCTAGCTTCCCTGAATAGTTCTTGGTTACACATTGGGCTGCTAATTGCACGGTCGGTATTTTGAAATCACCGGCTGCTCTTTGGGAGAAAGATGGGACTCTACTCTGTAAAGAGGTACAGTCTCAGAACCTCACAGGTACAATTTTACCCATGTGCTGTAGGGTCGATATGAGTTAGCATTGATTCAATGGCAGTGAGCTTGGTTTGGATAGATCTGTGGAACCTTAGGATGGAATAGTTTGAATACACAGAAAAAAATTCAGTGTTATCATAACCCTCTAAATAATTACCCTCTAAAGCCACAAAGATCAACTGTGTCCAGCATGGTGACAGTTTAGCATATGCCATGGGGACATTGCTCATATCCCAGTGTTGTTAATCAACAAAAACTCACGCACTGCCACTTATAGTGACCCTATGCACAATAGAATAAAAGCCTTTCTAGTCCTGTGACATCCTCACAATGGTCATATTTTAGCCTATTGTTACAGCCACTGTGTTGATCCATCTCATTCAGGGTTTACCTGTTTTTTGATGATGCTCTACCAAGTATTTTGTCCTTTTCTAGGGACTAATTTCTCCTGATACAATGTTCAATGTATATGAAATGGAGTTTTACCATCCTCACTTCTAAAATGCATTCTGGCTGTACTTCTTCCGGGACAGACCTCTTTGTTCTGCTGGGCATTCATGGTATATTCAATATTATTTGCAACATCATATTTTAAAGGCATCATATTTTCTTCAGTCTTCCTTATTTATGGTCCATCTTTCACATGCATATGTCACACATTACCATCAAGTCTATTCTTATTCATAGTGACCATATAGGGTTTTCAAGGCTGTAAATCTTTACAGGGTCAAATAGCTTCCTCTTTCTTCTGTGGAGCAGCAAGTGGGTTGAACCACCAACCTTGCTGTTAGTCATTCAACCCATACCAGACACTGAAATTAAGACTCCTTTCACATGCATCTAAGGTGATTAAAAATATCAAGGCTAAAAGCAGGCATAACTTGCTAATCCCCAGAGTAAAACATTTGCTCTTTCACATTTTAAAGAGGTCTTTTACAACATATTTTTCCAATGAAATACGTTGATTTATTGACTGCTGCTTCTGTGAGTATTGATTGTGGGTCCAAGTAAAATAGAGTTTAGCTACATTTCTCTATTTGTAATGATGTTGTGGGTTTATATTTGTCAAGTTGAGAAGACATTTGTATTCTTTCTGTTGAAGACTAATTTATACTGAAGGTGTACTATATGAGCTTTATCAGTAAGTACTTCAAGGCCTATTGACTTTCTGCCAGCACGATTGGGTCATCTGCATAACACAGATTGTTAATGATTCTTCCTCCAATCCAGATGCCTCAACTTCTTCATACAGAGCAGCTTCTCAGATTATTTGAATAAGTACAGTGTGATAGATAGGTAGGTTTATAGTGCCAACCTGGCCAATAAGAACATGTGGGATTAATAAGTTCACAGTTTGATTCGTGGGCAAAGAGATAAATGGCTCAGCAAGCCAAACCTATCTCTCAGTTGCTCTCTGGTGATCAGACCAGTGTGTGGCTGCCTTACCTAGTTCTGCAGTTTGCTGCCTGGCTGTACTGCCATATTTACTGTTGCATGGAAGTGAGTTAAACTGAGTCCTCTGTACTGCTATGTGGACTAATTAGCTGTTATATTCCTTCGTGTTCTATCTCTCTATCAAATCATAAATGTCCTGGTTTTGTTTCTCTAGAGAACCCTGTCTAACACATATGGTGAAAGGATATAACCACAACACACACTCTCCTGATTTTAAACCACGCACTATCCCCTTGTTCTATTCGAACCACTTCCTGTTGGTTTATGTACAGGTACCACAGGAGCACAATTAAATGTACGGGAATTCCAATTGTTCTCATATGTATTCATATGCTACCCAAAGTTTGTTATGATACACAGTAAAATCCTCTGCATAGTCAATAGTACATAAGTAAGCATTTTCCTTGTATCCTCTGTTTTCAGCCAAGGTCCATCTGAAACCAGCATTGATATACCTTGCCTCATGCCCTCTTTTAATACAGCCTGGATTTCTGGCAGCTTCCTGTTGACATATTGCTATAACTACTTTTAAAGGTATCGTCAATAAAATTGTACTTGCATGTCATATTAATGTTATTTTTAATTAATTTCCAGATTTTGTTGCATCATATTTCTTTAGAATGGACAGAAATATTAATCACTTCCAATTGGTTGGCCAGATAGCTATCTTCCAAATTTCTTGACATGGAGTATCACTGCATGAGCGTGTTGAAATATTTCCATTCCTATCCCTTCCTTGCTTTTCACTAATGCTTACATGGCAGCTTCAACTTCCTCTTGGCCTTTTGAACTAGTAGAACCTCAACTAATTCTTGGGAAAAGAAACTCTGTACACTCCTTCCATATTCTTTGGATTCTCCCTGCATCATTCAATAGTTTGATAAATAATCCTTGAACATTTTAATCCAAGGCTTGGATTTTTTCTTCTGTTCTTTCAATTTATGATATGCTGACTGTACTCATTCCTTTTGCTTTCCTAATTCCAGGTCTTTACACTTTACAATATAATTCTTTACTTTATCTTCTCAAGCTGGCCTTTCAAATTTTTCTGTTCAACTCTTTTATTTCATCATTTCTTCCATTTGCTTTAGCTGCTTTAGGTTCAAGAGCAAGTTTCACAGTCTCCTCTGATATGCACTGTAGTATTTTCTTTCTTTCCTGTATTATTAATGATCTTTTTGAGGAGCCCCCAATAAAATGATTTATGATAAATAAATAAATAGCCACAGGTGACATGACAAAAAAAAAGGTTGATGACCTTGATGCTATTTCACAAGTCTTCTGGTAGCTGATCATTAATGTTCAATATGTCCGAACCATTCTTGAGATAGGCTCTAAATTCAGGTGAGATATTGTGATAGTAAGGTTTGGTGTCAATTTAGCTTGACCAGGATCTTCAGAAGGTGCAGGTCACAGTCTCTTTGGGGGTGTGACCTATTTCATAGCTATAAGTAGACTGTGGAGAATGGGCTCACTCTTTTTCTTCCTGATGAAAAGACCCTGGACCCTACATCTGGCTTCTTGGGATGGCAATCACCATGAGACCTGCTGACCTTAAGAGCTGTCTGTGGCCTGCCAAATGCCTGTTGACTTTGGATTCTCCCAACTCTGCCTCCACCAACCTGTGGTTTTCCTGTTTCTTGGGCTATTCCTCCAACAGCTTCATGAGTCTGGAAGGGCCTCTAGTTTGCATCTGATTTATGGGCTGGAGTTGGACTGGGGTTTCTTGTTGTGTGGACTTCTTAATGTAAAATTCTTTATTGATATAAATTTTCTTCTTCTACATGTATCAGTATCACTGGTTTGTTTCTCTAGAAACCCCAGCCGACCACAGATATAATATAGGCTGTATTTGGGCTCTTTTGCGTTCTTACTTTAATTTTCTTCAGGTTTGACTTGAACTTGCATATTAGTAATTGATAGTCTGTTACATAGTTGGCCCCCGGTCTTGTTTTGTCTCAATGATATTGAGCTTCTCTATCATGTCTTCCCACAGGTTTAATCAATTCCATTCCTGTGTATTCCACATGTATATATGCCGCTCCTGTTGTTGAATAAAGGTGTTTGCAATGAGGAAGTTATTGCTCTTGCAGAATTCTTTCATGCAGTCTTCAGCTTCTTTTCGATCCCACAAGCCATAGTTTCTAATTACTCTTCCTTCCTTTTTGTTTCCATGTGTGCATTCCAATTGTCAGTAATTATTAATGCATTTTCAGTACATGTGTGATCAATTTCAGACCGAAGAAGTTGGTACAATTCTTCATTGGCTTTAGTGGATTGTGAGAAAATTTGAATAATGGTTCTATTAACCGGCCTTCCTTGTGTATGAAGATAGATATTATTCTGTCACAGGCAGCATTGCACTTCAAGATAGATCTAGAAATGCTCTTTTTGAGGATGAAAGAGACATTCTTTTGAATTTGTCATTGTCAGCGTAGTCATTCTTATCATTTTAAGATTCAAAGGGACTATTTCAACTCACCAATGCCTAGGATATTGATCTTTATAGGTCAGATTCCGTTTTTTATGATTTCCAATTTTCCTAGATTCTTATTTTGCCCGTTTCATGTTCTGATTATTAATGAATGGTTGCAACGATTTTTTCTCATTTTGAATGATAATCTATTAGCAAATGAAGGTGCCAGAAGAAGCTTTAGTACACTTTGTTGCTAGATGCCTTCAAGTCAGTTCTGTCTCATAATAATGCCTACACAACAGAATGAAACATTGCCTGGTCCTGCCCCATACTCAAAAATTTTGTTATGTTTGAGTCCATTGTTGTAGGAATTGTCTCGATCCATTTGATCGGGTGTCTTCCTCTTTTTGCAACCCCTCCACTGTAATGTGTATGATGTCCTCCAGGGACTGGTCTGTCCTAATAACATCTGCAAAGTACATGAGATGAAGTCTCGCCATCCTATCTGCTAAGGAACATTTAGCTGCACTTCTTCTCAGACAGATTTGTTTGTTCTTCTCTCCACCCATGGTACTTTCAGTATTTTTTTGTCAGTACCTTAATTCAAATGCACCAGTTCTCCTTCAGTCGTTCTCATTCAATGTTCAAATTTCACATGCATAAGGTGTGGCGGAAAATGTCATGCCTTGGGCCAGGCGCAACTTAATCCTAAGTGAAATTCTTGATCTTCCGTACTTTAAAGTGGTTATGTGCAGTAGATTTGCCTAATGCAATATGGTATTTGGTTTCTTGATTGTTGTTTCCATGAGCATTAGTTGTGAATCTAAGCAACACGAAATCCTTGATAACTTCAATATTTTCTCCATTTATTATGATGTTATCTACAGCTCCTGTTGTGAGGTTTTGAGTTATCATTAAGGTGGACTCTACTTTGAGGAAGCTCTCTTTCTCGGTGATATTTTGATTGTTTTGCAATCTGAGGGGCTCATTTTCTGGCATTATACCAGACAATATTTTACTGCTATACATAAAGTTTTCAATGGTGAATCCCTCAGAAGTGGACTGATTGTTTTGTCGTCCTGTCAGTTCTTAGTCTGGAAGCTGTGTTGAAATCTGTTCACCGTGGGTGATCCTGCCTGGTATTTGAAGTACTAGTGGACTAACTCCCAGCATCACAGCAAAGCACAAGCTACCACAGTGCAGCAAATTGACAGATGGGGCGTGGGAGGGGAGTTGTCATTGTTAGACACTGTTAATTTGGCTCTAACTCATAGCACCCACATCCTGTTTCCTCACAGTGAATGTTGGAGACCCTTTTTGCAGCCAGTATGCCAATTCATCCCATTGAGGACCTTCTTCTTTTTTTCACCACTCCACTTTACCAAGTATGATATCCTTCTCTAGGGACTCTGCTCAGCTGTTAACATGTCCAAAGTATGTGGTATGAAGTCTTGCCATTCTCACGTCTAGGAAGCATTCTGGCTCTACTTCCGCCAAGAAAGATTTGTTCCTTCTTCTGAAAGTCCATGGAATATTCAATATTCTTCACCAGCATCATAATTCAAAGGCATCAACTTTTATTTTATCTTTCATAATTATTGTCCATTTTCAAGTACATATGAAGTGATTGAAAATGCCATAGTATGATAGTTATATAATTTTATGTCAGTTTGAAGATATGTAAAAGTGTAAGGTTGGTATCCAATCTGTCAATCACACCATAGCCTGATGGTGCCTCTTTGTGGCCATGGCCTTCTCATAAGGAGGGCCCTGGGAACCTCCCCTTCTTTTTGCATTCACCTGACTGCTTCCTGCCCACGTTGAGAGCTGCCGGAGTCTTGCCATGCTTCCATCGACCTTGGGTCCACACGACATTGCAATCACTGGCCTTTGACATCCCTGCATTCTGCATCATTGCATGTAACTGTGTAAGTTGGAAAGGAACTTATGGGCTAGTGTTGGACCTATGGACTTGAGTTGGACTGGCCTGGGATATTTCCTTGAAATAGAAATACTATAATGACTTCTTGATTGAAAACTATTTATTGCACATATATGAGTGTCACTTGATTTGTGTCTCTAGTCAGCCTGGCTTACATCCAGTTCACTGCCATCAAGTTGATTCCAACCCTTAGCAACTCTATAGGACAGGGGAGAGATATCCCTGTGGGTTTCCAATTACGGAACTTTTTATGGGAGCAGAACTGCTGATCTTGTGTTGAGCAACCCAACTGGGTTGGTTCTGACGCATTATGTTTGTAACCACTATACCACTAGGGCTCAGCTGTGCCTTATTCCTCAAAGTGACATCTTTTAACACTGGAAATTGGTCTTCAGCAAGATCTACCAGTGTACTCGGTCATATGACTTATTTTCTTTTTACACTGTTTTGATTGTGATGTGAGGGAAAATCTACAGAGTATATTGATTTTCCTTACAATTCATGCAATGGTTTATGATATTGATTGCAATACCTACAATGCAATACTACTTTTTCTATTCCCTCCCTTTTTTTGCCGTTTCCATTGGTCTTTCGTTCCCATTCCTTCCTGCCTTCTGAGTAACTCCCTGACAAATGCTGGGCTCTGAATTGTACATCGTTGACAGTATAGGTCTCCTATTTGGGGGCTGAAAGTTGAGCCATGGAGGTGAGGTCATATCCTAATGTTAGTCTTCTTATTTTGAGTTCTACATTTTCCCCAGTTGATCCAGGGCCTACTACTGTGAGCACTTTCAGAGCAATCTGCAGTGAGAACCCTATGATATCTTGGTCTTCTGGACTCAGCGCTGTGGAGCCTGGGCTTCATGTGGTCAGTGAATCCCTTTCATCTTCTTTTGATGCTATCTGTGTAATTCTGTATTTTGAATTTCTCTTCCATTTTTTCAGCTAGTGAAATGCACATGCTTTTCATTTTTGCTGTCCTAATTCCAGGTCTTTGCACCTTTTAATATAATTCTTTATTCCATCTTTTTGAATTCCCCTTTGAAATTTTATGTTCAGCTTCTTTATTCAGCGTCTTTACTTCATCAACTATTTCTATATTTCTCTCTCTCTTTTTCGTACTTCATCATTTCTTTCATTGGCTTCAGCTACTCCACATTCAAGGTGACATCCGTTTTGTCTTTTCTTTAGTTTCTATCTTTTTAATTATCTTTGAATTTCTTTATTTATGATGTTCTTGATATTATTGCAGAACTCGTATCATCTCAGGTGATTTGTGTTCAATGTGTCAACTTTCTTCTTGAAGTATCCTCTAATTTAGATGACATATACTCAAATTCATACTTTGACTCTTGGGGACTTGTTTTAATTTTATTTGAATTCGAGTTGAATTTGCCATTGATGGGTTTTTCCACAGTTGGTCTACAGTCTCGTGACTGATGATATTAAACTTCTTTATACCGTAAATACTTGAGTATAAGCCTAGTTTTTTTCAGCACATTTTTTATGCTGAAAAAGCACCCCAGCTTTGGGGGGTAAAATTAGTTGCCTTGGGTTATACTCGAGTATGTATAGTAGTTTATTTCAACAGATATAGTTGATTTAATTCCTGTGTATTTCTATCCAATATACATGATCCATGTCTATGGTTACTGTTTACATCCCTGAAAAATAAATCTTCAATCAATAAGCCACCCTTATTCGAAAATTCTATCATGAGATCTCCCATGTGGCTTCCATCCCCATGGCCATATTTTCTAACTAGTGATCCTCCTCCTTAGTTTCCAGTTTTTGCATTCAAGTCATCAGTAATCTTGATTACATGTTTCATCAATTTCAGACTGAAAAGGTTGGTAAAAATCCTCAATGGCTTTATTGTTAGCATTAGTGGTTGGTGTGTAAATTTGAATAATAATTTTATTAATTATTCATCCTTGTAGGTGTAATATATCCTACACCTAACAATGGTGAACATTGGAATCAATGTTGAAACATTCTCTTTTTTAACATGAAAGTCATCCATTCCTTTCAAATTTGTTACTCTGGTATGTAAACCATATTATTGAGACATTCAAAATGGCCAATACCAGTCTATTTCAGTTCAATAACACCTAGAGTGTTTGAGCTTTATGTGTTCCATTTTTTCATGGCTTCCAATTTTTCTAGATCCATATTTCATGCATCCCATCTTCTTGTTAGTGGTTATTGCAGTACTGCTGTTTCTTCTCATTTTGAGTCATTGCCACATCAACAAATATAGGTCCTGAAAACTTTATATCACTAAGGTCAACTCTACTTTGAGGAGACAGCTCTTCCCCAATTATATTTTTAGTGTCTTCCAACTTGAGGGGTTCATCATCCTGCACTATATGAAACAATATTCCACTGCTATCAATGCGCTCCACAAACACCACTATTTTTTTCAGATGTAGATTGGCAGGTTATTCTTTCTAGTCTATTTAGCTTGTAAGCTTTTCTGAAAATTTTCCACCACGGGTAACTATGCTTGTGTTTGAAATACCAGTGGTATATCTCACAGGATCATGATGACTTTCAAGTTATGATAGTTCAAGAACCTGACATGTCTGACAACTTGGCATGCTAGCCTAATTCCGAATGGGCAGCACATCTCTCTTCTTGCTTTCTCTAGTTTCTGTAGACCACTGTACCTGAGCATGCATGGCTTAGGAGGTTGTGGAGTTAATTCTTGCTTCCTGGAGTAACCCTTAACCAATGACCCATAGGAGTTGTTGGACAAATAGCCACACTCCCTCACATTCTGGGCAGAATAACTAGTGGATTTTCTACAGTGTCTCCAGTAAGATTAACCTCCAGTTGCTCACAATTTTAAATTGTTTGATAATGTACTTTTCATTGGCTGCCTTCTTTCCCTTTTCTATTTCCCATTTCCTTATTGATATCTCCCCCCAAAATGGCTTAATTAAAACCTTTGTCTCAGGATCTAATCCTATGGGGAACCCAAACTCAATCACACAAGACATTTCTCAAATCATGGACTTCGTGGTTATATCTATTATATGTGTAGGTCATGGAAGAGGAGAATTCATACCATCACTTTGAATAGTCATTCGGAGTGCCAACTGGGTCCCCAGCATAGATCCTGGTCATCAAAACTCACTGTTTCCTGTATCATAACACTTCCTTTTAGACTTCAGTCATTCAAAAAACTCAACAAATAGCTTGCTGTCTCACTTCAAATTTTGTAGTGTGCAAATATGGCTATATTTTCATTGTGTGTTTAGTCCTGGACAAATCAGCTTTGACCAGGAAGGTGAAGTCATGTGGAAAAACAAACCAAAAACACTAGCAGCTGTGTGTTGTGGAAGAAAACCCTGTGGATGAAGTGCAATTTTTTAGGGAACAGAGACCAGTAAGATAAACCAATAAATGTCCACTGTTCTGATGTTAAGGAGAACCCTGGTTAGGCAGTAATTAAGCACTTAAGGGCTAATCAATCAGCAGTTCAAACCCACCATCTTCCCAAGGAAGAGTTACGATGTGGCAGTCCGACCCCCTTAAGATTTACATTAATTACCACTACCAACTGATCTGAGAAGTATAGCATTAGGGGATCCTGGATCGCATTCTTAACGAGCTCTAATGGCAGAGTGGACTCCTCATTGATCTCCTAACCACAAAGAAAATGGTTCTAACCTATCAGTTGGTCCATGTGAGAAATATGAGTTTGTCTGCTCTGGTAAAGATTTAAGCCTTGGAAAATGAAAGGGTGAAGTTCTATTCTATCTTGTAGGGTCTCTATGAGTCAGCTTCAACACAATGATAATGAGTTTGCTTTGGAATTTTGGGATAGAATAGGAGAAATATGTGCAACAAAGTTTAAACTTATTTTAAAAGTTCAGGGGTATTGCTCAGAGAGAGATTCTTGGAACCCACAAGACTGTTGTCCTTAGGCACCTTCAGATCTGGAACTGAACTCACTCCCTTGGCTCAATCTTCAGCCAAACAATAGGTAGATCTATAAGGTAAAAAGTAACACTAATCACCCATTTGAATCAAAAGGATATAATTTATTCAAAGATAAAGTTCAGAAGGGTTAGGAAAGAAGGTGGAATGGAAACAGGAAATACAAGGAGGAAATGCGATAAGTGATATTACGTTGAGCAGATTGCAGTCAATATCATGAAGCAAAATATGTGTGAACTGTCAAATGGAAAACGGATGTATTCTGTAAACCTTCACCCAACTCACAATAAAGAGATTTTTTTTTCAGCCTTGGAAACCTATGAGGCAATACTATTCTGTCCTATAGGGTACCCATGAGTTGAAATCAACTCAGTGGCAATGGGATATTGATGCTGATGCTTTCTGCCAATTCTAAAAAATAGGGTTATTAGCATATTGTGGAAATAGCATGAATGAGACTATGTAAATGGGGTTGGTTACAGATAAATTCTTGTAAATGTTAAAGGATAAGTGATTGAGGATGGACTTACCCAAAAAGAGAAAATTATTGCAAGATTTTGTTCCAGGGATAAAATAAAAATAGGTTTCCTGTGGGTAAGACTTAAGCCTATAGATATGGAATTTAAGGAACTGGTATTCCATGATGGTCACCTTCCCGACACAATCACTCAAGACAAAAAGTGGGTGTATAAACAAATGAGGTGAAGAAAGCTTATGGAGCCTAGCTATCAAAAGATAAAGAGTCTAGGGTTTTAAAGACTAGAAGGTTCACAAGTGGCCATCTAACTCAGAACCAATAAAGTGCACATGAAAGAAGCACACCAGCCTGTGTGATCACAAGATGTAGAAGGGATCAGGGATCAGGCATCAAAGAACAAAAAAATCATATCATTGTGAATGAGGGGGCGTACAGTTAGGGGATCCAAGATCTATCTGTAGGCAACTGGACAACCCCTTACAGAAGGGTCGCTGGGAGGAGATGAGCCAGTCAGGATGCAGTGTAGCAACGATGAAACATATAACTTTCCTCTCATTCCTAAATGCTACCGCGCCCACTATCATGATCCCAATTCTACCTTACAAACCTGGCTCGAGCAGAGAATATACACTGGTCCATATAGGAACTGGAAACACAGGGAAACCAGGACAGATGACCCCTTCAGGACCAGTGCTGAGAGTAGCAATAACAGGAGGATGGAGGAAAGGTGGGGTAGAAAGAGGGATCTGATTAGAAAGATATACATATAACCTCCTCCATGAGGGAGGGACTACCAAAAAGTTGGTGAAGGTAGATGTCAGACAGTGTAATATAGGACAGAATAATAATTTATAAATTATCAAGGGTCCATGAGGGGGAAGGGGGAAGGAGGGGAAATGAGGAGCTAATACCAAGGGCTCAAGTAGAAAGCAAATGTTTTGAGAATGATGATGGCAACAAATGTACACAGTGGATGTATGTATAGATTGTGATAAGAGTTGTAGGAGCCCCCAATAAAATGATTCTTTTTAAAAACCTCAAAGAGCAAAACACAATATGGTTTATTGTACATCAATGATACTTCAATAAAATTACATAAAAGAGGGGAAATAGAAAGGGAATTTAAGGTAAAGAAAGTATTCCCTTTGAGGACCATATTGCAAATATATATTTAGGCAGGCAATTAGATAAAGACATTTTCAGTCTGGGCTTCTAAACCTACCATCTGTCTGTTATGAAAAGTATAATTAGCAACTAGAATCTCTCATACAAAATCAACTCAATATGGTCTTTCTGGTCTGACCTCCGTGGTGTTCTACTCTGCTTTGATAGAGCTCATCATATCATGACTCTATAACAAGATTGAGGAGTTATTTGCATTCTTATGTGGAAGGTAAATCTGTTTGGCCATTCTGTTAGACTAGTTCATTTTCTTTCCTACCATCCCATCTGCCATTTTAATTCAAAACAAGGAGAAAAGCATGTATGTGCCTTTTGAGGAAGGAGAAGATTTTGGTGTGGAAGAAATTCTCTTCTAGACTGCAAGGTAAGTATTTACCCCCTCTATCCCTGTTGGAGGACGGGAAAAGGAAGAGAGAGACAAGGCAAAGAGAACATCATAGTTAGTTTCATGCCTCCTTATTTGACCTGGGGATTGAGGGGAATATCAGTGACTATGGACCTGTTGTGCTCCCCATTTGGAAGCATGAAGAATAGAGGCTGCCAGGCAGAGCAGCCCTATGGGAAGTCACTGAAGACAAACATATAGAGAGTGCCATCAAGTCTACTGTGATCCATGGAGACCTTATATGAAATGGAATGGAGTGCTGTCTGATCTTGCACCATTGTCACACATTCCTGAATGTTGAAGTCCATTGTTGCAGCGATTAGGTCAATCTGCCTCAATAAGGATCTTCCATGTCCCTCTATTTCATCAAATATGATGTCTTCCTCTAGCAATTGTCCACTGATAGTGTGTCCAAAACACATTAGTCAGTCAGTGTTCTCTTGTGCTCCATAAGGTTTTCTTTCAGTAATTTTTGGAAGTGGACGGTCAGGCCCCTCTTCCTTGTCTGTCTTAGTCTAGAAGGTTCACTGAAACCTGTCCACCATGGGCAATCCTGCTGGTATTTGAAATCCTGGTAACAGAGCTTCCAGCATCATAACAATACACAAACCATTATAGGACAACCAACTGACAGAAGAGTGGAGGATATATATATATACACACACACACATATATATATATATATCTGTATATAGATATATATGTATGTATATATATGGAGAGAGAGAGTAAAACTGGCAATGCAGTCTGATTAGGCAGTATTCTGATGATCTGCTGCTAACAGAAAGTATCCCCACAAATAACATCTTAAAGTAATGATAATATCAATTTTGCTCACAAATCTGCAATCTGGGCAGAGCACAGTGAGAACACTAGTTTTGGCTTCATCAAGCATTAGCTGGGGTAGCTCAAAGGACAGAGGCTGCAGCTCTCTTAAGACCCACTCCCTCACACAACTGATACTTCTATTGGTTGGAGCTCAAGAAGAACCCTATATGTGACATTTTCATTTGGCCTGGTCTTCCTTGCAACATCCTGACAGGGTCCCAATGGTGAACAACCCAATACGAACAGGTGGAAGTCACAGAGCAACACTTCTGCCATAGTCAAAGGCCTGCCAAGATGCAAGGAAGATGGAAAACGGGCCCTGTTTCTGGAAAAGTGAACACAAACTCATCTTGTAACAAGAGAATGTGCGATGTGAAACATTAGGACAGTCATCTTTGAAGGACACAACCTGCCACGAGCCAAGATACAGAGACAGATTTCTACGAAAGCGAAAGGGCAGGACTTAGACTTAAAGATAAAGCCACAGACTTCATAGGACAAGAGCAATGGGGAGACAAGCAAAGGAAAGCTCTAGGACTGAAGCCTAACATGGCTAAAGATAGGGACAATGTCAGGACTGAACTGGAAGCAAGCAGACACCTGTGCAAGGCAGAACCCGTGAAGTTGTGAGTGCCTTCAAAGCTAAGTCAAAGTACCTTGGGGCATGAGAAGGGAAGGAACAGGAGAAGGAATTAATGGGTAGGTTTATGGAATTTGTAGGTCTGGGGACAGAGCATCAGGAATAGCTGGGTTCTGGCACTCAGTTGATACCATCAGAGTTTGAACCTTTTCCTTTCAGTGCTGTTTCCTTTTGAGTTTCACGCAGGCTTCCTGATGACAGCTGTAGTTTTATCTAGAAGCTCAGGAATTCTATTAGAGAGAGGCTCTTTTCCTTTCTAATCATAGGTGGTACTATCAGGTAAGCATTGGATTGCTAACTGCAAGGTTGGCAGTGCTACCCTACCAGCTACCTCATAGGGAAAAAGATGGAACTTTCTGCTCACATAAATATTTACAGTCTGAGAAACCCCACAGGGACCTTCTATGATTCAAAATGGACTCATTGGCAATTGGGCAATTGTGTCTGGGGCACTTTTAGGGTTAGATATCATTAACCTAGCATGCGTCACATACTGAGTCTGACCCAGTCCCTTTGGACAGAGGAAAGTCATGCCCTGACTAGCCAGGCCTGGAGCTGGCAGATTGGGTCAATGCCAGCAGAAGCATGGAGATGGAGCATGGTGGAAGAGAGATCCCAAAGATACAAGCCATGTGCTCTATGTGGAAGAAGGGCAAATGAATGCTGCATTAATTAACCAGTCATTGACAAAATGAGGTTGCATAACAAATGGCTCCAAAACCCAGCAGTTCAACAAACAGCCCAACCCCTTCCCTCCCACACACACAGTTCTTAAAATTCAGGATCAGGGAGATTAACTGGAACTTTGAACTTGGCACTTCAGGGCTTGGAAGAGATGACAGTGCATGTAAAGTCCTTGGGGCAGGAGAGACCTTGGTGTGACTAAAAGCCCAGAAGAAGACTAATTTGGGGGAGGTGAGATAATAGGAATGGAGTTTTCGGTGAGCATTTCCTTGAGAGCCTTCAAGCAAAAGCGATTTTTCTATATTCATGTTTTAGAAGTAGATCTCCACCCTTTGGGTAAAGCTTTGGGTATTGGATTGGCGTCGGTATGCAGGGAAAAAATAAATGGGCTTGTTATGGATTAGGAGCCTGTGGTAGTCACCTAATCTTGTTTCACGTTAAGGATTAGGAGTGTAGGCGTGGAGTCTAGGCTGCCAATTTGGAGATAGTCAGTGAGATTTTTATGTGGGCATAGCCTTCTCCTGAGAACTCTGAGAAATCTGGTACTTCCTCCTTGGAGGTGGAAGACACCTCTCTCTCTCTCTCTCTGCTACTCCTTGGGAGACATTGCAGAAGGCAAGCCAAATGGATGCGACCAGACCTCTGAAGCCAAAGAAGCCTCAGAGAGATCGCTGCCAGCACTGAGATGCTTACAATGCCACTGGATCCACAAGACTTTCCACCCATTGGCCTGTGATTATCCTGCATTCAGCATCACTGCACATGTTTTATGGGTCTGAAAAGGAATTTATAGATTGGTATCAGACATATGGGCTAATATCAGACTTATGGATTTGATCTGCACTGGGCTGGGACTTTTGCTTAATGTACAATTACTGTTTGATATAAAACTCTCTCTCTTGATTTATAAGGTAGAATTAGACCAGAACATGTACTCTGGTACAGACAGGAGCTGGAAACACAGGGAATCCACGACAGATGATCCCTTCAGGACCAGTGGTGAGAGTGGCAATACCAGGAGGGTGGAGGGAAGGTGGGGTAGAAATGGTGAACCGATTGCAAGGATCTACATAAAACCTCTGCCCTGGGGGACAGACAACAGAAAAGTGGGGGAAGTGAGATGTTTGATGTGTAAGAGATGACAAAATAATTTATATATTATCAAGAATTTATGAGGGGGGGGGAGGATGGAAGTGGGGAAATGAGGAGCTGATACCAAGGGCTCAAGTAGAAAGCAAATGTTTTGAGAATGATGAGGGCAACGCATGTACAAATGTACTTGACACACAATGGGTGGATGGATGGATGGATGGATGGAATGACTGTGATAAGAGTTGTATGAGCCCCCAATAAAATTATCAAGGGTTCATAAGGAGGGGGGAGTGGGGAGGGAGGAGAAAAACGAGGAGCAGGTGCCAGGGGCTTATGTGGAGAGCAAATGTTTTGACAATGATGAGGGCAATGAATGTATAAATGTGCTTTATAATGGATGGATGGATGGATTGTGATAAGAGTTGTATGAATCCCTAATAAAATGATTAAATAATAGGGAAATGATTTTTAAAAACCACCAACTCTCTGTCATACACATGAGTCTCCCTCGAGTTTTCTCTAGCATACCCAGACTAATACACAGTTCGCCCCTGGCCTATAGGGCCGCTATGAGTTGGCATGGACTTGAGGGCAGTGGGTTTTTTAGGGCTTTGGAGTTCAGCAGGCCTTTGTTGGTGTGTTTGAGTCTATTTTTGTAGCTGTTGTGTGCAGGTCAGTGGCTCATCTTCCAGCACTCTATAGGACCATATTTTGTTGTGACCCATAAGGCTTTCATTTGTTAATATTTGGAAGTAGATCACCAGGTCTTTCTTCCTAGTCTGCCTTAGGCTAGAGCAGTGGTTCTCAATCTGTGGGTTGTGACCCCTTTTGGGGTCCAGCGACCTTTTAACAGGAGTCACCCGATTCACGGCAGTAGCAAAATTACAGTTATGAAGTAGCAAGGAAAATGATTTTATGGTTGGGGGTCACCACAACATGAGGAATTGTATTAAAGGAAGGTTGAGCACCACAGGGCTTGAGGTTCAACTGAAGCCTGCCCATCGTTGCTGACCCTTCTGGGGTTTGTCATATCGGTGGCACGGCTTCCAATTTCACAGCAACACTAGCTACCACTGCACCACGAACTGATAGACAGGTGGTGGACTGTTCTTAAAAGCCACCTGATTTACGATGCTTTGTTTTGACAGCCCTGGAAAATGGATACAGAATCTAGTTTCATAGTCAATGCAAGACACACCTTGGGGCAGTAGGGATGGCATGAAGTGAATAGATTCAAAGTATATTTTAGGGAGAGGAAGGATGACAGTTAATGCCTGGGGGATGTGCAAGAAGGAAGGAAGCCGAGACACCAATGATATTAAGTGCCTGAGTTAAGACAGGAATTTCCAGGGAAGCTGGTGGGTCATGATGGGAGAATTTCACACTCCCCGGGGACAGGGGGAGCGTTGATTAGTTCACATGTCTGCGCATCTTCTCAGAAAATAGAGGCTTTTTCATCCTCAAATGAAGCATGCATTTGGAGCTCAGAGAGGGCATGGAGTGCAAATGAAGACTGGGTTGGTTGAGATGGTTGGACCAGGGCCACTAGTCAATTCTGAGGAGCTTCAGCAAACCTGCCCAGTGTCTCTTGGAGAGTGGGCATGTCTCATGGCCACAGAGGGCCTTTTAATGTTTCACCTCCCACTGCAGCAGCGAGAGGATCTATCAGCTCATCCTGGAAAGGAAACATACTACCTGCCATCAGGTTCATTTCTTCAAAAAGGATGGAAGAATACAAATGAAAGACTACAGTTTGAAGGGGTCTTAGGCAGACTATCAGGCTCATTAAAGCTTCATTTATTAAAACTTCATTATTCAGAGACATTCTCCCAGTAGGATGTATGCTGGGGTGGGGGTGGGCATGAGGAGGAAGGCTTGGAGCAAGGTAGGGGAACAACCCAACACCACCAAAAAATACCTTCCCACGAAGCAATTCCAGTGGGCACAGATTAGATAGAAGTTTCATCCTCTGGGCACTTGATGTTTGTCCCTCTCTTTTATCTGAATGCTCTTTCCACATTGCTCAGATGAAGCATCAAATTTGTATTAAAATGCAAGTTAGGAAGCATCATCCCCAACCAACCCTGTTCATCGAAATGGTAGTGCTCTCTCCGGGTAGTCCTTGTTTGTCAACAAGCTGAAGCAGTTGAGCTGGGGCTCTGTGAGGCCCAGGAGCATGAGTTCATTAATATCCGACCCATAATGCCTTGCTGGGTTTATGCCAACAAAGCCCTGTCACTCCTTACCTTAGGATTTACTCGCTCCTTGAAACAGGCATTTATTTACACACAGTTTGACCTCATGATGGTGTTCAGCAGATGTGGATCTTACTTATTTGCATTGTTCTGTGACAGTTGCAAAATTCGTTAGTGGCTCAGGGATCAATCCTCTGTGGACTGCCCCCAAAGCTAGATGAAGCAAGCGGGTTCTCACTGATTCATCCTCCCTCCTTAGCAATGCTTGCTAATCAGGATAACATAGTGCTCATTAAAGAAACTGCCTGTATCAGTTTAAATTTGTGACCTGGGCGGGAGGGAGGGTCATGATCACAAGTGACAGAAACTGATGCTTGACTAACTTAGGGGAAAAGGCCTAATGGTGGATAAATGGTGGGAAGAGAAGAAAATGTGGCAAATGCCTGGGAAATCTCAGGGCTGTGAAGCCGGTACTGGCGAAACACTCCTCATGAGGCCAAAGCGTGCCCTCTGTAGTACATTAAATCACATTCACAAACACACATTCATGTTCACATGGAACCTGAGGCTATGGCCTTACTTGGAGAGGAGGTCTTGGCAGATGTGCTTAGTTAAGGATTTCAAGAGCTCCATCTTTCTGGGTTTAGATTTCAGATGGATGCTACATGCACTGATTGGTGTGTTCTTATAAGAAGAGGAGTGGGCACACAGAGACCCCGTGTGAAGACACTGGCAGAGATTGGATCAGTGCATCTATAAGCCAAGAAATATCAAGGATTAGCAGCAGTGGCCAGAAGCAGAGAGAGGCTACTTTGATTCTCCTTCAGAGCTCTCAGAAGGAATGAATCTTGCCCACACCTTAATTTTAACCCTTTGCCCTTCAGAAAAGTGAGAGAACAGATGCCTGCTGTTTAAGTCACTCGATTGGTAGCCATTTGTTACAGTTACCCAAAAGAACCATTATGGATTGATCTGTAGCCCCCTCAAAATATGTGAGAAATTTGAGCCTTGGTGGACATGATCCTGTTTGAAAAGAAGGGAGTTCTTTTGTAATATAAATGAGGCCATATGGCCACTGGAGATCCCCTCATAGAGGGGTTTAGAAGAGGAGATGGGTCAGTCAGAGGGGCGATGCTGGAGAGTGGAGGGTGAGTGGGTTGGAAAGGGGGAACTGATTACGAGGATCCACATGTGACCTCCTCCCTGGGAGATGGACAGCAGAGAAGGGGGGGAATGGAGACTCGGGATAGGGCAAGATATGACAAAATAACAATGTATAAATTACCAAGGGTACATGAGCAAGGGGGAGCGGGGAGGGAGAGGGAAAAAAAAGAGGACCTGATGCAAAGGGCTTAAGTGGAGAGCAAATGCTTTGAGAAGGATTGGGGCAGGGAATGTGCGGATGTACTTTATACATTTGATGTATGAATATGTATGGATTGTGATAAAAGTTGTATGAGCCCCTAATAAAATGTAAAAAAAGAAAATGATTAGGGCAAAGAATGTACAGATGTGCTTTATACTATTGATGTATGTATATGTATGGATTGTGATAAGAGTTGTATGAGTCCCTAATAAAATGTTAAAAAAAATGAGGCCATATGAGAATAGGCTTGAGCCTAAACCTAAACACTTCTGAGTTAAAGGCCAGGATAGACCCAGTAACACACAGTACGGGGAGAAAGATAGCGAGGAATGCCAAGGAACTTTCTGGTATCCACAAAGAACGACCCTGACCTAGAGTCGCACCCCAAATTTGAACCTGTAAGCTCCAAAGCAGTGGGAAAAGTGTTTTAAGGCTACTGACTTGTTGGATAATTTTTGGTTAAGGAGATTAAGACAGGAACTTAAGACATCCTCCAATCCTTCCGCTGGCTTCGTTCCATTTTTCTCACATTCAAGAGTCCTCCCAGAGGATTCAGTCAGGTTGTTGTTGTTGTTGTTCAGTGTCATAGGGAGGGTTTGGATTCATTGTGACCATACATACAACATAATCATACACTGCCAGGTACTGTACCATTCTCACAGTTGTTCTTAAGTTTGAGCCCATTGTTGCAGCCACTGTGTCAATCCCATTTGTTGAAGGCCTTCCTCTTTTTCATTGCCCCTCTACTTTCCAGAACACGATGTCCTGCTCCAGGGACTGATCTCTCCGGACAACATGTCAAAGTTAAAGCGAAGTCATATTATCCTTGCCCTGAGGAACATTCTGGCTGTCCTTCATCCAAGTTAGATGGGTTTGTTCTTTTGGCAGTCCATGGTACATTCATTACTCTTTTACATCACTATTAATCAAACATATCTATTCTTCTTTGGTCTTCCTTATTCAGTGTTCAACTTTCACATAAATATGAGACAGTTGAAAATACCATGGCCTGGGTCAACCCGCCCCAGTCCTCAAAGTAATCTCTTGCTTTTCAACACTTTAAAGAGGTCTCGTGTAGCAGATTTGACTAGTGAAATGTGTCATTTGTTCTCTTCTCTGCTGCTTCCATGAGAATTGATTGTGGATTCAAGCAAGACAAAATCCTTGACAATTTCGAACTTTCCTCCATTTATCATGATGTTATCAATAGGTCCAGTTGTGAGGGTCTGGGCTTTCTCCACCTTGAGTCATAATCCAAACTGAAGGCTTTAATCCTTCATCTTCATCAGCAAGTGAATCAAGTCCTTCTCATTTTCAACAAAATTGTGTCATCTGTATAATGCAGGTTGTTAATAAGCCTTCCTCCAACCTGATGCTCCATCAGGCACTGCCCCTTAATGAGGTTAGGTCATGAAGGATAGTCCTCCATAGGCACATTAATTATTACCCTTCCCCCCTCACATAATAAATTCAGAAAGAGAAAATTTTCCCCAAAGCAATGGAAAGCTTACTAGAGAAGTGGAGGGTGCTCAAAGCCAAAGGTGACACAAACTGGAAATCAATACTAGTTTTCAATACCTGCAGTCATCTAATAGTTCACTGCACTATCTAAGGAAAGGTGAGGAGAACTGGGGCAATTCCATTAAAAAAAGACAATGCCGGGTATGTAAGTCCGTCATTCCTCTGGAGAAGAAAAACACATAGTTGGGTTGTAGAGCTTTGTTTGCTAATCAACCGAATGTAGTTGTAAGGCAGGGGTGTGTGTGCGCGCATGTGTGTGCGTGCGTGCGTGCGTGTGTGTGTGTGTGTATTGAAGGGAGGGGCTTGCCATTCTATTTCACAGCCAGGAGAAAGATGAGCCTCTTCCCATATCTTTTGCTCTGTGGCAAGTTACTGATCTACAAGGAACTTTTATTTGACAAGGACATTGCCGAGAAAAAAACGGGAAGCTTGTGTTCATCTCTGCTGAGAGGTGTAGTCAAAGAGATGGGCTTTATGACAGACACCCTGATCGTGCAACCAAACTATGAAATGGCCTCATACATTCAACACACATTTGCTGCACCTCCCCAGTGTGCTGCCCAGATATTACCAGGCAGAGTGTTTTATGGGCAGCATTTTAGAGTTAGGCAGGCAGAGGGAGTGTCTTTGTGGGTGTTGCCTTTACCAGTCCTTGGATTGTTCTGGGACAGGCATGTCTTTTTCCTCTAAAGTAACTGATCGCGTGTAAAGAAGGAGTCTCCTCAGTAAGACGGGTTAAACCAAACCCAACCTATGACAATCATCTCAATTGGAACACATAGCGACCCTATACAAATACCCGTAGGGTTTCCAAGTTTGTAACTCTTTTGGGGGGTCAACTACCATACCCTTCTCTTTCAGAACCACTAGAGAGTTGACCGTTGTGTTAGCAGCTGAATGCTTAATCACTGTGCCCATTTTGTTTGCTGAGCCGCCCTCAAAACACTGAACAGGTTTTCTGGGTACCAAGTATGTCCACTTCTATATGTGGCATAGGGTCTTTTCCCCAAGTTGATAGGAGGTGCAAATCAGTTACTAGGGGTTTGGCAGAGTAAGTATGGAAACTGGGAGGGTGTGTGAAATTTGAACCAGAGTAGAACAATTCCAAGACACTTCCAAGGATTCCTGGCATATAATATGCAAATGATAATCAAGATATATAAATGTGTCTCTGTTCTTGGTTCTGTCAGTACCTGGTGTGGCCACAAAGGAGAAACCTGGTCTCCTGCTATTTTGACAGGTGATAAGTCACATGCTAATGAACCCTGGTGGTGTAGTAGTTAAGCACCATGGTTCCCGGCTATCAAAGGATATAGCGTCTGGGGTCTTAAAGGCTGGAAGATAAACAGGGGGCCATCTAGCTAAGAAACAACAAAGCCCACATGGAAAAAGCACACCAGCCTACCCCGACATGATCGCTGAAGACAAAGCGGGTGCATAAGCACATACGAGCATGTTTTCTTGATGTGCACTCACCCTTTACACACAACTCTCTTATACATAAGTTTTTCTGTGGATTTGTTTCTCGAATGCACCCAGACTAAAATAAGCTGCGTGGAACGCATTTAAGAAGCCTAGACAAGGGCAGGGCAGGATATTCGGAGGGACTGGATCCAGAATTAGAGAGGAAGGAGCCCTGGTGGCAAAACGGGCTGCTAGCTCCCTGTCCCAAGGGGGACAATGAGACTGCTGGCTCCCATGAAGATTTACAGTCTTGAAAACTCCATATAGGGTCACTGTGGTTGGAATCCACTGGACGGCAGTGACCTTTTGGGATTGAAGGTGGAAGCCACCAATGACTTCCTGCCATTGAGCCAAGGAGCCTCCGGAGAGTGTCTGACCTTCTGGAATGCAGTGAACAACCTCTGCACATCTGCTTTTCGTGCTGCCCAAGTCATGCCCTTGGCCTTTGCTTAAACATATTCATCCAGAAGTGAACCATCACAGCTGCTCCCTCGGGAAGCTGGGGGCTGAGCTCTCTGGTTCCACTCTGTCAGCATTTCTGGTCCGGGTACCTCCCCTCTGCCCCGGCACAGGCAATGTGCTTTTGGAAGCAGTGCTCCCTGGGTAGTGGGTGTGATTTGCCTCCTCTGGCCTAACATGATGATTGCTGAGAGTGGGTGGATGCTAGGGTGTAAAACTCCCTGAACTTTACCTATCCCAGGGGAAAACTTATTATTTAAAGTAAGTTTTAGACAGAATCTTTAGAAAGATAAATTGTTAACTTTATGTACACAAGTACTCCCCAACACATAGGCTCAACCTCATAGGCTGTGGATGACCTTGAGCAGGTGCTCAGTCACAATGGGTTTCTATCAGGATTGAGAGTTCAGCTCTCTCAACTCTCCAACTGGTTATTAGCACCATAGTCTCGTTTCTATTTATGTATTTACTTTGTTTTTAGGGGAAAATGACTCCCAATTCAACTATATTTTATTAGGAACTCCTTTGCTAAGTTTTACACAAGAAAAAGGCACAAACTGCTGTTCTGGATGAAGGACAGCATCCGCATGAGGCCACAATGGTGTCGGAAGGACCCACAGCCACAGTGACTTAAATAAAATGACACCCATTCTGTCCTGCTGACTCTGACTCATAGTGACTCTGTGTAGGGATCCTGAAGTTGCTACCTTTACAGGAAGCAATAACCTCATCTTTCTCCTGTGGAATGACTAGTGGCTTTGAACCAGCGACCTTCTTCTTAATAGTCCAACACTATCCAGCATTACCACCTGGGCTCCTGAAAACTTAAATAAGACATAGAAAACAAACAACTTTGTCACAAAATTGTGACTCAAGACAGATCAATTCATGGAGTTTCAGGAGGGCCTGTGAGAGCATGAGCGGGACCTTCATTGGGATGTGCACACTACCATATATCGTTGAGTCTGGCCCGGGGAGTGGACGCAAGCACACTGCCTGAGGGACAAACTTTCCACTGCCAGTCAGCAGTAGGAAAGAACTCAATGGTGGCTGAATCTGTGGCCCCTCAAAATGGATGTAGGGTCTCCACATAGACTCTAACTGTGAGCCACAGCCTATTGCTCAAAATTTAAGCTCAACTACGACTTAAACGCCAAACATTCTGTTTCCTTAAAATAGGGTACTGCCAGGATCAGCTAGAAGTCTGCATGACCTATCAGATCTCAACGCCGATCTCAAATCACTTCACATGATCCATTCTACCAGTCATGTCAAGGACAATTAGAGGTCTGCATGAACGAGCCCAAATCGCCTCCTCACTTACCCATTCCAGAGGCTGTGCCTGTATAACCTATCGACTAACACATTCCCATATGCCGTGGTTATGAAACCAACCATCATGCTGGAATAAGGACCAATCACGATGCAAGGGTCAGGGTCAATGGGAAAGCAAAATAGTGGTTGAGGGGAGCCAAGAGGGGTCCCTTCACTCAATCCCTAAACCTGATCTAATGTCACTAGACTGGGGTCTTCTTCACATCTCAAGGGCACCCGATTCATGATTGAAGTGAATTGTGCTTATTCAATCATTGTTCTGCTTGCTGTCCTGCTGTGCTGCATCCTCTTCTTGCTTTTTTGTGCATGGCTCCCTCTGTTGTGGTGACAAATGGCTTGAGAGGGATTTGACATAGGGAGAAAGCCCACCTGCATCAACTGTCACCAGAAGCAGACACTAAGTCCATTTCTCTCACCTCACAGAACTATGCACACCAGACACTGGTAGGGCTGCCTGGGAGGGGAACCCTTAGTGCAGTGGTTCTCAACCTGTGGGTTGCGACCACTTTGGGAGTCATATGACCGTTTCACAGGGTTCACCCAATTCATAACTGTAGCAAAATTACAGTGATGAAGTAGCAAGAATTATTATACACAAAAAGCTTAGAACGGTGCTTGGCATCTTGCAAATACTATTAGGTGGTTTAGCATAGGGACTGGGTCATCCATTACATATGCTCAGGTTCAAACTTCCGGCCAGGAAGGGGTGGTACACCTAGGTGGGCATTACACCTGGATTGGCCCATCTGGGCCAGGTGAATTCAATCCAGCCATTGGGGTTGACCATGACCGTCAACCATGCCTCCCTATGGAGGAATTGAAAAGGCAGGTTCTTGACCGCTCCGATGTCTCCCTTCACCCACTTTTCTGTTGTCCGTCCCCCAGGGAGGAGGTCACATGTAGATACTTGTAATCAGTTCCCTCTTTCCAATCCACCCTCCCACAACCCTCTCAGTATCACCACTCACAAATGTGATGTTTCCAGACTGAAATAGAATAAGGACGAAAGACTTGATCATCTCCATCCACACATCGACCTCTGGCCCGCCACGGTTGGCTTCCCCTCCCAGACCTGGTGATAGCACAGACTGGCATAGTTTGCTCCGCTTCCCATGAGGTGCCCATGAGAGGCTGACTCGACAACCACGGTCAAGATCAACAGCTTGAACTCCTTTATGGGTCTACAGAAACAATAACAACCTTTTGAAAGGAGGTCGCATTGCTATTTGGGACTGGGAGAATGCCTTTGTGACAAGGATTGTGCTCTGGATCCCAAAGGCGACTTTTAAACACAGCCACATAGCAACTCCGGAAATTGCCATAGTAGAAGCCAGGTTTAAAAAAAAAAAAGTTCTACTGGCTTGCTCAAAGGAGGCCAGAGTTGGATGGGGGTGGGGTGGGGTGGGGTGGGGTGGGAGACTCCTCTAAAAATGAACAAATTTGTTTCCTTACATATTTGTCATGTCTTTTGGTCCTGAAAGAAAGGGGGGGGGGGGAAGCAGACGAGAGGAGGAAACGGCGACTGACAGTCATCTTGTTGGTATTCCCACAGCATCCCCTCCTTAGGCACTTGCTGCCATCTCATCCAACTCCACTCAGTATATTTTCACCCAGCAATGATGCAGAAATGTCTGTGTACTCCAGTGTTATTGTAGTCGGGCAGCGTTTACGGGTTTGACTTTCAACTCAGCATGGCAGGACGTCTAGAAGCAATTATAACCAGCACCTGCTCTGTCTGTGCGGTGGGCAGGCAGTGACGGATCCCCAGCTTCCAGAACACTAGTGCCCCCTCCCAGCTCAGGATAATGACGGTGACACTCGGCCTCCTTGTTGTCTGGGGGAGCTCTAGGAGCTCTCCTCTGAAACCTCATATTATTGGCATTTCTTTGAGTGAACACATCAAATTAGTGACTGTAAAGGAAGGTGTAGGAGATGATTATTGGTGAGAAGACAAGCCTCAACCACCTCCAGAGAGCATGTCTCCTAAGTGCAAAGTATGGAGAGGGAAGAAACAATTGACCACAAATAGAATAGGCTCTGAGTCTCGCCACACAATGTATGTGCGTGGTCACTGAGGCGCCAACATTATGGCTGGAGGACGGATATGGTTTGTGCAGCCGTGATTGCCATCCAGAACGTGCCGTGCTATTGTGAAAAACGATTTTTTTATTCTGAGCAAATCTCTGTTTCCACTTGCTTTAATGCTTCGCCAGAGAGCCAGGGACTCTGGGAGGGGTGGGGACGCACAGGGCTGGGCTGACCTCAGGAACTCATGTGTAAAGGGCTTTTTCTCACTTGGAAGCAGGCTGGGTTCACAGCTGTTCTTTCTGGTAAAGCTTGTTTCTGAACCTTGCCACGTCTGAGTCCGAAGAGGGAAATGAAGGTGACAAATGCTGCGAGGAGCCCTGGGCACATCTTGGCTATGGTCCTGCTTAAGTCTGTTTCATTTGAATCCCAGTTTTACCTTTACTCCTTTCTGGGTTCCGAAGCATCAGATGGGTGCCAAACGCTTCCACGGACAACTAAAGCTGAACAAGGTGCAGGCAGATGAAGAGCAACGGGAGGTTGGTGTTTGGGAGACTGAATACTTGGGCTTCCTAGGCCAGTCCAGCTGGTGGTTAGAGCCCTGTTTCAGATTCCACTGAAATCTCCTAGTGTCCAAGGACCAAGTGGCTCCTAAGTCCAGAATTTCTGTTACATGTCTCACCAAGGAGAAGCTGGGCCAAAATGCATTGAAGAATAAAGCAGGAGCTTGGATTGTGAATCCACTCTCTGATTCTGAAATTTCAAAGGCTCCGTGCACAGACATTTCAACACTGAAAGCACAGCAGGGAAAATCAAAGACTTGGGCTTCCTCCTTGCCCCTCTTTTAGGGCTTTTATGGTTTTCCAAGGCGCCTCCCAGAGCCGAGTGTTGTATAGGTCATGTTTAAAAATGTCGTAGTTCTGAGGGACTTGCTGTTCTGCTTTCTTTTGCAAGGAGACCCGGTTTCTTGTCATGTGGCCAAACACAGAGCACAGATGTCTGTGGGCCCCCTCCCTTTCCCCTGACTTTTGCTCTCTTCTCTGGATACACTACTGACCTGTTCTCCCTTACAAGATCTGAACTGCTCACACACAATTCGTTAAATTCTCATCCTAGCGAGAAGCATCTGAGCATCTTATTAGAGCCTGTATGAGTTCTGTTCTGGATGCCTATTTGTGTAACTTCAGGTCTCTGGCATGGAAACGTCCCATGCCCACAGACCCACACAGGTAATATAAACTCCAACAGTAGTTTAAGGTTTGAGGTGGTCACAGGGAACACTGGGGCCCGTGTCTCCTGGTGAACCCCTCAGGCTGTCTAAAGGGGCTAGTTCCATCTCAATGCAGCCATGCAGGAATGTAGACCGGTTAGGTAGCAAGACAAGGGGTTGTTCCTCTCCATGCTTAGGGGGCCCCCTACGGGAGGTTGGAAGCCAATGCGGGCTAAGCCCAAGCCAGGAGAGCTTACTTGACGCCTCCCAGCTGAAAGCCCTTAAAAGGCTGGAATCTGGAGACCACCGCCCCTTCCCTTCAGCTGCTTCTCTGCCTTCCACTCAGCAGGGCTGAGTGTGCAGTGTCATGAGGGTGCCCGTGTTCAGTTTAGTGTAACGCCGGAACCTTCTTCTCTCATGTACATAAACCCACTCGGATTACCAACCAGACTTTGGTGTGAATTTCTTTCCAGTGTGTAGCCAAGGACCGAGACATTTCCCACCCGAGAAACCTAACAGACCCAGACTTACAATAAACCTATATTTTTATTTATAAGGCAAGAGGTGATCAGGTCTAGACAATAATGGTGAAGAGGGCCCTGGGTTTGAGAAAGATTCTGAAGTAGAATCCATAACCCTTAGAAATGTATTGGCCTTGGGGAGGGGCAAAGAGGGCTGGATTGAGAAAGTCTCTGGCATCCAGTTCTGACTTGACTTCTGGATCCTGAATCCTTCAGGGCCATGACCTTGCCCTCCAGCCAGACCTTCCAATAGCTGTCTTCTCAGAGCCTTGTTAAGTTCTCATAATACATTACACCTGCCATCCTGTGAGCGGCTACCAAACCCAGGCACTTTTTTCAAAGACAAGCTCGCTCTCTCTACCCCTAAGAGCAGGTAGTTTGGGGATGATGGATATGAGATACCACAGAAGACAAATCTGTTATCTTCCATGGTGCACAAAACATGCTGTCACAACCAGGACTCGTGACAATCCCTCAGTTTCCTAAATTGCTTCACTGCTACTTTTTAATTAAGCCTCATTAGATTGTCATATATTGATAAGAGGGATGACCCTGAACTAGATGCATAAATTAAAGCTTTCCTCATCCTGTGCTTTTATATGAATGTGTTAATTATTTTTGTCATTAGGGAGAATAATAGAGGGATGGAGCAATACCAAACGGAGTTTGACAAAGTGTTGGTGTTTGCTGCGGCAAACGTGGTGCGTGTCAGATACAATCCGTCACCCAGTTAGTCTGCAATTAACACCAAGGGACAAAGGTAGGATTCCCTGTAATAAATAGCCTTCCTCCCAGATGCTAATGGAGACCCAGCAGGACCCACTGTTGTGTTGTCGCAGTTGTACACGGGCCCTTAGAGGAGACAGAGCTGGTGTTTGAAACGAGTCTTGTTTACCCCCAGTTGGCTCACACATTTGTTTTTTAAATGGCATAATCACTAACATTTAAACACAGGGTGATGTCACATAACAATCTGCAGCTTCTGAGAAATGGAGAGGCCCGACAATGCTGGTTGACAGTGCAGAGGGACTGGGGGAGCAGTCAGATATGGTGATCAGAGTTTGGAATCCTTGCTTTCCAAGTACATGTGTCAAGGAGTTCAAGGGTTCAGAAATTTAGGAGGGAAGTTCCAGAAGACAAGTTTGTGTGGTCGATAATAAACCAATATAGGGGTTGAGATTTCAATCTGTTGGCTATTTATTTTGTGCTTGGTAGCCAACCAGCCCAGAATTCCTGACCTCGCCGACCTGTGAAACAAGGACCATTCCAGAATGACATAGAAGCAAGCACGGAAGCGAGGGCATCCATTACCCCGAATGCGTAGGGGTCAGGAACTAAGTGCTTTCTGTAGAACAGCTCCAGAAGGCAGACCTTTGGCTGGAAAACCTGTTAGGGAGCTAGCATAGGGACTGGCAGGCCTATTACACATGCTCAGAGGTCCGAGCTACCGGCTCATGAAGCAGTGGCTCACTGCATGCTCAGAAGTTCAGGTTTCCAGCCAGGAGGGGGAGCTATACCTGGGTGGGGCTTTACCTGCATTGGCTCACCTAGGCCAGGTGAATTCAATTCAACAATTCAGCCAATGGGGTCGACCCACGTCATCGACCACGCCTCCCTAACCGCTCATAAAACTCACGGGGATCCCAAACCAGGCCTCAGCGTGAGCTGTTTCTCGCGTGGAGCCGAGGACCGAGGCACACCTGTCCCCGGAGAGGTCGAAAAGAAGCGGTGCTGTGTGATTCGGAGCTATGAGGTAAGCCGGCCCCAGGAGTGGGCCCTCCCATGTTGGTCTCACGGATTGGGGGCCCCTCTGGGCTCCTTTTACCTCACCACCCTCGGGAGAATTGTTGGGTTGAATTCACGGTGTCCGTCTTTGCGCCGTTTCTTGCTGGTGTCCGTCTTTGCGCCGTTTCTTGCTGGTGTCCGTCTTTGCGCCGTTTCTTGCTGGTGTCCATCTTTGCGCCGTTTCTTGCTGGTGTCCGTCTTTGCGCCATTTCTTGCTGGTGTGCGGGATATGACGTGTCTGCTTTCCCGGGAACTCGCCTGCCTTCCCGGGCTGCATTTGTGAGGGGGCTGGGACGCTGCTGCCTGGAGGCTGGGAGGATTTTGACTCCCAAAGCCTTCTCGAGGCTCAGTGTATAAGGTTTATTTGGACGTGAAAACAGAATCAAAGATGCAATTAACGAAGTTTTAGAAGCAGGCTTTATTGAGAAGCTTGCAGGCGGGTTCAGCAACTCAGGGTATTGAGCTATTGAAGCCGCGCAGGGGGAAAAAAATCCTGGCAGCGTTTTTATGCCCACTGCTGGCAGGCACAGCTGGGGAGGATCAAAGCTGGGGAGGATCTGCGCACACAGGTGCTTCAGAAGGGAGAAGGTCGTTAATCTTACCTATATGTCAGGGACGCGTGGAGTGACCATATCTTCAGAAAACATTCTGGCTTTGGGACGAGCTGGTTCCAGGAATTTGGGGTTGAGCAGGGGAGGGGAGGTCGGTTAGGGGTCAGCCTTGAGAGCTAAGATGGAGGTGCAGGACTCAAAATGGAGTCTGTTGTGCCAAGACCGGACATTTTAGACTGTGCCCTATAGGGAAAAATGGATGAGGTTAGTCCGTTTCTGTAACTGCTTCCTGTGGGTAGTGGGTAAAAAGCAAGGGGAGGGGCTTTTCAGGCAGAGTACTGACAGTTGCGGCCTAGCACAGGGTGGAGAGGTTGGTATTGCTGGTGAACTGCTATACGGGCAATTTCGCGGAGTCGACTTTGCCGGAGCTGGATGAGACAAGGAGCAATTAAAAGCAAAATTATAACTAAAATTATGGGTCCTAGTATGGGGGCTAGGAAGGAGTACAGAGAAGAGTTCCACCAGGAGGAAGATCCATCTGTTCTGAATCTGTTGTTTTGCAGCGCTCGGTTTAGCTTGTTGAGGGTCTGGACTCTAGTATCCACAATCCCCAGTTTATTAATATAATAACAGCCTTCCTCCTGGAGGAAGAGGCAGGTTCCTCCTTTTTCAGCCGTGATGAGGTGTAAAGCGCGGTGGTTCTGCAAGGCAACTTGGGCAACAGAGGTTATTTGTCTTTGCAGGGAGGCTAGAGACTTGGCAGAGGCATCGACTGCCAGCTGGAAGCATGCGGTTAACTTGTCTGCTGTGATGATAGTGTTCAAGGGCTCCGCCGTTGAGTCCTACTGCAATTGCTGCTGAGGCGAAGGAGATTCTCACTGCTATCAGGAGAAAAACTGCTCTTTTAGTTTGACGACTGTATACTTGGATGTGTTTGTCCTGGAACTCAGCCGGAGTGTATATAGGGAGCTGTGGAACCAGAGTGACGGGTAGAGGTAGAACTGATGTTTATATGCATAGTGAGTGTATGGTTGCACCAAAAGAAAATTTTTTCTGGCCCTGGTAGTGGTTTGGAGGGGATTTGGGTGACATTACATGTCTGTGTCAATGGATTGGAGTAGCAAAAGGGCACTTGAGTGTTTTCTGGTTGGATGTACAGAGGGACGTTGGGGATGGTTATGGCTTTTGTGGTCTTTACGTTGGATGAAAATGACAGGGCAGGACCTGGTACTGCTACCAGAGGAGGGCGTTCTAGGGCCGCACACATGAAGCAGGTGGAGAGGTTGCCTAGTCCAGCAAAGTGGCGATGGCCAGTCCCTGCTGTAGCAGGGTGAGCCAGGAGAAGGGAGACTCAGAAGGTTTAGAAATTTAGTTAGTGAGTTGAAGGTCTTGGATCTGAATATTACGGTGGATGGTGGATTGGACCTGGAGTAGCGACCTCCATACATACAGTTTGGCGTCCAGAAATTTCTTTCGGCGAGAGGTGCACTAGGCTCCTGGAACCAGAGACGTCCACCGGCTATCCCAGGGGTCTGGGATTGTGAGAGTGTATTTAGATTGATGGTAGTAGAATCATCCCTGGGGACGAAGGGAAAGGTAATGTATCTGGCAGGAAGACCAAGGACACCCTACAGTTTTCTGCATTCACTTTTTTGCACATTGGGTAGTTGCCTTCTGGTCATACAGGAAGCGTTTTAAAATCAGTGAAATTTAAGTATATGTGTGCTCTGCCCCCTGTGGGTGGGCAGTTAGCGGTGGCCAGCAAATAATCATAACACTTAGTGCAGGCGTAATTGGTATAGTTTTCAGTCAAGTAAAATCGCCAGGCAAAAGGGGAAATTATACTAGGTTTAGCTGACTGGCTTGGTGAGGTGAGTGAGGCAGAGAGACATAGGACCAGTAGACTGAGTAGACCACTGGGAGCCATGGTCAGGGTTTACTGCCATCTGGACTCGGGACAAATGTACCCAGGAATCTAGTCTAAGAACCTTGATTGCTGAGGGAGTGGTAAGGGACAGTGTAAGGGCCTTTCCACCGGGGTGCTAAGGGTTTGGGTGCAAGGGATTTAATTAACACAGCATCTCCAGGATGCACTGGTTTTTGGTGATCAGCAGAGGTCAGAGAGGGTTCAGGGATGGCAGAGTTGGCGTGTTGTCTAAGAAGGTTGTGGAGCAAGCACAAGTATGGAAGGTAAAAAGCTAGCAGAGGGCAATCGGTTGCAGGAAGAGGCGAGAAAAGGAAAGGTTGTCTGTAGAGTATTTTGAAAGGACTGAGGCCGGACGGCTCCTGAGGGGCTGCGCCAAGGCGAGTATAAGAGCAAAGGGTAATAGTTGAGGCCAAGAAAGTTGCAGTTCTAGGGAGAGTTTGGTGAGCTGTTGTTTTATGAGACCGTTAGCTCGTTCAACCTTACCAGAAGACTGGGGGTGGTAGGCTGCGTGGAGTTTCCAGCAGATGCCCAGTGAGGCGCAAACTGCCTGCTGCACCATAGATATGAAGTCTGGACCGTTGTCCGACTGAATTGAAGCAGGCTGGCCAAAACGAGTAATGATGTCTTGAAGAAGGTGAGTGGCGACTATGCTTGCACTCTCAGAGGAGGTGGGAAAGGCTTTGATCCATCCTGAAAATGTGTTCACCATAGTGAGGAGATATTTAAACCGCTTATGCTTTGGCATGTGGGTAACGTTTATCTGCCAGTCCTGTCCCAGTAGGTGCCCTTACATCTGGTGGAGCTGTTTATGAGGGTGTTGAGCTTTCTGGCTATTGGAGAGGGCACCGATGTTGCATTTTGCATGTACTGTGTTGATAGTACTCCATAGTCCAGTGGGGTGAAATATGGGGTTAGAAACGTGTAGAGAGCTTTTGGCCCGATGTGTGGAGAATTGTGAATATTGGTGATGATTGTTTCCTCTTGTAACTTTGGGAGAATGAGTAAGTTCTATTTGTGTACCCACCATTTTTGTTGAGGAAGAGAGCAATACTGGGTGTTTTCCTGATCAGTGTAAGTTGGAGTGTAAGTGGGAGGTAAAAAGCATACTGAGCTAGGAGCGGGAAAGTTGTTGGGCTAAGTCAGTAACAGGATCTGCAGAGTGGGAGGGGGGCCTGTCTATTCCCATAACCGAGACCAGGGAAGGGGAAGTAGGGCCTGAGTGAGAGGGCGAAATGGAGAAGGTAGTCCGCTACCTGGAGCACAACCCTGGGCTCGGCGAGGGTTACCAGAGTCGAGGAGCCAGGGCCTCTTCAGTCCATGAACCCCAGCAGCTCCATACCTTGCAGCTATGTGTCTGGAGTTTCCAGGATCTCGGCACCTCGGCTTTGCAGAGCCGGTGGCAGAGCCAGGGTCGGGCAGTTCGACTTCCAGTGGCCTGGCTGTTTGCACTGCGGGCAGGGCTTGGTAGGAGGCTTGGGATTGGGGCAAACTTTTGCCCAGTGGCCTACCCGGCCACATTTGAAGCAGGCTCCTGGCGGTAGGTGCCGGCTCCCCTGGGGAGCGTGGCGATGGACGGGATTGCCTGCCGGCCTTAGGGCTGCTACCAGGGCTTGGGAATGGAGGCTAACCATCTGTTGGACCCTCACCTGGCATGTGGCCTCAGCTGGATCCTCCCAAGCGTTGAAAACTTTAAATGCCATTTTTACCAGATCCTGTATAGGGGTTTCAGGGCCCTCCTCAGCCTTCTTTAGCTTTTCTTTCTGATGTCAGGGACTGACTGGAAGGTGAAGTGAGAGGCCAAAATAGAGGCCCCACTTTTTAGACCCTGGGTCTAAACGAGTGTACTTTGTGAGTGCCTCCTGGAGGCGGTTAAGAAAAAGAGCAGTAACTTCTCTCAGTTTGTCATAGTTGACAACCTTGTTGGAGACTGTTTCCAGACCTCTAATGAGGTACCTGAGCATGAGGTTTCTATAAGGAAGATCAGACGCCCGGCCGGGCTGGTAACTCCAACTGGGGTCCTCTATTGGGATGGCATGCGCCCCCAAGGGGACTATTGGGTCGATAGCGTGGTTTTTGTCTGTGTACGTTCCTCGGCAGTAAGGGTAGAAGCAAGGATCATTTGGATGCCATGCCAGGTTAAATCATACGTTTGGGAAATGTAGGTAAATTCTTTAATAAACTTAGAGGGGTCTGCTGAGAAAGAGCCCAGGCGGGTCTCTATCTGCGACAGGTCCTTTAAGGAAAAAGGGACGTGGACTTGAATGAGTCCCTATACACCTGCAACCTCTCTTAATGGACAAAGGGCAGCTGGAGGGTTGTGGGAGCGGGTATGAAAGGCAAGCGGTGAGGACAGGATAGAGCGATGGGGTGGCGCAGCGGGCGGGGGAGACTGATAGGGCAGCGGAAGAGGCGCGCTGAGGAGCTTGGCTGGCTCTTCTGGGGTTTGAATGGCAGGTTCTTTCTGCTGAGGAGATAGAACTAACCATATTTGGCGGGCGGAACAATGGCTACAGAGGTCAGGGCAGGAACGCAAGTCCCAAAAAGCCTGCACATAGGGTACTTCAGAATCCTTACCAGTCCTCCTGCAGAAATTGTCCAGGTCCTGTAGAACGTTGAAATCAAAAATGCCAGTCGGAAGCCAATGTGCGTGGTTGTTAAGCTGGGACTGGGGCCAGGCAACTTGGGAGAGAAAAACAAGTCTTTTCTTTCACAAGGTCTGAGTGAGAGGGAGAGACTCATCAGGGCAGCCATAGACTGATTTTGAACGTAGGCAAGCGCCGCGCCTAAAGGTTCTGGAGATTTGGGGAAGATGGGTGGCTCTTAGGGGACCCCAAAAGAAGTGGGGAGCCACACACCTATCCCGGGTTTTTGGCACCAAAACACAACGTCTATTTGGATGTGAAAACAGAATGAAAGACCCAATTAACGAAGTTTTAGAAGCAGGCTTTATTGAGAGGCTTGCGGGCGGGTTCAGCAACTCAGGATATTGAGCTATTGAAGCTGCGCCGGGGGAAAGAATCCTGACGGCGTTTTTATGCGCACTGTTGGCAGGCAAGCTGGGGAGGATCAAAGCTGGGGAGGATCTGCACACACAGGTGCTTCAGAAGGGAGAAGGTCGTTAATCTTATCTATATGTCAAGGAAGGATGGAGTGACAATATCTTCAGAAAACATTCTGGCTTTGGGACGAGCTGGTTCCAGGAATTTGGGGTTGAGCAGGGGAGGGGAGGTCAGGTCGGTTAGGGTTCAGCCTTGAGAGCTAAGATGGAGGTGCAGGACTCAAAATGGAGTCTGTTGTGCCAAGACTGGGACACAGTGTTGTGCCGCGGCTCCGGCAAGCAGCAGGCCTGGGGGCACCTGCGTCCACCCTGTTGGTTTGGGCAGGACTCTGGCTGGGTGGCCGGCTCCAGGCTGGCTTTTGGCTAGGCTGCAACCTGTGGCCTCCATTTTCCCAGCCACGTGACTCCACTCTCAGGCAGAATGGCACCACCTGTGTCTGTTGTAGCTACACTCCATTCCCAGACAGCAAACTGCCCAGACTGCCGGAAAGTTCAGCAGAACAAGTTTCATTTCCTGCGCAGGGACCAGACCATCAGCTCTCTTGAGGGGAGACTGAGCGGCCCCCCAGTCTAATTTTCCAAAGGTTTTTATACTTTTGCAATGTGCAGGTGTGCAAGCAGGCAGAGCTCAGAAGCGGGGTATTGTGGTTAGCCATTCTTAGTTGAACCAAAACTGCTCTGGTCCTTCTTGCAAGCCTTCTGAACATCCATTTCCTTCTGTACGTTCCCTTGGGCTACGTCTGCACAGCCTAACTCCCCAGTATCAGCCAGTTCATTGGCAGTTCATAGCTAGTTTATTTACCATTCATAATGGCTTCTGAAAGCTCAAAATGACTTCTCTTGTCAAGGCTATTTAAGCTTTGCCCAGAGCTGCTACATTCTCTCCTGTTCTTAGCCAAGTTCAAATCATTGAATCTTCGGTAGCCAGCCCAGTGTATGGTGGGCTCAGCACTAAGAGTTTTGTGGCTTGTACTTTCTGTGTAAGGAATGCCACTAGCTTATTGGTTATTACTGGGCCAAATGTGAGGCTTAGCTGGAAGAGGATTAAGGGCCGTATAGGGCCGTTCATAGGGTAGTTAGCCAGGCTGACCAATTAAGTAGCTTTTCAAACCAATTGGTTCCTCCATTTCTTTTCTTGACTCTTTGTTCTAATCCTTTCCTAACCAGGGCTCATCTATCTTTATTGATTCCCGAATGCTTTGCATAGAATTAGTTTCTCCCAATGCTGTGCACAGCATTCCTTGTTTCCAAAAGAGCAAGTCAAGCCCTCGGCGGGTTTGCAACACAACTGCTACAAGGGAGTCTAGGGATCTTTCTAAATGGGAGACAGGTTTTTTATTTTTATCCCTGTAGATCTAAAACAATTTGCTGACTAAGAGTCTGATAGTTTAAGTTTCCTTGTATTAAAGCAACTGACCCGACTGCAGCTAATCCCATAATCCCAAGCCCTGTTACCAGTGGGACCAATACTGGGGCTCTTTGAACTCATCCGGAAATTCCAAAGTTATCCCTACACCTCCTTCACCAGAACACAGGTACACTTGAGGACTAACATGCACTAGCACACAAATACCCGGGTCCGCTACTAATACTGGGGAAAAGAGACAGGCTGTTCGTCCTGTGGAACAAGTAAAGCAAGTACTCATTGGAGCAGATAACAAATTAGCATCACCATTTGGTTCAATGGGAACAGCTTGAAGGCAAAAATCTCGATATCTTGATATATTAAAGGGATACTTAAATGAATAAAAACACAGTCCTTGCCCTTGCAAATCTTTTAAAGTGAGCTTAGACTTGAGTCCATACTAACATCACCTATAGACTGCTGCTTCGTGTAATCCTTTTCACTAACATTTCTAATTGGAGTACACTCTGTACCAATAGTGCTATTTGTACCTGTGCCTACATAGTAAGGGGAAGCAGGGTTCAGACAAAGCCAACAATCAGCTGTGAGGTGAGGATTTGAGTTCATACATTGGAATACAGCATCCCGAGAATCAAACACAGAACCTTGAGGTGGCTCCTGAATGAGAAGGGCCCTGTGAGTTGGGCTGGCAGTGAACGGGAAAGTTACTGGAGAGTCTGGAGGGTGCGGCAAAGGAATCTTAATGACACCAGCTGTGGCTCTTCAGGATTTATCCCGAGGTTTGGGCCTTTGTACGGATGGCAGGTTGCCATGTTTTACTTTGCTGGATAGAAAAGGTTGTCCCGGGATCTATATCATTTACATAATGTTGAATTCCCCATGTTTTCCCAGTGAACCCAATAACGCTTGAATCCAATTCTTATTGGGTTACATTTGGAAACCATACACGTAGTGGGATCAAACCCTTCCGACTTGAGTCTCATTCTTGTAAAAATAATAGGGTCATCTTTAACAAGCTTCCACCCTGAAAATGATAGTTTCACAACCCCAAGCTGCACAATGATAATGTCCCTCCCCTTGGCAGTTAGGGAGTCCATGAGCCGGGCATATATAGACATGGTTTGTGTGGAGCCTTCTTTCTATAGAGGGTATTCCGCACACTTAGGACGGGATTCCAGTATAGGTCCCATTGTGTCCTTTACCTTTAAAGGATCCAGCATGCCAATTTTTCCTAGCAAATCAAACAAATCAAAATGAAAACAGGGGGTCATACCCAGTATAAGAGGTTACATATTCACTGCTGGAGGTTAGAATAGCAGTCCACAGATGTGTTTGTGCTTGGGGGAAACACTGGGTGCTGTCAGCAATACTCGGAGAAAAACAATTAAGTTCTGTAAAGCCTTAATTTTGAGGGATTTTCCGTCTTTCTGGGTGTCCATCTTTTCAGGATATGCTCAGGGAGGGCTTTTTTTTTTTTTTTTTTTACTTATGACTGATGAATCCACGGCCCCCTCCCCACTATTTTAACAGCAGTTGGTGTTGTAAGTATCACTTGGTATGGGCCAGTCCACCTAGGTTCTAAGGTGTCAGGTTGGTGTTTCTTTACCCATGTCCAGTTTCCTGGTTGCACGTTGTTGGCTGCCTGTTCCCTTTCCCTTGGTTAGGCCCAAAATGAAGGTGTCAGAGCAGATGATTTGTCTCTCACCTGTTGCACAGGCTGCAGGCACTCGATGAGGGAACGATTAGTGACTTCCATTATTTCTACTTCCTTCAAACTTGGGAGGATTTGGGGAAGGTCTGCCAAACATAAATTCAAATGGGGTCATGCTTTTCACATAGGGAGTGCATCGGACTTGAAGTAGGGCAAAAGGTAAAGTAAGGATTAACCCAGTTCTCGCCAGGTCCTAAATGCAACTTAACGAACAATTCCTTTAGGGTTCTGTTTTTTTTTTTTTACTTGCCCTGAAGAGCTTCCAGTTAATATTTAGAAGCATTGCTAAGACTTTAGTAATTTGAGCAATAAATGTTGGGCCATTGTTGGACCCCAAGGTGGTGGGAAGGCCAAATCTAGGGACAATTTTAGTTACTAATAATTTACACACAGTGGCAGCAGTTTACTTCTTGGTTGGGAAGGCTTCCACCCATCCAGAATAGGTGTCTACGAACACCAGCAAATATCGGTAGCCATACTTTCTAAGTTTGATATCCATAAAGTCCACCTCCCAGAATTCTCCAGGACTACTACCTCGAGCTCGTGGTTGGGGTTGCTCCTTTTCTTTCTGGGGTTGTTTACCCGAGCACAGTGCAATCAACGGTGGGTGACATCTGCCACCCAGTGTCCAAGCCTGGGTATGTAAAAGTGCCTGAGAAGCAACTGAGACAGTTTAGAGAGGATCCCAAATGCATACCTTCATGTAGTCTTTGAATTAGATCTCTCCCAGAGCTTCTGGCATGAATCTTCTTCCATCAGGATGGAGCAGCCACCCTGGATGCTCCCAGTCTTTTTGGCAGGCCAGTTCTTGGCTTATCTTTAGATCATTTTCTGAGTATGTAGGTTGTGGCTGTAGCACTGGGGATGGCATGGTCACAGCAACTACCTTGGGGATTTGTGGTATAGTCCTGGCATTCGAGATCCACCGGTCCGGCAGACTGGTTAGGAGTGGTTCAACCATAGGTCCCCCTACCACAGCAATATCCTGTCCCAGTGTAAGCTTCCTAGCTTCTATGACTAGGATGGCCGTGGCAGCCTCAGCTCGCATGCAGCTCAGCCATCCTGCAGCTACAGAGTCCAGTTTCTTTGAAAGATAGGCCACAGGTCTCTTCCATGGCCGCAAGTTCTCAGTTAGCACTTCTTTTGCTGTGCCTCTGGCCTCACATAGACAATTGGAAGGGCTTTACTATGTCTAGTAGGGCAAGAGAGGTTGCCCATATGAGCGACTTTTTAAAGGATTCAAACGCTTGTTGTTCTACTTCAGACCATTTAAGTTCTTTTTCCTTTCCCCAGTACTTGCATATAGGGGTTTCGTTGTTTTGCAAATCCCGAATTCCACAATGGACAGTACCCCACAGCTCCTAGAAACTCTTGCAACTGCCTCTTAGTCTCAGGGACTGGGATTTTGAGGATCGCCTCAGTGCGGCTGGGGGACAAGGTCCGTTTTCCCTCCTCCAGTTGGTAGCCTAGATATACAGCTTTATGGACACACAGTTGAGCCTTTCTTGCAGATACCCTGTACCCCAATAGGCCAAGGACTATTATCAGGTCCTTGTTAGCCCGTTGGCATTCCTCCAGGGTTTCAGAGACCAGGAGGAGGTCATCTGCATACTGGAGCAAGGTGGTTTGGGGGTGTTCCTCCTTGTGCCCCTGTAAGTCTTCACTGGGTTGATGTGCAGGGGACACGGGTATGGAGAACAAAGCATCCTTTAAGTCCAAAACAGTATAACAAATTCAGTTTGACGGGATAGTACTCAGGATGGTCTCGGGGTTTGGCACGTGGGGTGACCAGTTTCTATCCTCTCATTTGCCTCTCTGAGATCCTGCACCGGTTGGAAGTCCTCAGTTCCCGGCTTCTGCATGGGCAGCAGGGGAGCATTCCATGTGGACTTGCAGAGGACCCAAATGCCTGTCCTCTTTAGTCTGCAAATGGGAACAGAAATACCCACTTTTGCTATCCAGGGAGTAGGGTTAGCTTGACACACCAGTGTAGCTGAGCTCAGAAGTTGTACAACCCCAGGCACCTGAAGTTCAGAAAGGTCTGGCAGGTTGTTCTCTGCCCAAACAAAAGGAATATCTTTTAGCGATTTATCAAGAAGTACCTTTGAGGAGGTCTCTTCTGCTCCTTGATAAAACACATATCACTCTGACATTGGAGCGGTGAGCAAAACTTTTGGCTTTTCAAGTTCAAGGGTTAAGGTGGTTGTAGCAGATGAGAAAGTAATTATGGCTGCTATTTTTCATAATAAGTCATGATCAATTATGGGAAAGGGGCATTGAGACATTACCAGGAAGGAGCGTGTAACTGTCTCTTGTGCTAAATCTGTTATTCTGGCCGTTGTCCATGGGTGTGCTTGGGTCTGCCCTGGGGCCCCTGTAATGAAAGCCTTTCCTTTTGACAAGGCACCTGTAGTCTTTTCTGAAACCAAGAAGGTGACCCCTTTGTCCACCTAGAAATTTACTGGCTGGCTCCCTACATGGAGAGTGAGCATGGGCTCTTTGGGGTCATGTGAAACAGAGCCTGGACACCTTTATTCAGCTTCGAGCATTATTGTCGGTAGCTTCGATTTTTCTAGGTGAGGACTAGGCCCGTTCTGTCTAGTGGTGGCTCGTCCGCCTCTCCTGGGCTTTTCAAGGCACTGATTTTTCCAATGTCACTGTTTTTTATAGTAGGTACCTGGATACTTCCTCAGGACTAGGCGAGTGAGAAGCGGGGTATTAGGGTTAGCCATTCTTAGTTGAACCAAAACTGCTCTGGTCGTTCTCGCAAGCCTTCTGAACACCCATTTCCTTCATGACATTCCCTTGGACGACGTCTGCACAGCCTACCTCACCAATATCAGCTAGTTCATTTACACTTCCTAGCTACTTTATTTTCTTTTCATGGTGGCTTCTGTCAGCCCCAAATGGCTTCACGCTTGTCAAAGCTGTTTCAGCTTTTCCCAGAGATCCTATACAGTCGCCATTGTAGCCGAGAGGTAACAGGATCTGTGACCATGGCCAAGATGGCACCCACCAGTCCAAACATGTGGAAGGGCGCTGCCTAGGGAGCTGGGTGAAGAGGCCTGGGAGTTAGCCCTGCCTGGTCCCGGGAGCCAAAAGTTTCCCTTTTCCCCTCCATTCCCTTTGCCTTTCTCCTGGTTTTTCAAACAAGCTGCTGTAGCCCTATAACGCCAAGCACAAAATTGTCATAATTCTTAATGAAAACGTATCTGGTACCCAAATTATAGATGTGACAATTTGGTCACATTTCAAAAACACTGAAAATTTTATGCTTTTAAAATATATTTTGAATGCCATATATATTGATAACTATGAAAGTAAAGAATAAAAACAAAAAAAAAGCATATTTCCTAAATTTAAAACTTGAGGGGTTATAGGGCTAGTGTTCTTCCAGATTTGGTTTGTTCCTTCTTACAGGCTGGTTTTCCGTGGCCCAGGCTTAGGCCAATGGCGTTCGGAAGCCTAGGCGGAGTCACTGTTACCTTTAGGCTTTCAGCGATGCTGCTTCAGGCACTTTTGGGGACAGCTCTTACTTAATACACAGCTCCTCTGCCATGATGTTCCAGCCAGAAATTCCAATTTCCCTTAAGGTTCCCTCAGCTGCCACGTGTCCCTTCCCTTCAGAGATTTGAGCGTCAGCCCCTCCAGCAGGCGTCTTGGAGGGCCTTGGGGCCATCCCAAGCAATGGTCCTCCTAGCCTGTTGTCCAGAAAAATGGTTGGACCTAAAGGTCGCCCTCGGCGATTAGTCCTTGACCCCTTCCCTCGGGCTGAGGCATGAGATTCAGGGCAACCCAGGGGTGCGCTCTCAAAGTGGGGGTTATTGACCTGGAGGCAGCAAGCTGTCAATCGCCTCCTTGTTTTGCACTTTCTAGATGGGACTTAGCAGCTTGATGCTCAGGAATTGCCCCCTTGCATGAATCGTGTCCAATTGGGATAGAGTTGATACAGAGAGGCTGGGCAAACAAAAGCTGATAGATTCACTTTGCAACTCTATTTGGCCACAGTATCGTTTTGAGAAAGGAGAATGGTGGGCAGAGAATGGTACGCTTTCCCTTCCAACCGTGATTCACCGGGAACAGTTCCGTAGAGTGCCGGGAAAGTGGGCGGAGATGCCAGAACTTAGAGCATTTCTCCTCTCGAGGAGCAGTAGGAGACCTTCATCCCCAGTGCACCCAGGAACCCCTAAGGCAGGCGTCCTCAAACTGTGGTCCATGGGGCACATGTGGCGCGATGCCATTTATCCCACCCTCGGGGTGTTTTTGCTGCCACTGCCTGTCCTGCTTAGCAGCCGACTCGTGCAGTGTGCATAGGAATTTGTCCATAGGTTTTTTGAAAACCATAGTCTGGCCCTCCAACGGTCGGAGAGACAATGAACTGGCCCCCTGCGTAAACAATTTGAGGACCCCTGCCCTAAGGGATCCTGGACATCAGTTCACTATTGTCCCAGCCCTAAACCCTCCCTGAACATTCTACCCCTAGTAGAGGCACCAGGGGCATTTGGTCCGCGGGTAACTTACAAGCCTTTTACTCAAATGGAACCCGAGAAAATTAAAAATGACACAGGCAGTTACTCTACTTTTGATCCCTGTTGAATCCGCCTGTAGCATCCCAATATTACAATTTAACCCTATAACGCCGAGCATGACCTTTCCCTAACATTTAATGAAATGAAAATAAATGTATATATATTGATAACTATGAAAGTAATGAATCAAAACGAAATTTTTTTTGCCCCAAAATTTAAAAGTGGGCGTTATAGGGTTAAAAAGAAGGATGGTTCTTATCAGAGGGGCCAATGCCTTAGGATCATAAGTGAAGCGGTGATCCCACTGCACCCAGTAGTGCCCAAACCCTGGACCCCCCTAAGGGAAATTGTGAATGCTTTTACCCCCCTGCCAGTACTTAGAATGAACAAACACACACGCCTGATAATCCTAAGATTTTTACTTACTTCCTGTGATACTCACCTACTTTCAAGGGCACTCCCACCTCACAATCCTAGCCTTGTCTCAGTTAAACTGTCCACCCTTTTGTGCGTTTGTTGGTTTTTCCAGAAGTTCTCAAGTTACCAAAGCCCCTAATCCAAGTGTGCCAGCTCCAGGACCACCATCTCCTGGACCACTTCAACCTTATCCATCCTAGCGCTTAATGGACAACCCCTCCCAGCAGAGCAGGAAGGGTGTGGACCCAAAGCCCCACTTCGCCCCTTATGCCAGCAGGAAGTAGCTAGAGATGTCGTCGCCCAGTACCCCAAAGATTTGGGTCCACATCTCTTCAGGGTGGAAATGTTAGGTAGCTAGCATAGGGACTGGGGTGTCCATTACACATACTCAGAGGGCCCAGTGAGCGGCCCCGGAAGGAGAGGCACACTGTGCGTGCTCAGAGGTCCAGGTTTCCGGCCAGGAAGGGCAGGTCCACCTGGGTGGGCGCTGCACCTGCATCGACCCACCTAGGCCAAGTATATTCAATTCAGCCACTAGGATCGACCAGGGTTGCCCACCACACCTCCCTAACTCTCCTAAACCTCACTTGGATCACAAACCAGGCCTTGGCGTGAATTCGTTCACATGCAGAACCAAGGACCGAGGGATATCTGTCCCCAGAGATATCTGACCAACCCAGGAAAGCTCTTTGGAGGCAGCAGGAGTGGACGTGAGTGGCTGGTGGATACTGTTCAGATGCATGGCTTTCTGCTTGGAAGGGTTTTTAGTCTCGGCTGACAGGATCAGAGGAGGTAGTATGTCTGGATCACATAGTATCCATGTCCACAAATGAGCTGCCCATTCCAAAGTCCTGACAGTGCCTTTGGAAAACACTGTGCTTTGGAATGTCACTCCTTGCAGAGGGCATTGGGTGGGCCTGGGACCCAGGTATGCTGCCCCTTGCTCCCAGTTGCCGGTTTCTGGATCCTGATTATATCTCTCACAGGATCAGTTAGTGGGCTTGTTGTCTGCCTCAGGCTTTGTTCACCGAGGTCCTCCAGCTAGGTGGTGGTGTGTGTGCATGAGCAGAGGCTTCCTGCCAATCCCCCATGAGTTGAAGAGCTCCCCTGGTGTGGGCTCCGTGAAAGAGGTGCCCCAGACAGCAGGACTACCCAGGAGGGTGGACCCTGCAGGAACCGGAGGGCCATTCCCCCTGTGGAATGACTTCAGAGCCCCGCCTCTCTCACTGTCCAGCTGCCGGGGCTGTGGACCCTAAGCTTCATGCCTCACATAGGAATAGACACAGGGTGAGGCGACTGCAGCACCTGCTTTTGCTGGTCTAATCCAGCCTGAGATATTCCTAGCATCAGCCCTCTGCCAGGGTCTTTTTTTTTCTCTCCTTTTATAGGGGCTCATACAACAATAACCATAATACGTGCAAACATCACTGATATAAGGCACATTTGTAAATTCATTGCCCTCATTATTCTCAAAATATCTTCTCCCACCCAAGCCCCTGGCCTCAGCTCCTCATTCCCCCCGCCCCCATTCTCACTACCCCTCCTCATAAATCCTTCATCATTTACTAAGTGTTATTTTGTCATATCTTGCACTGTCTGATGTCCCCCTTCACCCCCTTTTTTTTGAGATTTTATGTAGATCCTTGTCATCGGTTCCCAGGTGCCAGCCTACCCTCCCTCCATCCTCCCAGCATCCCCATTTATAACACTGGTCCTAAAGGGCTCATCCACCTTGAATTCCCTGTGTTTCTAGTTCCTATCTGTACAAGTGTACATTCTCTGATCTAGTCAGATTTGAAAGTTATAATTGGGATCTTGATAGTGAGGGGAGAGGAAGCATTGAGGAGCTAGAGGAAAGTTGTGTTTCACCATTGCTGTCTAGTACCCTGTGTAGGCTTGTATCTTCCCCAAGACCTTACTTAAGGGAATGTCCAGTGTCCAGCAAATGGGCTTTGGCTCTCTACCCAGCATTCCCTGCTCATTCGCAATGAGATTTTTTTGTGCTGATGATGCCTGATCCCTTTGATACCTCGTGATCGCACAGGCTGGTAGGCTTATTCCATGTGGGCTCTGTTGTTTCTGAGCTACATGGCCGCTTGCTTACCCTTCAGGCCTTTAAGACCTCAGACGCCATATCTTTTGATAGCAGGGCACCATCAGCTTTCTTGACCACATTTGCTTATGCAACCGCTTAGACTTCAGGGAACGTGTCGGGAAGGTGAGCATCATAGAATGCCAATGTAATAGAACAAGGTATTCTTGCAATGAGAGAGTCCTTGTGTGGAGGCCCAAAGGCCATCTGCTACCTTAATAGGACACCTATAAAGATATGGACATAGGTGTATTTCCCCATGCTCACAGATAAATATATTTACATCTGTGCGTGCCTTTCTTTAGACCTCTATAACTGGCCCGTGCTTCCTAGTTCGCTCTGCTATTCCCTTTCATTTCCCTCTTGTGCCCACTGCCATGCTCAGTCTTCATTTGGGTTTCAGTAAATCCTCTTGGTTCCTTCACCCTTGATCACGCCCTACCAGGATTCCTACATTGCCCTCACCACTTATTTGCATCCACTTGTTGTTCCCTTGTCTCTGGGTTTCTTGACATCACTCCCTTTCCCTGCAACTCCCTCTTTCCCGTGGCCCTCCCCCGAAACTTTGGTCCCCTTTTTCTCTCCTGCAGATTGTGCATCCAGCATCTCTTTTTAGACATACAGTAGAGGTAATAACATGCACAAACACAAGACAGAGCAAAAGCAAGCACCAAAAGAAAGAAAACAGCCAAAATCCAATGACCATCAAAGAAAACACAACTCCTCAAGAAAGGAAAGCTCATATTTAGTTCACGGACTGTTTGTTGGCCCTTAGCAGTGTTTTCCAGTCCAGTCTGTGCCAGCACCAAGTCCTGCCCCCAAAGTCCTCCTTTGGCATTCCCTGGGGACCTTGTTGCTCCACTTCCTTGCTCTTCTGCTGCACCCCCTTAGTGCTATGCCTCGGTATGGCGGGATCCGTTCCCGCACTGTGTCTCCAGTGTTGTCCCTTCTAGGGCTATGGGTCTTTGAGGGACGTCGTGTCTCATCTTGGGCTGGCCATGTGGTCTTCTGTGTGGACTGTCTTCTCTGAGTGGGAACATCATCCTCAAGGGAGGATCCCGGAGCCCACTGAGTGACTTTCTCTCCAGCAGCTTCTAGGTAGGCTGTGCCCCAAGAGGGGCCATGAGGGGCCTGTGTAAACCTGAGACTGCTGGAGGTTAGAATAACAGTTCACAGGTGTGTTTGTGCTTGGGGGAAACAGTGGGTGCTGTCAGCAATACTCGGAGAAAAACAATTAAGTTCTGTAAAGCCTTAATTTTGAGGGATTTTCCGTCTTTCTGGGTGTCCATCTTTTCAGGATATGCTCAGGGAGGGCTTTTTTTTTTACCTTATGACTGATGAATCCACGTCCCCCTCCCCACTATTTTAACAGCGGTTGGTGTTGTAAGTATCACTTGGTATGGGCCAGTTCACCTAGGTTCTAAGGTGTAAGGTTGGTGCTTCTTTACCCACGTCCAGTTTCCTGGTTGCACGTTGTTGGCTGCCTGTTCCCTTTCCCTTGGTTAGGCCCAAAATGAAGGTGTCAGAGCAGATGATTTGTCTCTCACCTGTTGCACAGGCTGCAGGCACTCGATGAGGGAACGATTAGTGACTTCCATTATTTCTACTTCCTTCAATCTTGGGAGGATTTGGGGAAGGTCTGCCAAACATAAATTCAAATGGGGTCATGCTTTTCACATAGGGAGTGCATCGGACTTGAAGTAGGGCAAAAGGTAAAGTAAGGATCAACCCAGTTCTCGCCAGGTCCTAAATGCAACTTAACGAACAATTCCTTTAGGGTTCTGTTTATTTTTTCTACTTGCCCTGAAGAGCTTCCAGTTAATATTTAGAAGCATTGCTAAGACTTTAGTAATTTGAGCAATAAATGTTGGGCCATTGTTGGACCCAAAGGTGGTGGGAAGGCCAAATCTAGGGACAATTTTAGTTACTAATAATTTACACACAGTGGCAGCAGTTTCCTTCTTTGTTGGGAAGGCTTCCACCCATCCAGAACAGGTGTCTACGAACACCAGCAAATATCGGTAGCCATACTTTCTAAGTTTGATATCCATAAAGTCCACCTCCCAGAATTCTCCAGGACTACTACCTCGAGCTCGTGGTTGGGGTTGCTCCTTTTCTTTCTGGGGTTGTTTACCCGAGCACAGTGCAATCAACGGTGGGTGACATCTGCCACCCAGTGTCCAAGCCTGGGTATGTAAAAGTGCCTGAGAAGCAACTGAGACAGTTTAGAGAGGATCACAAATGCATACCTTCATGTAGTCCTTGAATCAGATCTCTCCCAGAGCTTCTGGCATGAATCTTCTTCCATCAGGATGGAGCAGCCACCCTGGATGCTCCCAGTCTTTTTGGCAGGCCAGCTCTTGCCTTATCTTTAGATCATTTTCTGAGTATGTAGGTTGTGGCTGTAACACTGGGGATGGCATGGTCACAGCCACTACCTTGGGGATTTGTGGTATAGTCCTGGCATTCGAGATCCACCGGTCCGGGGGACTGGTTAGGAGTGGTTCAACCATAGGTCCCCCTACCACAGCAATATCCTGTCCCAGTGTAAGCTTCCTAGCTTCTATGACTAGGATGGCCGTGGCAGCCTCAGCTCGCATGCAGTTCAGCCATCCTGCAGCTACAGAGTCCAGTTTCTTTGAAAGATAGGCCACAGGTCTCTTCCATGGCCGCAAGTTCTCAGTTAGCACTTCTTTTGCTGTGCCTCTGGCCTCACATAGACAATTGGAAGGGCTTTACTATGTCTAGTAGGGCAAGAGAGGTTGCCCATATGAGCGACTTTTTAAAGGATTCAAACGCTTGTTGTTCTACTTCAGACCATTTAAGTTCTTTTTCCTTTCCCCAGTACTTGCATATAGGGATTTCGTTGTTTTTGCAAATCCCAAATTCCACAATGGACAGTACCCCACAGCTCCTAGAAACTCTTGCAACTGCCTCTTAGTCTCAGGGACTGGGATTTTGAGGATCGCCTCAGTGCGGCTGGGGGACAAGGTCCGTTTTCCCTCCTCCAGTTGGTAGCCTAGGTATACATCTTTATGGACACACAGTTGAGCCTTTCTTGCAGATACCCTGTACCCCAATGGGCCAAGGACTATTATCAGATCCTTGGTAGTCCGTTGGCATTCCTCCAAGGTTTCGGAGGCCAGGAGGAGGTCGTCTGCATACTGGAGCAAGGTGGTTTGGGGGTGTTCCTCCTTGTATCCCTCTAAGTCTTCACTGGGTTGATGTGCAGGGGACACGGGTATGGAGAACAAAGCATCCTTTAAGTCCAAAACAGTATAACAAATTCAGTTTGACGGGATTGTACTCCGAAGTGTCTCAGGGTTTGGCACGTGGGGTGGCCAGTTTCTATCTTCTCATTTGCCTCTCTGAGATCCTGCACCGGTTGGAAGTCCTCAGTTCCCGGCTTCTGCATGGGCAGCAGGGGAGCATTCCATGTGGACTTGCAGAGGACCCAAATGCCTGTCCTCTTTAGTCTGCAAGTGGGAACAGAAATACCCACCTTTGCTATCCAGGGAGTAGGGTTAGCTTGACACACCAGTGTAGCTGAGCTCAGAAGTTGTACGACCCCAGGCACCTGAAGTTCAGAAAGGTCTGGCAGGTTGTTCTCTGCCCAAATAAAAGGAATATCTTGTAGCGATTTATCAAGAAGTTCCTTTGAGGAGGTCTCTTCTGCTCCTTGATAAAACACATATCACTCTGACATTGGAGCGGTGAGCAAAACTTTTGGCTTTTCAAGTTCAAGGGTTAAGGTGGTTGTAGCAGATGAGAAAGTAATTATGGCTGCCATTTTTCATAATAAGTCACGATCAATTATGTGAAAGGGACATTGAGGCATTACCAGGAAGGAGCGTGTAACTGTCTCTTGTACTAAATCTGTTATTCTGGCCGTTGTCAATGGGTGTGCTTGGGTCTGCCCTGGGGCCCCTGTAATGAAAGCCTTTCCTTTTGACAAGGCACTTGAAGTCTCTTCTGAAACCAAGAAGGTGACCCCTTTGTCCACCTAGAAATTTACTGGCTGGCTCCCTACATGGAGAGTGAGCATGGGCTCTTTGGGGTCAAGTGAAACAGAGCCTGGGCACCTTTATTCAGCTTCGAGCATTATTGTCTGTAGCCTTGATTTTTCTAGGCGAGGACTAGGCCCGTTCTGTCTAGTGGTGGCTCGTCCACCTCTCCTGGGCTTTTCAAGGAACTGATTTTTCCAATGTCACTGTTTTTTATAGTAGGTACCTGGATACTTCCTCAGGACTAGGCGAGTGAGAAGCGGGGTATTAGGGTTAGCCATTCTTAGTTGAACCAAAACTGCTCTGGTCGTTCTCGCAAGCCTTCTGAACACCCATTTCCTTCATGACATTCCCTTGGACGACGTCTGCACAGCCTACCTCACCAATATCAGCTAGTTCATTTACACTTCCTAGCTACTTTATTTTCTTTTCATGGTGGCTTCTGTCAGCCCCAAATGGCTTCACTCTTGTCAAAGCTGTTTCAGCTTTTCCCAGAGATCCTATACAGTCGTCATTGTAGCCGAGAGGTAACAGGATCTGTGACCATGGCCAAGATGGCACCCACCAGTCCAAACATGTGGAAGGGCGCTGCCTAGGGAGCTGGGTGAAGAGGCCTGGGAGTTAGCCCTGCCTGGTCCCGGGAGCCAAAAGTTTCCCTTTTCCCCTCTATTCCCTTTGCCTTTCTCCTGGTTTTTCAAACAAGCTGCTCTAGCCCTATAACGCCAAGCACAAAATTGTCATAATTCTTAATGAAACGTATCTGGTACCCAAATTATAAATGTGACAATTTGGTCACATTTCAAAAACACTGAAAATTTTATGCTTTTAAAATATATTTTGAATGTCATATATATTGATAACTATGAAAGTAAAGAATAAAACCAAAAAAAAAATATTTCCTAAATTTAAAACTTGAGGCGTTATAGGGCTAGTGTTCTTCCAGATTTGGTTTGTTCCTTCTTACAGGCTGGTTTTCCGTGGCCCAAGCTTAGGCCAATGGCGTTCGGAAGCCTAGGCGGGGTCACTGTTACCTTTAGGCTTTCAGCGATGCTGCTTCAGGCACTTTTGGGGACAGCTCTTACTTAATACACAGCTCCTCTGCCATGATGTTCCAGCCAGAAATTCCAATTTCCCTTAAGGTTCCCTTCAGAGATTTGAGCATCAGCCCCGCCAGCAGGCACCTTGGAGGGCCTTGGCGCCATCCCAAGCAGTGGTCCTCCTAGCCTGTTGTCCAGAAAAATTGTAGGACCTAATGGTCGCCCTCGGCGACTAGTCCTTGACCTCTTCCCTTGGGCTGAGGCATGAGATTCAGGGCAACCCAGGGGTGCGCTCTCAAGTGGGGGTTATTGACCTGGAGGCAGCAAGCTGTCAATCGCCTCCTTGTTTTGTGCTTTCTAGATGGGACTTAGCAGCTTGATGCTCAGGAATTGCCCCCTTGCATGAATCGTGTCCAATTGGTATAGAGTTGATACAGAGAGGCTGGGCAAACAAAAGCTGATAGATTCACTTTGCTACTCTATTTGGCCACAGTATCGTTTTGAGAAAGGAGAATGATGGGCAGAGAATGGTACGCTTTCCCTTCCAACCGTGATTCACCGGGAACAGTTCCGTAGAGTGCCGGGAAAGTGGGCGGAGATGCCAGAACTTAGAGCATTTCTCCTCTCGAGGAGCAGTAGGAGACCTTCATCCCCAGTGCACCCAGGAACCCCTAAGGCAGGCGTCCTCAAACTGTGGTCCATGGGGCACATGTGGCGCGATGCCATTTATCCCACCCTCGGGGTGTTTTTGCTGCCACTGCCTGTCCTGCTTAGCAGCCGACTCGTGCAGTGTGCATAGGAATTTGTCCGTAGGTTTTTTGAAAACCATAGTCTGGCCCTCCAACGGTCGGAGAGACAATGAACTGGCCCCCTGTGTAAACAAATTGAGGACCCCTGCCCTAAGGGATCCTGGACATCAGTTCACTATTGTCCCAGCCCTAAACCCTCCCTGAACATTCTACCCCTAGTAGAGGCACCAGGGGCATTTGGTCCGCGGGTAACTTACAAGCCTTTTACTCAAATGGAACCCGAGAAAATTAAAAATGACACAGGCAGTTACTCTACTTTTGATCCCTGTTAAATCCGCCTGTAGCATCCCAATATTACAATTTAACCCTATAACGCCGAGCATGACCTTTCCCTAACATTTAATGAAATGTATATAAATGTATATATATTGATAACTATGAAAGTAATGAATCAAAACGAATTTTTTTTGCCCCAAAATTTAAAAGTGAGGCGTTATAGGGTTAAAAAGAAGGATGGTTCTTATCAGAGGGGCCAATGCCTTAGGATCATAAGTGAAGCGGTGATCCCACTGCACCCAGTAGTGCCCAAACCCTGGACCCCCCTAGGGGAAATTGTGAATGCTTTTACCCCCCTGCCGGTACTTAGAATGAACAAACACACACGCCTGATAATCCTAAGATTTTTACTTACTTCCTGTGATACTCACTTACTTTCAAGGGCACTCCCACCTCACAATCCTAGCCTTGTCTCAGTTAAACTGTTCACCCTTTTGTGCGTTTGTTGGTTTTTCAAGAAGTTCTCAAGTTACCAAAGCCCCTAATCCAAGTGTGCCAGTTCCAGGACCACCATCTCCTGGACCACTTCAACCTTATCCATCCTAGCGCTGAATGGACAACCCCTCCCAGCAGAGCAGGAAGGGTGTGGACCCAAACCCCCACTTCGCCCCTTTTGCCAGCAGGAAGTAGCTAGAGATGTCATCGCCCATTACCCCAAAGATTTGGGTCCACATCTCTTCAGGGTGGGAATGTTAGGAAGCTAGCATAGGGCTTGGGGTGTCCATTACACATGCTCAGAGGGCCCAGTTAACGGCCCAGGAAGGAGTGGCACACTGTGCGTGCTCAGAGGTCCAGGTTTCCGGCCAGGAAGGGCAGGTCCACCTGGGTGGGCGCTGCACCTGCATCGACCAACCTAGGCCAAGTATATTCAATTCAGCCACTAGGATCGACCAGGGTTGCCCACCACACCTCCCTAACTCTCCTAAACCTCACTTGGATCACAAACCAGGCCTTGGCGTGAATTCTTTCTCACGCAGAACCAAGGACCGAGGGATATCTGTACCCAGAGAGATCTGACCAACCCAGGAAAGCTCTCTGGAGGCAGCAGGAGTGGATGTGAGTGGCTGGTGGATACTGTTCAGATGCATGGCTTTCTGCTTGGAAGGGTTTTTAGTCTCGGCTGACAGGATCAGAGGAGGTAGTGTGTCTGGATCACATAGTATCCATGTCCACAAATGAGCTGCCCATTCTAAAGTCCTGACAGTGCTTTTGGAAAACACTGTGCTTTGGAATGTCACTCCTTGCAGAGGGCAGTGGGAGGGGCTGGGACCAAGGTATGCTGCCCCTTGCTCCCAGTTGCCGGTTTCTGGATCCTGATTATATCTCTCACAGGATCAGTTAGTGGGCTTGTTGTCTGCCTCAGGCTTTGTTCACCGAGGTCCTCCAGCTAGGTGGTGGTGTGTGTGCATGAGTAGAGGTTTCCTGCCAATCCCCCATGAGTTGAAGAGCTCCCCTGGTGTGGGCTCCGTGAAAGAGGTGCCCCAGACAGCAGGACTACCCAGGAGGGTGGGCGCTGCAGAAACCGGAGGGCCATTCCCCCTGTGGAATGACCTCAGAGCCCCGCCTCTCTCACTGTCCAGCTGCCGGGGCTGTGGACCCTAAGCTTCATGCCTCACATAGGAATAGACACAGGGTGAGGCGACTGCAGCACCTGCTTTTGCTGGTCTAATCCAGCCTGAGATCATCCTAGCATCAGCTCTCTGCCAGGGTCTTTTTTTTCTCTCCTTTTATAGTGGCTCGTACAACAATAACCACAATACGTGCAAACATCACTGATATAAGGCACATTTGTAAATTCATTGCCCTCATTATTCTCAAAATATCTTCTCTCCACCCAAGCCCTTGGCCTCAGCTCCTCATTCCCCCGCCCCCATTCTCACTACCCATCCTCATAAATCCTTCATCATTTACTAATTATTATTTTGTCATAACTTGCACTGTCTGATGTCCCCCTTCACCCCCTTTTCTTTTGAGGTTATGTAGATCCTTGTCATCGGTTCCCTGGTGCCAGCCTACCCTCCCTCCACCCTCCCAGCATCCCCATTCATAACACTGGTCCTAAAGGGCTCATCCACCTTGAATTCCCTGTGTTTCTAGTTCCTACCTGTCCAAGTGTACATTCTCTGGTCTAGTCAGAACTGTAAGTTATAATTGGGATCTTGAAAATGAGGGGAGAAGAAGCATTGAGGAGCTAGAGGAAGCATTGAGGAGCTAGTTGTGTTTCACCGTTGCTGTCTAGTACCCTGTGTAGGCTTGTATCTTCCCCAAGACCTTACTTAAGGGAATGTCCAGAGTACTGCAAATGCTCTTTGGCTCTCTACCCAGCATTCCCTGCTCATTCGCAATGAGATTTTTTTGTGCTGATGATGCCTGATCCCTTTGATACCTCATGATCGCACAGGCTGGTATGCTTATTCCATGTGGGCTCTGTTGTTTCTGAGCTACATGGCCGCTTGCTTACCCTTCAGGCCTTTAAGACCTCAGACGCCATATCTTTTGATAGTAGGGCACCATCAGCTTTCTTGACCACATTTGCTTATGCAACCGCTTAGACTTCAGGGAACGTGTCGGGAAGGTGAGCATCATAGAATGCCAATGTAATAGAACAAGGTATTCTTGCAATGAGAGAGTCCTTGAGTGGAGGCCCAAAGGCCATCTGCTACCTTAATAGGACACCTATAAAGATATGGACATAGGTGTATTTCCCCATGCTCCCAGATAAATATATTTACATCTGTGCGTGCCTTTCTTTAGACCTCTATAACTGGCCCGTGCTTCCTAGTTCGCTCTGCTATTCCCTTTCATTTCCCTCTTGTGCCCACTGCCATGCTCAGTCTTCATTTGGGTTTCAGTAAATCCTCTTGGTTCCTTCACCCTTGATCACGCCCTACCAGGATTCCTACATCGCCCTCACCACGGATTTGCATCCACTTGTTGTTCCCTTGTCTCTGGGTTTCTTGACATCACTCCCTTTCCCCCCAACTCCCTCTTTCCCGTGGCCCTCCCCCGAAACGTTGGTCCCCTTTTTCTCTCCTGCAGATTGTGCATCCAGCATCTCTTTTTAGACATACAGTAGAGGTAATAACATGCACAAACACAAGACAGAGCGAAAGCAAGCACCAAAAGAAAGAAAACAGCCAAAATCCAATGACCATCAAAGAAAACACAACTCCTCAAGAAAGGAAAGCTCATATTTAGTTCACGGACTGTTTGTTGGCCCTTAGCAGTGTTTTCCAGTCCAGTCTGTGTGGGCACCAAGTCCTGCCCCAAAGTCCTCCTTTGGTATTCCCTGGGCACCTTGTTGCTCCACCTCCTTGCTCTTCTGCTGCACCCGCTTAATGCTATGCCTCGGTGTGGCGGGATCCGTTCCTGCATTGTCTCTCCAGTGTTGTCCCTTCTAGGGCTATGGGTCTTTGAGGGACGTCGTGTCTCATCTTGGGCTGGCCATGTGGTCTTCTGTGTGGACTGTCTTCTCTGAGTGGGAACATCATCCTCAAGGCCTGGTGGGCCAGGATGTGCTCCACTCTCCCTTCCTCCCCCTTTGTCTGCTCCATATTCTCCATCAGATATGTCCCTCTCCCAGAGCTGCAGATTCAGTGCCATCCTATGAAAAAACATATTTGGGCGTGGGAGGGGGGCCTGGTGGGGGAGGATCTGCTCAGATCTTTCGAGGGTCCAGGAGAGGGTGATTGCTCAACTGGGCACAGGCATATGGGGCTCTGAGCTCTGGCTCCAGACACTGGTTGGGAATGTGGCTTTGTTGTTAACCAGTTGTGTTCCTTTTGGTCAGTACCTGTGTCTTTTTGAGTGAGTTTTCTCATCTGGAAAGTAAAGGTATTCCAGGGTCTAGTGTCCCATGTCACTAAGTGATCGAGAGGGGTTAAACCGAACCTGATTCAAACCATGTGGACATGTCAGGCGCATTCTAGATCTGGGGTGGCGATTCAGAGTCCAGGACAATGATAATGTCCAAGAGGTGATATAGGTGGCTTTGTATTGAAACGGGAAGCCCACTGTGGAGGTTTTGTCCTTCCGCTGATGGCCACTTCAACTTCTGCTAAAAGAGTTTCACTGGCTCAACAGCCGAGCCGGGAGCCAGTGCCATGAAAACCATGTGGCTAACTGGGACATAGGGCAGAGAGACATTTTTTACCTTGATGGCTTGGGAAGCCCCCCAATCTCCATGCAAACCTTCTGGTGTGAGTACTTTGGAAGCAATCATAGGCTGACAGTAATTCCAATCTTTCCTTTGACCATGTGTCCGTTCTCTTTTTTGAACCTGAGAAGATGGCCCCTGTGTCCTCCAAGATATTTCCTGGCTGGCCCCCAACTTGGACAGTTAGCACGGGAACCTGGGGGCCAGTGAAACAGAGCCTTGAGACATTCCTTCAGCTTCCTCAAGCGTTATTGTCTCTCACTTGGGTTTTTCTAGGCGAGGTCGAGGCCCGTCCTCTCTAGTGGAGGTTTGTCCGTCTCTCCTGGAGTTTTCAATGCAATGTTTTTTCCAATGTCTGTCTCTTCTGTAGTAGGCACCTGGATCCTTCCTTCCTTCCTCAGGGCTTGGCGGTGCCACAGGTCAGTCTCTCCGTGAGTGGGCCATGATCTCTTTTTCTGAGTCTCTGTTGTGTCTCATGGCAATTCCTAGTATTTTAGCTATTTCTTTGTCTCTGTCGTGGTAGGGTCATCTGTGTTGTGATACACCCAATAAGACACTTCTACCAAATCACGAAGATTGTTCCCTTCAAATGCTTCCCATTTCTTTTTCATGTCTGAGGCGGGCTGAGTAATAAAGGCAATAATTATTTCCCTCTTGTTTTCGGGGGCCTCTGGGTCATTGGGGGTACAAAGAACGCAGGCTTCCATCAGCCACTCTAAAAAGGCAGGCAGGCAGGCAGACAGACATTCGCTTGTAGGCGCCTGAAAATTCTCACTGACCTTAGACAAATGCATAGGTTTCCTAGTTGTCCCGCGGAGGCCCTGCAAGAGAGACTGGTGATACCTGGCTAAGCCCTCGGGGCCTTACTGGGAGTTTGGGTCCCACATTATTCGTGGAGTGGTAAAAAGAGTTTCTCTCCACTGGGGAGTGCCCGCTGGCTGACCATCAGTTCTATTGACTGCTTTCTGGGCCTCTCTCTGGAAGGGCTCCCCTTCCTCTGCTGTGAACAGCACCTGCAGAAGTGGCTGGCACTTGTCTGAGGTGGGCTGCTGCATGTGGAAAAGCTAGTCTAGCAAAGAAATCAGACCTTGTGGTTTCTCAGACAGGGGGTTTTGTTTATTCCAATTATGCAATCCTGGGGGAAAAAATGGGACATAGACCCAAAGAGGGACTCTTGGGGTTTCCCCAGGTGTTTGGGCTGCTTGCCTTAAGCAGAGAATGCTGCTGACCAGTGATCCTTCTTGGGGGGTGGAGAAGACATGCCAGCCCTAGTGCACGTGTTGGGGGGTGACTTTAAAAGAAGTGGTATTTCTCTTCCTTTTGCCCCCATGAACTGATAGGCAGGCAGCGGGCACAATGGGTCTTAAGCCAGCTCTCCTGCTCCTGAGTCGTCCTGCAAAGTGGGATAAAGAGGACGGGGATGGGGAGGGGAGGAGAGGGACGGCCTCCACTTTGGTGGCTTTAGGAATTTGGACCGGTTGTCTTTCCTGGTCATGCCATGTTTCGTGAAATCTTGGAGAAAGAACCCATTCTGTTGGGGGAGGGAGTAAGTCATTTGTATATGCTGGCTTACTAGTGGCCCTATCAAGTCACACATCAATTTTATCTAACCCTAACCCTAACCCTAACCCTAACCCTAACCCTAACCCTAACCCTTACCCTTACCCTTACCCTTACCCTTACCCTTACCCTTACCCTTACCCTTACCCTTACCCTTCAGAAGAACCCACCAGAAAGCCAGCCTTTGGTGGTGGTGGTGGTGGTGAGCCCTTTTCAGTATATAATGTCTGGCTCTACATTTTGCCAGGCCTGTTAGATTGACTAAGTGCCCTTTTGGCATAGTGGTTACAAGTTGAGCTGACATCACAAAGGCCAGTAATTTGATACCACCATCAGCCCTGTGGCAGAAACCTGGTGCTTTCTGCTTCCATGGAGTTAGTCTTGGAGAGTCACAGGGACAGAGCTACCCTGTACCATAGGATCCTGTTCAACAGGGTCCCTCAGTATGAGCTAGTATTGACTTGGTGGCCATGAGTTTAGAGGGAAATTTTGGCTTCCTTTTAAAAGGAACCTCATTCAGTGAACTGACTCTTTCTGGTCAATCCTTTCCTCTGACTCTGGTCTGAATGTAGCACCTCACCTGGGGAGTGAAGAGGTCTGAAGCTTGGAGCTGCCTCCCAATGAAAGAAAGTAAACCATGATAGTTCATAAAGGCACTTGTGTAAATTGTAAACCACCAACCTTGGCTTAATTCATTTTTTAATTGGATAGAAATACTCTAATTATGTTGATGACAAATAAACCAAACATATATATGTGGATACACACATACACACACACACAAATACACACACACAAGACGGATGTTTAGGGGCATCTACCCAGCTCTGTCAGAGAGATTTGTCCCAGGTCTGGGCATAGGAGTCAGTCTTCTTGCATTTCAGTGTCTGGCTCTGTACCTGACCTTAAGCCTCATGACCTTGATCAGATTGCTTAACATCTCTGAGCCCTTTTGGCAACACCGTGTATCAGGGCTGAGAAGGGGCACTGAGTAAGCCCTGACACATGGTGGTGGAGGGACTCAGCCAAAATAAAGCATACAAGGGTAATGACAATGGCATTCTCTCCAGTGTGGGCCTCAGAGCAGCTCTGGTTCTAGAAAATCCCACAGAAATAATTTTACCAACCTGGGCCTTCAGCCCTCACGCCAAACTTAACACGTTTCTAATCCACACAATGTTTACAGCTTTGGGTTCTCATCCCTCTCCTTCTTCCAAGAGACCAAGGAGAATGGAGTGTTTGAGCAATATCCAGGCCACATGACCATCTTTCTCAGTTCTTAACTCACCTTTTCCTCTCTCAAGCACAACTTTAATGTTTCCATGAGTGTCCGTGGCTATGATAAAGAATACGTGTTATGGGAGGTAATCAGGGCCTGCGTCTTCCATAAACCATTGCCAAAGACTCTTTACAGATAGGTAATGGTAGGCCCATATGTTTTACTTACCTATTGCTGCATAGTGACTTTCAATCCCACTCAGTGTATTATTTGCTCATAATTTTGTAATTTGAGGAAGGTTTGGCTGGGGCAGCACATCCCCACTCCACGTGGCATTGGCCAAACCAGCTCAAGCAGCGAGACCCGGCAAGATGGGTTTGCTTTGGTTCATAGGTCTAGGGCCTGGGTTCTTGCTGTTGCATTGGCTCCCCAATTTCCCTCCATGTGATCGTATCATGTGCTTGCCTTTAGCTTCCTTACAGCAGGGTGATTTTCAAGATAGATTTTTTTTGTCAGGATAGTTGGGCTGTAGGCCCAGTGACAAAATCCCTTAAAGGGATTAAATTGAATGCATAATTTAATACGTGACTGCCAAATATCCCCCAGAGCACACAAGTTGAAACCACAAGACTTCTCCCTAAGAGAGGTTCTTTGTAGCTTTTGATTGTCTTCTAAGTCCCTTTTCCTTTTCCACAATAATGTCTGGGTTGCTTTATCAATCATCTTCTTTCTTTTTATGTAGCACTATCTCTGGCTCTTTAGTCCAAGCCAATGCAGTTCCTTCCCAAAGTTACTGGGTTTCCCTTGCACTGGATTACATGATGCATTCAATTTTATGAAAGCCATGTCCCCACATCTCTTTGAAATGGGTCCCTCTCTGTTTTAGGTTGCAATTCAGCCTATTTAGGCTGTAGCACAGCCTTCTGGAGACTCTTAGAAAACCTTTTGTTTACACGAGACTGTCTACAAGGCACTGGATTACATTCTTTTGTGATCTTAGTACAGGGCATGAAAGCTATCTTCTTGATCTGATCCAACGCAGAAGCCCTGCTCATGCCATTCCTATTATGGGACATTATTTTTTGGCAAGAAAGACTTGGGGTTGAAAAATAGGTTTTGTTAGGCAGATAGGCAGGAATGAGATGTCCATTGACGCATGCCCAGGAGAACCAAGCATAGAACAAAAGCCTAGGTTTTCCCGCTGGTGGGTACGGATGGGCGTTAAACCTGGATCAGCCCACCTGGGCCAGGTGATTGCAATTCAGCCAATGGGATAGACCTGGGGTCATTCACCATGCCTCCCCCCGGGAATCCTTGAAAAGGCAGGAGCGAGGGGGAGAAAGGAAAAACTGGGGACAGGAACTGGGGAGAGAACTTGAGAAAGAACATGAGACAGGTCTTTTTTTGGAGGAAAACTTAGGAGAGAGATCTTTGCGTGACCTCGAGCAGTCTCTGCCAGGCTGCATGGTGGGGAGCAATACTAGGGGTGGCGCGTAAAACCTGAAACTTCTTTTAACTTTCATTAAACTCACTTGGATCACGAGCCAGGCTTTGGCGTGAATTCTTTCTCATGCAGAGCCAAGAACTGAGATGTAACTCTAGCCCGGAGAGAGATCTTACAGTTCATATTTAAGTCCAGCAAGTCCCTGCTCCTTCATAGTTCATATTTTCTGCTAAAAAAAGCACACAACTAAACCCCAAACAGAAGTAACTTCTTTAGCTTTTCTTTACCCTTCTGTAGTTTATAATTATTTGTCTGTTGCCTCCATTGTTAATGACGCTGAGAGTTCAGATTCTAGATAAAGCAGAAGAATGTCACTGCCACCCAAAATAGTTGCTCTTAGTGTTAGTTGGTGCCCAATCAATCCCTGCCCATCCACTCACTTGCTGCCATTGAGTCAATTCTGACTCATGGCAGCAGAGCATACTTGCCCTGGTAGGTTTCTGAGACTATACATCTGTACAGTAGAAAGCTTCAGCTTTCTCTCTCAGAGCAGCTGGTAGTATTGAACTGCTGACCTTATGGCTAGCAGGACAATATGTTACCAGGGATCCTTTTCAAGACTGTGCCCTTTCAGAAACAGATCACCAGGCCTGCTTTCCTAGGAACCTGTGGGTGGGTTTGAAGCATCAACCTTTTGGTTAATATGCAAGTGCTTAACAAATGGGCTTTATCGTGGTTTGGAAAACCTAAGTCACTGGTCTTTTGCCTAAAGAGTCACTTTCAATGGCCCTGGCTTGTTTCATGGGAAGGGCCAGTTCAGGGGCTCCCGGACAGATGGTGGGGTAGGATCCTTATTTAGTAGGGCCATATTGGGTGGGGCGGCAGGGAAGTGTGTGTGTGCTGTATGCGTGTGTAATCTGCATCTTTAACAAATGCCCCCCCCCCCCCACTCAAATGAGAAACACTGGCGCCAATTGTCCTCTGCCTCTCTTGCTACTGCCTTTTTTGGGATTTTTCTGGCTTTTAGCAGCCCTGGAGGCCCCTCCTATCTAGGCAGGAAAAGGAGCCAATAAATAAGTTCACACTAAGGTGCTAGAGAGTGATAACAGCTAATCCCTTCCAAGGGCAATTGCTCTCAGAAAGAAAGAATAAAAAGAGAGAGAGAGAGAGAGAGCTCAGGGGGTTGGGGGGAGCAATTTAACTCCAATGAAGAGTGTCTCCTGGAAGAGTCCTACACTTTGTCGCTGCAATGGGAGTCATATATGAACATGTGTGTGTGTGAAACCCCTCGCATCAGTCTCTTCTTCTGCTTTTGTGTAAATTGGACTTTAAACACATTCTCTAGGAAGTGTTTGAATGCCTCTGTTTATGGAAGCTTCTTGACAGAAGGGGGATTTTTGTCTCTTTTGTTCAGTGAGAGAGCCCCAAGGTCTGGCATTTAATAAGTAAGTAGCAAGCTGGTTGAATGAATGAGTGAATGAGTGAATGAGTGAGTGAGGTAAAGAAGCCTTCAGCAGCCTTCCAGGTCGAGACTGGCCCCCTCAGAAGCCTGGCTCTTGTCTAAAGTGAGGTACACCTCTCCCCCTTCCCATTTCATGCTTCCCCGTGGTCTGCCTGGGATTGAGCTGAAAAATGATTTTTCATGCATGTCATCCTAATTATATCATTATCCCTCACAGCAAAGCTCTCTGACCACCCTGAAGACCTGTATTTAATGTGAGGAAAGGTGATTTAATGGAGTGGAGAGCGCAGCATAAAACAGACAACCCTTTCAGAATAGCAGAGCAGGCTGTCCCTCCAAGGGGAAAGGGACAAACAGGGAAAAGAAAAATGGCGAGGGAGGGGGGGCAACTCTCACTCTCCTAATAGGCTGAAATAAGAAGTCATTTTGGTCAACTTCATCAGAAGACAAACCTGAAAGGGGCCCCTTGCCCTCCCCGCCAGCGCATAACTGACTTACCATGCATTTTATCGTGGAGCTGATTATGCGCTGAGTTGTGGCAGACGGGGAGAGTTTATTGACATATGGTCTCCCTTCACACCTTTTGTTACAGCCAGACATCAGGGACTGAGCTGCAGGATATTAAAGGATTTGGAAGCGTTATCAAGGAATGGTACATATTTATCAAAACCAGGGTGATATTACAAAGCTGGGTTGCTGCTACACCTGGGTGTGTTATGTGATTAAAAATAATGACAATGCATCCTCTTGATGGATTTTGCACCTGGGCGAATACTGAGCAGGTCTGCTGGACCACCCTTGGTCGAGAATTCACAGCTAACAACCCCTTTGGTCTCAGAAGAAAATTGTGGCTGCTAGCTCACACTTGGAATCCAGGTAGGGCAATGTTTAAGCACTTCACTGTTAACCGAAAGAGCAACACTTGGAATTCACCAGCTATCCCGAGTGAGAAAGATGTGACCATGTGCTGCCACAAAGATTACAGCCTTGGAAACCTTCCGGGAGGTTCTTTCCTGGCCTACAGGGTTGCTCGAGTCAGAATTGACTTGACTTCCATGGCATTGAGCTGTTTTGAGTTTTGAATGGCTGAATTTGAGACTTCAGGATTGCAGGAAGATTTGAGAACAGCCTGAAATATGCAGGCGACCAGCCTTGCTTGCTGCAAGGGAAGAGGAGTTGAAGCACTTACTAATGAAGTTCAAAGATGATAGTCTTCAGTATGGATTACAACTCGAGGTTAAAAGAACAAGAATCCTCACCACTGAACCAATAAGCAACATGATAAACAGAGAAAAGATTTAAATGATGAAGCATTTCATCTTACTTGGACCCATCCACAACCAACGCTCATAGAAATATCTGTAAAGAAATCACTGGATAAATTGCTTTCAGTGAATTTGCTGCAAAAGGCCTTTTAAACATTTTTTTTGAACCAAGGTGACTTTGTCACCTTAAAAACTCAGGAGTATCCTATCCCAAGGCATGATTATTTTCATGTGGAAGCTGGAAAATGCATAAGGAAGTCCCATGAGAAGAATTGATGCATTTGAAATATGGTCCTGGTGAGGAATATTGAATACACCAAGGAACTTCTAGGAGAACAAACAAATCCATGTTGAAAGAACTACAGCCAGATTGATTCTTAGAAGCGAGGATGGTGACATTTGGCTTCATGTACTTTGGGTGTTATCAGGAGGGACCAGTCCCTGGAGTTGGACAGCGTGCTTGGTCAAGACAAAAGGAGGACAAACCTACACAAGATGAGTTGACACAGTGGCTCAAATGTAGGAATGGCTGTGAGAAATGCGCAGGGCAGCGTGTTGTTTTGTTCTGCTGTACATAGAGTGGCCATGAATTGGAACCAAATTGACAGCACCTGGTTACGCAATGGACTAATGGCAAGATCAACCATTCAAAACCACCAGCCACTCCTCAAGAGAAAGATGAGGCTTTTTTACTCCTGTAAAGAGTCACAGTGTCAGAAAGTCACAGAGGGAATTCTACCCTGTCATATAGGGTCACTGTGAATCGGCATAGACTCTACGGACGTGAACGGCAACAACAACAACAAACGCACTAATGGTGGCTGGGTACATGTGCAGACACCCATCCACTCGCACTGGAGCTAAGTTAGTGGTTTCAGCAGGAAGCTTACCTCGGTGGTTTCCAGAACTCCCCTGGGCTGAACCAATTTACACCAGGTCTTTCAAATATTCCTGGTACCCCGGGCATCTCTCATTTCCCAGAGTTGGTTGCATGACTTAAGGCCTGATGATCATGGGGCCACATGAAGGACGCCTATGTGCTCCAACCACTGCCTTCCTAGAGAGTGCTGTGGACAATTGCCTTCAAGTCAGCCAGCTGACTCATGCGGACTCCATGCGCTACAGAACTCAATGCCCACTGGTCCTACCCCATTCCTTCAATGGGTTGTAGATTTGACCCCTTGTCAGCTGGGGGGTTTTCAGTGGCTGATGGCTTGAAGGAGTTCACCAGGCCTTTCCTCCTAGTCTGTCTGTAGGCAGAAAACATCGCTAAAACCTGTTCAGCATCATAGCAATATGCCAGCCTCCACTAGCAGTTAGGTGGTAGCTGTAACAGGAGGCGCACTGGCCAAGAATCAAACCCAAATTTCCTGCATGGCTAGTGAGAATTCTGCCATGGAAACACCATTTCCTCTCTCCTGGTTTCTAGTGTTTATGTATATAAGATTTCAGTACCTTCTAACAAGCAGTAAGTAAGACTGCACCACGGGTCACCTCTATTTAGCTCTCCCCCAAATTTTTCCACATGACTTATAAAGTGTGTGACAGTTGTAATATGTTTCTCTTTTTAAAAATTGCTGGGTGAACTTAAAACAGCACAAGGAAGTGCCAGCAGAGCAAAATGATACCCACCTGCTTATTTATCTTAAGAGAAGGAAAGTCGTGAATGCATTCACTCAGGTGAAAATATCATTCATGGAAAGAAGTGCCTAATGGTCACCAGGACCCATGGTTAATCCAGGCGTGGTCATCTGATTCCAATCGATCAGACCTAGTTATAAATCACTTATATGTCTGGGTAATTAAAAGCAAATATAAATTTTCAAAAAAAATAACGTTGCATGGGATAGAAAGAGAATACATAACAACATCAGACATAAATATGCCTCAAGACAAACTCATTGTGCACATCCAGAATACATAATGGCTCTTGCTAAGATGCGTTTCCCATTAGACCCTACCCCAAGCCAGTAAAAGCCAGAAACTCTACAGGAAACTGTGGATTGTACTACTCTGAAATGGGAGCTGTGTCTCTAGACCGAATTTGGGGCTGTTCGTGCTGAGGACTCACCAATACCTGCTGCAGTGACAACAGTCCAAGTGAGAATAAGGAAATCTGGATGACAGCCAGGATATAGGAGCACTGAGACCTCAAATTGCTTCTAGGCGAGCATGGCCTAATGGGCTTCCATTTCTGCACCTCTGGCAGGAGGAGTTTGTTCTGGAAAGTAATGGTTTCTAAGGAAGTATTTCTTAAACTTTCACATGCATGCACTTACCCAGGTTCCTGGAAATCGGGCTGGGGGGCAGATTCTGATTTTGTGGGTTTAGGGTGGGGTCTAGGATCCAGCAGTTCTAGAGGCCCTGGTACTCTTGGGCTGTTAACCACAAGGAGAGTAGTCCTAAACCACCAGCCACTCCTTGGGAGAAATATGAGGCTGTAGACTCCGGGCAAGAGTGACAGTCTGGGAAACCCACAAGGGCAGTTCTGCCCTGTCCTGTAGGGTCTATATGAGTCAGCATCAACTCGATGGCATTAGCATGGGAGAAGCTAATGCTGATGTTGCTGTTTCCTTGACCTATCATACTTTGAGTGGCAAAGTCCCAAGGGCCTTCCCGGATGTGATGGCCAAAAATAGTAGTGTTCACCCTTGGTCATACTTTGGAATCCCTTAGGAGCTTTCAAGCCTCCCATTGGCCTGGCCCCATCCCAGACCAATGAAGCAAGGCTTAGTGGAAGCAGGATTCAGGTCACGGTCAGTGAGAAAGCCCCCTTGGCAATGCCAACGTACAGCCAGTGCAGAGTCGAACTGGTCGACGACTCCACATGGTTCCATATACTTTGGTGAAGCCAGCTGTTTGGGCAAGGTTTTCAGAGTTACCACCCATGTAGACTTGTTGGTGATAGTGCATTAAATAGAGCACATGCAGTGCATTGCATGAGTGGCCTATGTCATGCAACCACATCAGGGGGATGTTGAGCCAATTTCTCTGGGAAACCAAGGGTGTTGGCTCCATCCTGAACGTTGGCAGGGTAATGGACTGACACAGAGGAAACTCATTCTCTTTGTGGCGGTGCACTAATGGGTTCTTCACAGAAGGCCAAGTCCATGGCTTCGGATGCAGATGCTCACAGGGCTGAGGGAGCAGGTCAAATCCTAAGTCCGAGGTGGGTGTTTGCATATTTACATGCCCTCACTCCCATCAAGTCCATTCCAACTCACAGGCCCATGGGACTGAGTAAAATGGCCCCCGTGGGGTTCTGAGACTGTGATTCTTTAGAGGAGTAGAAAATCTCCTCTTTCTCTAGAGGAGCGGTTGGTCATTCAAACTGCTGACCTTGAGATTAACAGTCCAACTCCTGACCACTCTTGCCGCCGTCAGAATTCTATTTACATACACAAGTGTATATATATATATATTTATATATATATCCTTTCCCAAAAGAACTCCACATTTTCAAATCATTCTTGACACTCATGGCCTTTTTTCCTTTATAGCCATGCCTTTGGTTGAAACACAGATATAAGAGAAATATTTATCTACTTATAGGAGTACAAAAGGAGCTTTGGTGGCATAGTGTTTGCATGTTGGGCTGCTAACACCAAAGTCAGCTCTTTGAAACCACCAGCCACTCCGTGGGAAGAAGAGTCTGTCTACTCCTATAAAGAGTTACAGTCTCAGAAACTCACAGGGACAGATCTACTCTGCCTCACAGGGTCACTATGAGTCAGCATCACCTCCCTGGCAGTGAGGTAGATTTTGGTTTCATAGAGATACAAGTCAGTCCTGAGCTGCTAAAGACAAGGTTGGCAGTTTGAACCCACCAGCTGCAGAGAAAGAGGAGGCTTTCTATTCCCATAAGGAGCTACAGTTTCTGAAATACCCACAGGGGAAATTTTAACCTCTCCTGTAGGATCAATATGAGTCAGAATCGACTTATCGGTGGTGAGCAAGTGGAGGGGACCCTAAACAGGTTCCGGTGGACCTTAAGAGTTCTACTTATTGTGCATGCTCTGTAAAATGTAAACCAAGATTTTACTTTTGCAAACATTATATTTTCTAAACACGTCTAACTGTGAAACTATACTCGCATGCGGGTCTTTGAACCTGGTCAGTGGTCTGGGGAAGTGAAGGGCCCTGACATCCTTTGTTGTTCTTAGTGCTGTCCAGTCATTCTGACATCAAAGGGACCTTCTTTGCAACACAAGGCAGCACTGCCCGGTCCTTTGCCAGCCTCAGGAGTAGTATGTTGGAGCCCATGATTTCAGCTACCGTGTCCTCCAGTTCACCAAGGAGTTTCCTCTTTGTGCTGCTTACTAAACCCGTTTCTGAGGAGTCCATTCCAACTCACGGTGACGCCATGTGGGTCAGCACCACGGGACCCCACAGAGCTTTCAAAGGCTGGTCGTTCAGAAGTCAATCAGCAGGCCTTTCTCCTGAGGGGCCTTGGATTTGAACCGCAAACCTTTTAATCAGCAGTGGTTGAGCGCGCTAACTGTTCACATTACCCGGGGACACCCAACCCTTCTTACCCTCATCGCTTCATAGGTGATCCATCTCCAATCCAAGAGGGCAGAGAAGATAGATAATACAGCCTGAGCTGCATATGTCAGGTCCAAACTTTTATGTGTCATGGAACAAATAGCCAAAAACCTTGATGAAATGGCTGGGAAACCTCAGTCCAAATCATTCCAAAGAAATGAGTAGCGGTGCACTCTTGGGAACTTGTGCTGTGACAGCAGCCACCAGGAAGACCCGGGTAGTCCAGAGCCTTGCCACCCTAAATATGGTCACAGACTAGCAACATCAGGAGCTTGTTAGAAGTGCAAATTCTCAAGCCCTACACAAGGTCCACTGAACCAGCGTGTGCAATTTACCAAGACCACCAACGGATCGGGGTACCTGTGAAAACCAAACCAAACCCATACTCACTGCTGTCCAGTCGAGTCAGACTCAGAGCAGCCCTATGGGCCAGGGTAGAGCTACCACTGTGCATTCCCAAGACTGTAATTCTTTAAAGGAGCAGACAGCTTGTTGTTCTCCTTCAGAATGCCTGCTAATTTAGAACTGCTAGTTTGGTGGTTAGCAGCCCACTGCCTAACCGCTAGGCCACCAGGGCTCCTTTTGTGCTTGTGAGAGGTCAAGCAAATACCATTAGTAACTAGAGAAGAACCTGGAAGAAGAAGAGCAGGGTCGGAACTGTGAGTCAATTTGGTCATTAGCACATTTCTGTGTTCACTTATTCTGTTCCTTCCCTTGTATATTCAGTCAACAATTCTTATTTGAACATCACCTCTGAGCCAGGATCTGTGATATGCTAATTAAGTTGGTTTAGGAAAGGGGTCTGCCTAAATGACTCCTGCTTCCTGGCTTTTCCTGCTTCCAGATCCCCTCTCTTTACTTCCTTCCACATTAGAAGCACATCCTTACATGTGCAGCTGATCCCTAGTTCAGGACCGGAAGTTACATGTTGGCATGCATGCATGCTCATAGCTCGCTCAGTGGGAGTGCAAAAAATCAATTCCTTCAAGAGCCTAGCACAGTCTGTAAGGTTGGGATGGTGTTAAAAGTGGTGGGTTTGGTGTTAGTTCCCTTTGAGCCCATTCTGCACAGGATGCCTTCATGTGACAGAGTAGAAATGTCCCTATTGGGTTTCCTAGTCTGTCATCGTTACCAAAGGAGCCCCGGGGGGTACTTTAAGGGAAGTGTTGGACTGTCAACTGCAAAGTCAGGGGTTCACACCTACCAGCTGCTCCGCAGGAGATAGATGAGGCCCTCTGCTCCCATGAAGATTTACAGCCTCAGAATCCCATGATTGGGTCGCTATGAGCCAGGGTTGGTTCCATGACAGACCCAAAGCCCACTTTCTATCGAGTTGATTCCAACTCATGGTGATCTTATATACTGTTGTTGCTGTCGGGTGCCATTGAGTGGTTTCTGACCCAAAGTGACCCTATGCACAACAGAACCAAACACTTCCAGGTCCTGCACCATCATCACATTTGTTCTCTGCCTGAGTCCATTGATGCAGCCACGGTGTCAATCCAGCTCATTGAGGGCCTTCCTCTTTTGTGCTGCCCCTCCACTTTACCAAGCAGGATGTCCTTCTCCAGGCAATATGTCCAACATATTTGGGAGGCAAAATCTTGCCATATATGCTGTCAAGGGCACTCTGGCCTGACTTCTTCCAAGTCAGATTAGGTTGTTCGTTTAGTAGTCCATGGCAGGGTAGAATTTTCCCTATAGGTTTCTGAGATATTATGTCTCTATAGGAATAGATAGCTTCATCTTTCTCCCACAGTGAAGCTGGTGGGTTAGAACTGTTGACTTTGCATTTAGTAGCTCTGTGAGTAGCCCGCTATGTCACCAGAGGTCCTTTACGTTTGATGGCAGTGGGGTGGAATGTTTACAATGGCAAGACCTTTTTCTCATGTGTTGCTACTGACCGCGGTCTAAAGCCCAAGTGCTTAGCCATTGGGCCACCAGGATTCTTCGTGGTAAGGATGTGTTCCTGCCAAAGTTCATGAACACTACACAGCAGTGGGGTTTTGGAACTGCTAGGTAGTTTACCTTAGGGACTGAGGCATCCATTACGCATGGTCAGCAGTCTGAGCCTTTGTCCCATGAACGAGTGGTACACCGCGCATGCTCAAAGGCTCAGGTTCCCACCCAGGAAGGGGAGGTACACCTGGCTGTGTTCTGCACCTGAATTGGCCCAACAAGGCCAGGTGAATTCAGTTCAGCCAATGAGTTCAACCAGGGTCACCAGCACGCCCCACCTCTGGGAGTGATTTAAAAGGCAGGAGCACAGATCAAACCTCGTGACTTTCAGGGAAGCTTCTAAGGAGATGCACATTTCTGAAGAGCCCTGCAGGTGCCTTTATAAACCTGAAACTTCTTCTAATTCTCATAAAACTCACTTGGATCACAAACTAGGCTTGGAGGTGAATGCTTTCTCGTGTGTAGCCAAGGAGCAAGGTATATCTCTATCCTGAGAGATCTCACAGAATCATTGATTGCCCTGGCATGTTTTGGAGTCCTGATGGTGTCATGGTTATGCTTTCTGCAACAGTTTAAAACCACTAGCCACTCCACAAGGGAAAGATGGGGCTTTCTATTCCTATAAAGAGATACATCCTCAGTAACTCACAGGGGAATTCTACCCTGTCCTATAGGGTTGTTATGAGTCAGCATTGACTCAATGGCAGTGAGTGAGTGCCCTGGCAAGTAAGCCTTGGGTATCTACATTGACTCTCAGTTTCTGGTTAGCTTTTCACCACTTCACCCCATGAACTTGAACTGCAGTGGATGAGGGTTGGGAGCTCTGGCTCTGGGGCTGCTTGCTTGAATTTTCACATCATGGCCCTGCCCGTGATGGGACCTTTGACAGTTGGGCAAATGAGCTCAAGCCCAAGTTTCCTTTTCTTCAGCATAGGCTGAGGAAGGAGATGTCTTCTTTCTTGTGTGCTAACTGACTTTTACCAGTTAGTATGAATTAGATCTTTCCACGAGGAAGATCAGGGAGAAGGGGGAAGGATGAAGCAACTTGGATAGAGGTGAAGGCAGCGTGAGGGGTCAGAGAGAGATGAAAGGACCACCATGTCACCTTTGACTACTCTTAGTGAGGCTGGCTTGGAGTGCAGGAAACGGGGAGAGTGAGGACACGGGCTAAAGGCAGTGCTCATTCATTACTTCCGGGCAGAGTTCAGCCTTTGGCATGTTTGTTGGATGCTGGCGCTGTGTTCATCCAATGAAACTTCAAACTTCTGTCCTCTCATTAACCCTTTGTATCTCCTTTGTTCATGATTTAGAACTTCTATTCTCGGGTTCTCATTAGAGCCCCAGGAAATCAGAAGTCACAAGTCACTTCTGTTTACAGAGAGGCCCCCAGCATGCAAAGGCAGGAGGGTGTGTTAACAGCACACCGGTCCAGTGGCTGGTCACGCCCATGCAGTACATTCTCCATCCCTTAGCTCAACAAAAGGAAAATCACCAAAGAAAAAAAATTTTCTTTTTCATGGATATTTACTTTTTCAGTTCCCTCCCCACCCATAATCTGTGTGAATTACAATAGAACACGCACACACACACATACACACAATTTTCTGCCAGAATGTGTTACTCCAGTACATTCTACCCTCCTCCCTCACTGCCTCCTACCCTTTTTTCTCCTATCTACTCTCTTCCCATGACACCCAATGGACAGGTAGCGGAATTCAAATTAGACCACAGTCTCAAATGTAGTTTAAAGCTCACTCACGCACTGCTATTGTGCCAGTTCTGACTCTTAGTTACAGGATACAACTGTCCTTGTGGATTTCTGAAACAACAATTCTTTGTGGGAGTTGAAAGCTGCCCTTCCTACAGGAATGCAGCAGGTGCGTTTGAACTGCCAACCCTGCAGTTAACAGGCCAATGTGAAGGGATGTTGCCACTTTGCCACCAAGGATCCTAGCATGAGGAGAACATTTATTAAATCTTCCATGGTACACAGGCAAGGGGGAGACCTGAACTACAGCTCTCGGGATTCTTGGTGCCTCGCTGTGGACAGTTCCATCCGCATCGGATCCAGGCTTCCCAAGATTTGCAGAGCCACCAGCATAGTCTTTGCTCCTCTCCAGGATTCACAATTGCTTCCTGGTTGCTCAGGTATGTAGGAGTTTAGTGGTTTTCTAATGCAATCATCCCATTTTGCAAAGAAGATGCTGATGCCCAGACCGGGGAGAAGATTATCTGAGGCCACTGAGAAGGACACCATCACCTCAAGTCCTTCTGAACCCCCACAAATTTCTGCCAACAGCACTGAGCTCTGGGTTACCTACTCAGTCTTTTGAAGCCTTAGCCAGCTGATGCAGCTGCCAGTTGGATTGATCAGGGTATGTGACCCAGAGCTCCTTAGAACACGCCCCCCCTAAATGCAAATTTACTGCCATAGAGTTGATACTGACTCATAATGACCCTATAAGACAGGGTAGAACTTCCCCTGTAGGTTTCTGAGACTAACTTTCAGCCTTTCTCCTGAGAATTGGCTGGTTGTGTGGTGGTTTAGATCTTGCAGTTAGCAGCCTTTTAGCATGAGAGGTAGGGTCACATTTCTGTTCTGATTATGCTCCATTTTCTGAGATGCCAGTGCCGAGGCTCCCCCCCTGCAGGTAGCAGTGAGATTTTTCTCACTAAACTGCGCTGGATGGGAAACTAGGGCAAGTAGTGCATCACAGCCAAGGAAGATCTCATTGATAGTGCAGTACTTGAATAAGGCAGGAAGACACAGGGGTGGCCATGTGGTGGTGGGGAAAGTGTTCCAGGTAGGAGACAGTCAGTGCAAAAGGCCTTGTGATTGGGTTCTCCAAGCTTCTTCCTGGTACAGCAAGGAGACCAATGTGAGTGGGACATGACACTCTGTGTAGTGAGGAAAGATGATCACTGTGTGGGCCTCCTGTATGATTGAGAAGCCAAGGGGAATTTTTAAACCCTAAGCCAGATCAATGCTCAAGGAAGCATCAGTCAAGACATCAAATGACACGTTGCATTGGCTAAATGTGCTACACCAGATCTTTTAAAAAGACTGAAGATCAAGGATGTTACTTTGAGGACACTGCCTGATCTTGTGCCAAATCTCGCCTTGGTTGTTAGGTTGGAGTCCATTGTTGCAGCCATGGTGTCAGCCCATCTCCTTGATGGTCAGTCTCTTTTCTTGTGGACCTTCAGTTTTACCAAGAATGATGTCCCTTTCCATGGACTGGTCTTTCCTGATAAAATGTAGTAGCTACCAGGTTGGATGTCATGCCTTTAGAACAGTGGTTCTCAACCTTCCTAATGTTGTGACACTTTCATATAGTTCCTCATATGTGGTGCTCCCCCCAACTATAAAATTATTTTTCTTGCTACTTCATAACTATAATATTGCTACTGTGATGAATCGGATGACCCCTGTGAAAGCATTGTTCGACCCCCCTCCCCATGGGGGTCGCGACCCACAGGTTGAGAATCACTGCTCTGGAACATTTTCATCATAGAAGAGAGTTCGGTTGCACAGCTCTGAGTTAGAGGGTGAGACGCGTTATTTGACATTCATTTGCTGATGTGTTTGCGAACCCAGTGGAAACACCCGGGAATGAGCATCTTCTTTAGCCATATTCCTGGATCATTCAAATGCCATCTCCCCTGTGAATGCCTCACTCCATCCTTGGCTTTCCATACTTGCCACATGAAAATGGGATAATATTTCAATACTTAGCATTATATATAACCCAGTTTTGGTAGTCTGCCTCAAACAGATGCGAGTCTCTCTCATTTTCTACTAATATTTAATTTTGATATGTGAAAACATACAAAGCAAAATCTGTTCCATTTCAACCCTTTCTGGACACAATGTTCAGTGACATTGGTCACACTCTTCATATTGAATTAACATTCTTGTTCTTTCTATTCTAGGTGTTTCTTTTTACTTAATCTCTCTGCCACAACCCTCTCACATATATTTTGACTTATCTGTAGCCCATTTAGTTTTGTGCTGATTTTTTAAAGACTGCAATACTCAAGGATGCAATCCTTTAAGAGCTAAATTGTTATTTAGTTTAAAGATGACTTCAGGGGACAGTTTCAATTCAAGGTTTGAAGAGTAACTCAGGGTCATAGTCTCTGGGACTCTTCCAGTTAAGTAAGTCTAGATAATTAAAGAATTTTAAATTATGTTCCACAAGGTTCTCCCTTTCTACCAGCATCCTTAGGAATCATGGTGCTATGGTGCCTGCTAACCTCAAAGTCAATAGTTGAAACCACCAGCCACTCTGCAGCGGAAAGCAAAGGCTTTCTGTTTCCTTAAAGAATAGCAAGCGAGGAAACCACAGGGGGTGTTCTATACTGAGTCAAAATTGACTCCATGGCAGTGAGTTTATGTTGTTATCAAAAAAAGAACACATTTTAATGGGGGCTCTGACAGATAATATAACAATCCATAAATCAATTAGATCAAGCGAGTTTGTACATATGCTGCCACCATCATTTTCTAAACACTATCATTCTACTTGACCCCTTTGATATCAGCTCCTGTTTTTTCCCTCTCTCCTCAACCCTCACACCCGTACTAAATTATATATAAATTAATATCTTTATACACACTGTCTTCTGTGTCCCTCTACCCATATTAATGTTATTCGGCCCCTAGGCTGTGTGTGTGTGTGTTCTAAATCCATCTTTGTTATAAGTTCCCTTTTCCTCCCCTTCCCTACACAGCCACCCTGTGCCCTCATGGTATCTGAGTCAGTTAGAGTTGACCAGAGAAGCACATTCATAAACACTCATGTGTCCTAAAAAAGCTTTATATAGAAGAATAATTGTATATTAAGAAAACATCCCAGCCCAGTCCAGACCACGTCCATAAGTACGAAATTAACCCATATATCCAATAACAGTGTGTAAATTTTTTTCAGACTTATGCAACACATGCAATGACACCAAGTGCTGGAAGATCACAGGGCAGTCGGTGGAATGTCTTATGGACCCAGTGGAGGTGGAAAGTGGCATGGGTCTCCACATGACTCCTCCCCGTTCAAGGCTCTGGCTGCCGTCAATGTAGATCCAAGTATCTTGTCAGCAGGAATATCAAGTCATGGGTGTCTCTCACCCCCAGGAAAGAATACAGAAGTTGCCAGAATCCTCAAGAGAAGGCCATGCCCACATTGAGACCTCACTGGCTATGGCTTGAGTGACAGTCTGGACTCCACCCCTATGCAAGATGATGGGAGATTAAAAAGCTACCACTGTATCGCTACTCCCATTGCTGTTCCTGAGGATTTTATCTGTCCTGGATTCCGTGCGTGGTTGCTATATTTTTTAATGATTTTTCTTTCAGCATCTATCTGTGGTGTCCCTGATCTGAATGCCCTGATGCAGTATCTGTGAGTCTCCTGTGAGCAGGGACTGTGTTCTCTACATCTGGGTCTTCTTAAAGCTTTGCAAAATGTTGTCATTTGAATAACACTCAATAAATATTTGTTGAAGGAATGGCATTGCAGGTGACAGTCAGTACCTATTCTCCCATCAGTTTTATGGTTGGCAGTCTTTTTCCTCTCAGACATATAGCTGAATCATTACAATGTGAGGGTCTGAGCCTGGTTATATTATTGGGACATGTAGTCAAAAGACAAAATATGTTTGCCTAAAGCACCTTTTGAGTATGATGTTTCAATAAAATGAATTGGACAGATCCTGGCAGCAGACATGTTTCAGCCACTCACAAGGTATGTGGCTTTGAGTAGTGTACCCTAAGCTCTGAATTCAAGGTAAGTAGTTTCAATGGTCAATATGCATGTGAGAGCTGGACAGTGAGTAAGGAAAACTGAAGAAGAATCAATGCATGTGAATGATGTGCAAACAATACCGAAAGTCGTCTGGGCTGTCAGAAGAACAAGCAAATCCCTCTTGGAGAAAGCACGGCCAGAATGCCCCTTAGAAGTGAGGATGGCAAGTCTTCATCTCACATCCATTGGACATGCTATCAGGAGAGACTGGTTTTTAAGAAAGGACATAATGCTTGTTAAAGTACAGGGGCAGCAAGAGGGAAGAAGACCCTTGATAAGATGGATGTCCACAGTGGCTACAGCAATGGACTCAACATGGACCAACGACTGTGGTGATGACACAAGAGCAGGCAGGGTTTCATTCCGTTGTACAGTTCCGGTCTCTGGTACAAAGGAAAATAACTTGCCCTATCCTGTGGGGTCGAGGCTATTGTGCCTGCTCTGTATTTTGTCCTAAGGTCTTGCAGTGTTGTTCTTTATACAGTGTTGTTGTTATTAGCTGCTTTTCGGTCCATTTTGACTCATAGCGACTCCCATACATTTCAGAGTAGAACTGTTCCATAGGGTTTTTAAGGCTGTGACCTTTTGGAAGCAGATTTTCAGGCCTACCTTCCTTAGGCACCTCTTGGATTCTGGGTGGGATTTAACTGCCGGCCTCCTGGGTGCTAGTCAAACACTACCCAGGGAGTCCTCCCACTGAATAGTGTGAGTGTATTCCCACCTAGGGTGCTCCTCTTCCAGTACTTGTTTGGACGGTATTCTCTTTTGATCCATAGGGTTCCATGGACTCATTTTCAGTAGTACATCATCAGGTCTTTCTTCCCAGTGTGTCCTAGCTTGGATGCTCTGGTGAAGCGTGTCCAGAGTGGCTTGCTCTGGTTATAATCGTAGCTGGTGACACCGCTTACAGCAATCAAAGCTATAGACAAATGACAACATGATGACAAACTGACAGATGGGTGGCAGCCTAGGGAAGGAATGATCAACACAACAAAACCTGAGTGGAAATCGAGCTATGGAGTCTCTGAGAGTCCAGGCTCTTCGTCCTGGCACAGCCTGGGGCAGGGCCTGGAGCCAGGAACTGTGGCTGCTGGGGTGAGGACCCCCAGCTTCCCCACTTGGCATTCCCTCCCCAAACACAGCTGGCAGCCTGTGGGAATTGTCTTTCCCCTTGCACATGACGGCACTGACGAGCATAACGCAACCCTGCTGGTGGTTAATGACTGGTGACATTTTGAGGCCGCTGCCCACCTTTGGTTGAGGGAATTTGCCAATGTTCGGAAGTTGTTGAGCTCTAACGAAATGCAACCCCTGCAAGCAAGCACTGAGTCAAGTGCACGAGGTGTGGGGCACTCTGACATCCCCGTGTGACCGTGAAAAGCAGGCTGTGGAGCAGTGGTGGCTGCTGAGGCTCCTTTCTCCTGGCAATACTGGTGTGCTGAAATGGCGGGCTGATTTGCCATGGAAAGCAGGGTTTCATGGGAACTTGAGGATTAAGAATCCACATGCCTGCAATCAATATTGTATGTTCATCGTATAATTTACTTTGAAAGGGAGACGACACAGTTCTCCGAATTTTTGGGTGAAGTAAACCACTTTTCCAAAGGAGTAAGTGGATTTCTGTGTTTATAAATCATGCCCACCACTTGGGAGTGCAGAGGAGGATATGGGAGGATGGTAAAGAAGAGCAGCAGGAGAGGACCTGAAGACCTCATGTTTCCTCAGGGTCAGGGGCCAGGCGAAACCAAAGTCCCTGGAACACCACTGTCTCTCTGGAATGGTATTAGCACAGCTTGTTATTTGCATACTGTACTGAGTTCATTCTGACTGGCAGCGCCCCTATAGGGAAGAATAAACATGCCCCAATGAGTCTCTGAGACTATAATTCTTTACTCAAATAGAAAGCCTCATCTTTTTTCCATGGAGGAACTGGTGGATTCAGAACTGCTGACCTGGTGGTTAGCAGGCCAACACGGAACCTACTATACCACCAGGACATTTCTGTTTAGCCTAGAGACTTTCAAATGGATAGAACAAGACCCATCCCAACCCTGTTCACAGCTATTAACCCCCCTTTCTGTGAAGTCCCCACTACGTTCTGTAAAGTTCACCACTTTCTCCGTGTGTGTGTGTGTGTGTCTGTGTGTGTGAGAGAGAGCTATAAAAACAGGAACTTTGACCTCTTTTTAGAACTCTTGCAATTCCAGGGCTTGCTCAACAAAGCACGAATCCCCAGTGTCTTCAACCTGACTTGTCCCATGTGGAAATACACATTGGGTTTCCAGACACACTGAGCTAATGAGTGAGTGGACACTATTGTGCTATCTAAACAAACCCTGTGTGACAGGGCTGCACCTGCCTTACTTAATTGAATAACCAGAACCGTTTTCTAAAATAGGTAATATCAACTTAATCTCCCTGCCATCGAGTCACTGCTGATGCATAGCGACCTTGTAGGTCAGGGGAGAATTGCCCCCATGGGTTTCTGAGCCTGTAACTCTTGACAGGAGTAGAAAGCCTCATCTTTCCCTCACTGAGTGCTGCTGTTTTCGAACTGCTGAGTTTAAGGTTAGGGACACAATGTGTAACCCACTACACCACCAGGAGATGCTTGTGTCAACTTTCTATATAGAAAAATGAAATGTTGCCAGGTCCGATGCCATCTTCATGGTCACTGCTGTATGTGAGTCCAAAGTTGTGGGCCAATACATCTCAAGGAGAATCGCCTGCATATCCAATGACACATCCCCGCACCAAACCCGATTCCCTTTTCTACTGATCAGCCATGCTTAATGACTTGGCCAAAGTGAGCAAGCATAAATCCTTCCAGCCTCCCTTGCCAGGCACAGTGTGGTTTCTGAGAGCAGTGTTTCTTCTACAATGGGAGTGCTCATGCTTTTGCCACACTCGGCAGATTCTATGAATATTTTGACTTTTTTTTAAAACTTATTTGATCATAGAGCATGTTTCCCTTTTCCCTTTGTATGAGATGACAAAATTTCACTCACTTCCTAGTCATCCAAGGAAAGAGTAAACTTCCCTGCCCTGCCAGCGAAGGGCTTGGCCAATAGAATAAAAGTGGAAGGAGTTGTGTGCCACTCTCGATCAGAGGTTTTAAGAGAAATGGTCCTTTTGTTGCTTACCTATCCTTCAAGAGGAAGGAAACCTGGTAATATAGTTGTTATGCGTTGTCTCTTAACCTCATGAGTCACACACATGCAAGTCTTTCAATTTCAAAACCTGATTGTTCCCCTGCAAAAAGCTGACAGAGATAAGCAACAACTGCTTGTAGGCTGGAAAGATTGCCCAAACATAGTGTACTTTGGGGATTTTTACTGCCAGGAGAAATACAGGCGATGTGGCAGGTGACGGTCCTAGTATCTCTCAGCTGCCAATCAGAGGCAGGTTCTGAGCCTTCAGGCAGGGCCACTGGAGGAAGTGGCTCATGGTGATGCTGCCATAGTCCATCCCAGATCAAGCCCTCTGAGGTGCTGGGTTACAGAGCTTTGGATTGGCACTCAGTGAGGGAGGCTTCAAAGCTCCTTCCTTTCTTAAACTTGCTCCTGCAACCACATTCTTTCTGAAGGTCCTTGGCAGTAAACCGAAATCCCAACCAATTTGCTAAGTCAGGACAAAATGCAAAATTGATGGTGCCGAGAGACATTAAACCACCTACAACCTTTTAGACCATGTCAACAGATCATCCGTAACCTCAACTGCAGAAACATTTCACTAAATCCTCTGTTTCTCCACAAAGATTAGGAATGCCCTTCTATCTTTTCAAAACAGATATTGGTCTGGCACCACTTCGGTTCCAGCTGAGGTAGTGGATTCCCCTGAGCTAAGCTCTAGAGAGGATCACTTAATCTTCATTCAAGATATATGTCATGAGGACTGTAGATCATGCAGGGACTGCACAATCCCTCTGTATCAGCAGCGGCTGCATCACGGCCTGGCCCATTTGGAAGAGAGACGGACCCATGGCAATTATAAGGCAAGATGCTGAGGGTGCTGGGGTGGTCTAGGGATACAGGAAAGGAACTATTGGGCATGGAGGCAATTATGAAGGGTTCTTTTTTCCCATGGACCAAACCCATGCCAGTTGCCATGAAGTTAACTCTGATTCATAGGGACTCCTTTGGGCCAGAGTAGAACGACATTCTGTTGTTTTTTTTCTATAACTGATTTTGTTGTTGTTGTTTGAAATGCAGCACCAGGCCTTTCTTCAGAGACACTTCTGGCTGTGCTTGAAGCTCCAACCTATGAGTTAGTAGCCCAGTATGTTAACCAACTGCACCACCCAGGGACTCCTCCATGTGACTAAAGAATGACTTAAGGACTTCCCCCACAGACCCAAACCAAAACCAAATCCACTGCCATGGGGTTGACCTCATATATGGCACAATAGACTGGCTCTGCTGATTTTCAGAACTGCACATCTTTACGGGAGCAGAAAACCCTCATCTTTCTCCCAAGAAGTAGCTGGTGGGTTTGAACCATTAACTTTGCCATTAGCAGCAGCCCAACTCTTAACCCAATATACCACCAAGAGTGGTTCAATTTGGAAAAATAGTATGTGATCACCTATCTATGAAGGGAAACCCCTCTCATAGAGTGCACTTACACAAATGAGAAAGAAATGAGTCCCCAAATGCCCGTCTTAATCAACAATCTGGGGAAGGGTGTTCTGGGAAGCAGCTTTCAAATGTGCCTGGAGATTATACAATTAATCAACCTAATCCCTGTTTTAAAGAGCCCTGGTGGTACAATGGCTAAGGACTGGGTGGCTAAACAAAAGGCTGGTAGTTTGAACCTACCCATGGGCTCTAAAGGGGAAAAGACCTGACGAGCTGGTCCCATAACGATCTCAGCCTAGGACACCTTTGGGGGGCAGTTCTACTCTGTCCTGTAGGGTCACTATGAGCTGATATCAACTTAAAGACACACAGCACGTTTGACTCTACGTCATTTGTTGATAGAGTTTGTGCAGAGCATTCTGAGTAGAAAACACTCAGGGTCATCTGACATCAACCAGTAACATTCTCTTTCCTTGAGAAAGACTGTGGAAAGGGATGAGGAGGGAGCTTTCAAAAGCGTGTGGAAAAGTGATACGAAAAAATAATGGAATTTTGCCATGAGCTTTTTGAAGCTCTCTTCATGAGAGCTAGTCCTCCATGGAGGTTTCTAGAAAAGTGAAACACGAAGGAAGAGGCTGTTAAGTCCCACTGAACAATTCCAGGGGAGAATGGGTCTTGACTCAGAGTACTTGAGCATTCTGGCTTATTCCTTCAAATAGCAAATCAGACTAGACCAGGTTCTGAGACTCAAGGAAGGCAAATAAGACACACCAGGACCATGATTCAGACTTATGGGGAAAGTCACACAGGAGCGGGAAGGCCTCTTTACCTTGTGTGCCTGACAAGTGTCTCATTTGCCTCATCTAAAACCCAGCCCTGGAAAAAAGGCTAACAGTACCAGCTTCAAACTTGTGTTTGAATCTTGTCTCTGTCACTTATTAACTTAGCCACCTTAAATCCCTTCCTCTAGTTTTCCATCTGTAAATGAGGCACAGTTCCAATCATAGGGCCTTCAGTAAATGGCTATTATTAGCTAGGCATGCACTCCTGTTTTCTAGGCGAGAGTTCTCAGCCAGGTTTTTGTGGGAGCTTGTTCTTCAGGGTATTGTCATAGATGAGTGTGTCACCCAGATTCCTCTCAGGGCCAAGAGAATGATTTCCCCAGCTGCTGAGAGAGCCACTGATAGAAAAGGTCCCAGCTGTCTGGCCCCTTTTAGGATTGCCTCAGCTGATGAGAGCTCATCCAAGGTCTGCTCCTTCCCCAGACTAACCTTCATCCAACGACTTGTCAATGTAGGGGTATAAATGGCATAGTGGAGGCATTTGACCCCCCTGTAACTTCACAAAAGGCAATGGAGGAAAATCAAGATAAACAGCCCAAGGCTGATTCCTATGAGACAGAAATCACAATGCCTCCACCCTCGTTTCTTTTCACAGTTTCTGACACCAACCATCCCTACCATGACACTCTCTTCTTCTCTGCTGGGTTTGATAATCCTTAAGTGGCAATGGCCACACAGAACTCGCAAACAATACTTATGTTTCTGGGGTTAATTGGGGACCTAGCAGGTGACAATTCAGGATCAGAAATGACTGGGGATATAGTTCTTCAGTCAGGACAGTCTCTTCCCAGTGGTGTCCAGAGGCAGAACTTTTTCTGGTCCTTGGCCTCTGCCCTGCAGCTCCTTGACCTCTGCTCTGCTTGGGACCATGTACAAAGTTCTTTCAGCTCTGCTGATAAGTGCGTTGAGGCAGCCTGCTTTGTCTGGAAGCCTTGGCCCAAAGACACTCAGCTTTCTCATTCTGTGTGCTGGTCAGCTCCCTGTTCTGGGGTCTTGGTGCTGCTGCCTCTGCTTCCATGAGCTATTTATCTGCCACTGTTTTTCATTGTCTCCTGGTGCATCCAGTGTCAGGGATCTCTGTCTCCTGGACAGAGGTGGTGCTCAGAGTAATGATCCTGGGTCCAAAGAGCACACTCCACTGCTGGCTCGTCTTTCTCGGTGCTCTTGAAACTCCACTTTCTGTTTCTGAGTTAACTCACCCAGGATGACCAAACCGACCAATCCCTACATTAGGGCTCTACAGGTCTTACTTGAATGGTCTCACCTCTTCGAGGATGCCATGCACCTTACTGATATTATTAGCATGCTGTCTACTTCCCTCGGTGGCATAGTTCCACCCTGTCATTGGTAGGAGTTACAAAGACTATAGCTATCAAAAGAGATAGTGTCTGGGGTCTTAAAGGCTTGAAGGTGAACAAGCGGCCATCTCGCTCAGAAGCAAATAAGCCCACATGGAAGAAGCACACCGGCCAGTGCGATCACGAGGTGCCCAAAGACCAGATATAAGGCATCATGCAAAAAAAAGATATAAGTGTGTGTATGTATGTGTATGTATGTGTATATATATATATTATATTAAATGAAGGGGGAAGTGCAGAGTGGAGACCCAAGGCCCAAGTGTCGGCCAATGGAGATCCCCTCATAGAGGGGCTTAGGAGAGGAGATGGGTTAATTAGGGTGTGAGGTAGTATCGATGAAGAACACAGCTTTCCCCCAGATCCTGGATGCTTCCTCCCCCCAACTACCATGATCCGAATTCTACCTTGCAGGGCTGGATAGGACAGAGGCTGTACACTGGTACATATGAGGGCTGGAGGTACAGGGAATCCAGTGTGGATGATACCTTCAGGACCAAGGGCGTGAGGGACGATGCTGGGAGAGTGGAGGGTGAGTGGGTTGGAAAGGGGGAACTGATTACAAGGAGCCACATGTGACCTCTTCCCTGGGAGAGGGACAGCAGAGAAGGGGGGAAGGGAGACCCCGGATAGGGCAAGATATGACAAAATAACGAGGTATAAATTACCAAGGGCATATGAGGGAGGGGGGAAAGGGGAGGGAGGGGGAGAAAAAAAAAAGGACCTGATGCAAGGGGCTTAAGTGGAGAGCAAATGCCTTGAGAATGATTGGGGCAGGGAATGTATGGATGTGCTTTATACAATTGATGTATGTATATGTATGGATTGTGGTAAGAGTTGTTTGAGTCCCAAATAAAATGTAAAAGAAGAAAAAAGAAAAAAAATGATTAGGGCAAAGACTGTACAGATGTGCTTTATACAATTGATGTATGTATATGTATGAACTGTGAAAAGAATTGTATCAGCCCCAATAAATTGTTAAAAAAAAAAGACTATAGCTAGAGGAGAACTAGTAAGCAATTCGCTGCAACGTATTAGGCTACAAAGTCCCAGGCTACTGGTCACCACTTGGCCAGGTCCCAGTTACAGAGCTCCCTGTGATGGCTCCTTTTGCATATCAATGTGGCGAGGCTATGGTGCCCAGTTTTTGGGTCAAACAAGCATTCATCTATTTGCTCTTGTTTTTTAAACATTTTATTAGGGGCTCATACAACTCTTATCTCAATCCATACATATACATACATCAATTTTATAAAGCACATCTGTACATTCTTTGCCCTAATCACTCTCAAAGCATTTGCTCTCCACTTAAGCCCTCCGCATCAGGTCCTCTTTTTTTTGTCCCCTCCCTCCCCACTCCCCCTCCCTCATGAGCTCTTGATAATCCACAGATTGTTATTTTGTCATCTCTTGCCCTTTCCGGAGTCTCTCTTCCCCCCTTCTCTGCCGTCCATCTCCCAGGGAGGAGGTCACATGTGGATCCTTGTAATCAGTTCCCCCTTTCCAACCCACTCACCCTCCACTCTCCCAGTATCACCCCTCACACCCCTGGTCCTGAGGGTATCATCCACCCTGGATTCCCTGTGCCTCCAGCTCCAATATGCACCAGTGTACAGCCTCTGCCCTATCCAGTCCTGCAAGGTAGAATTTGGATCCTGGTAGTTGGGGAGAGGAAGCATCCAGGATCTGGGGGAAATCTGTGTTCTTCATCGGTACTACATCGCACCCTGACTGACCCATCTCCTCTCCTAAAGCCCTCTATGAGGGGATCTCCAGTGGACGACATTTGGGCCTCTGGTCTCCACTCTGCACTTCCCCCTTCATTCTCTATGGTATATATATATACCCATATACACACAGAGATATGTATACATATATATATTCTTTTTTTTTTTTTTGCATGATGCCTTATACCTGGTCCCTTTGGCACCTCATGATCGCACCAGCTGCTGTGCTTCTTCCAGGTGGGCTTTATTTCTTCTGAGCTAGATGGCCGCTTGTTCACCTCATCTATTTGCTCTTATGAAGGAGTTGGTCTCAAGCAAAATAGAATACTTTCCATAATGTGGGAAGTGGTAAACCTCTCAGCCAAAGGCCTTCAGCACAGAAAGGGAGTTTCCCTAGGGTGTGTTCTGGCCATTCTTATTCTTGTCTTTTCCCATCACCTAACCTATGGATTTTAAGATGAACACCGACAGAGCTCTTTAGGCTGTTGCCTGACCTATGAATTTGGAACTTGCCATTCCCCTATGTGAGCCAATTCCTAGAAATAAGCCTCACTCTCTGGGGCTCTGGTGTCGTAGTGGGTGGCCCATTGAGCATCCAACAGCAAGGACATCAGTTTGAAAACACCAAGGGCTCCTTGAGGGAAAGATGAAGCTTCGTAATCTCCTGAAGAGTTACAGTCTCCAACACCCAAAAGGTCAGTTCTATACTGTTTTACACAGTCACTTTGAGTCCACCTTGATGGCAATGAGTGGCCGGTGCAGTGGTTAACCATAGGAGCCCTGGTGGATATATCGATATCTCCAGTTTCAGCTATATAACTGGTTTGGTTTCTCTAGGGCACACTGACTATGACACTCTCCATAGGCAGGGCTGAGACCTCTGTTGAGATTTCCCTCCTGTGCCCTTCCTTGATTCCCCCCACAGGTGCTTATTCCCTGAGCATTCCTCAATAAATGTCAGGAATCCAGAGCTAATTCCATCACAGTGTCTCCTTCTTCCAGGGAGTCTGAATGGCTTCCGGGGAGTATGAACTGCAGTCTCCATCCAACTTCCTCCTTCTATTTCTATGATCTGGACCTTATTTGGGGCTCATTTGGTTGTAAACAGACAAAGAGACCAATACTTGGAAGAGAGAATCCTAGGAAAATGGAAAGGTGGGGAGAACAAGAGGACAGCTGGCTCTGTCGACGGTTCCTCACCACCACTGGCATGTTCCTGTGTTCTTTGTGTCTGTCTCTCAGGGCACATGCTGTAATCTCGCAACATAGACCGTCTCCTCCACGTGGCGGGATATGTGCTTCTGAATTATGCTTCTTAGATGCTGGCCACTTGCAAAAGCGGGACTTTCTTTTTCGTTTTTTGGTTGGAAATGCTCCAGTAAAAGCGTCTAGTTGACCCATCTTATGTGAGTGTCTCCACTGGGCCAATGAAAACAGCCTTGTGACCGTATTGAAATGTGGTGTCTTCCCCAGGGAAATGATGTTTCAGCCAGTGAGGTAGTTCACAGGGACAGATAAGAAAGGGGGTTGGGACAGATTAAAATAATAATGACTACTTTTAAAGAATAGGGCCTTATTATTTTTCGCATGCCCCCATCTGAACACCCTACCACTGAATATAGGCAGGAGGTAGGGCCCACCTGTCACTCAAGCAGCTAAAAATGTACAGCACTTGCTGTAGCAGCTGCTAATGTGCCCATGTATTAGCACTTAGCACCCACCACTCTCATAAATGCCAATGGACTCACAGGAAGCACATGTAACTCCCCACACAGGGAACAGTCATTGAGCAGACAGGGGAGTTGACATCCTCCAGGACCTAATGCCACTTTAACCAATGACACATGAGGATAGGTGGAGCCACACTCCAGTTCCCTCAGCCTTTGGGTGGGACAACTACAAGAGGATTTATACTGTCTCTGGGAACCTACTCAATGACATTTCTTTATCGGTACCTTCCCTTTGCTCTATCAGTATTAACCTTCTCTACTGGTCCTTCCTGGAGGCACCTCCCAAGGAAACAATAGTCTAGCTGCCATTCCAGTTCTAGTGGATTCCAATTCTTGGTGATCGCATTCATGTGAGTCAATCAGAACTGTGCTTTCTGCAGATTCTTTCTCTCCCCTTTTTAAGAGTAGTTTTAAGGACACTGTGAAAGCTTCCCACCGTCCAGTTCCAGAACATTTTCATCGACCCTGCAGCCATTAAGCAGTCATTCCCCATTGCCCCTCCCACCCCACCCTGGGAAACCACCAATCTACTCTATGGCTTTACGGGATTTACCCGTCCAGCATTTTTCCTCTAAATGGACTCACAATACATGGCATTTGGTGTTTGGCATCTTTCACTTCATGTCTTGCGTTCACCTGTGTTACAGAGTCTGTCCGAATCAAAGGCCTTAGTTTTCTTGTGGCAGACTATATGTATATCCCACTCAGTGTAGATCATATTTTCTCTATTCTTCTACTGAGGGGTATTGTTGGCTTATTTTTTACCTTTTGCCCATAGTGATTAGTGCAGCATCCATCTGGGTACTCGTCTTTCATTCTTTTAGATATGCACTTGGGAATGGACTCCCTGGATCAGCTGGCAAGGGTTCATGACCAAGTGGGTTATGTTGGGCTGCTAACCGTAAGGCCAGCATTTTGGACCCTTTAGCTACTGCGAGATAGAAATGCTCTCATAATGATCCACAGCCCCCCAGACCCTCCAGCCGCAGTTCTACTCTGTCCTTTCGGGTTGCTGTGAGTCAGAATCGACTCGATGGCAGTGGTAGTGATGAAGCCAGCGATTTGCCCCACTGTGGGGGGTTCAGACCGCACTACCTCCTTGCCACATGTCCCCAGTATTGTCCTCTATTGCAGTATGCTCCAGTAAGGGACAACATGTTATGAGCTGTTGTCGGCCCTACAGACATCTCTGTGTTTTAGCAGCTCCATGCAGGAACGTCATCCTCGGGGCTTGGTGTGCCGATAATGGGGTCTAGACCGACTATCCCTTTATCTTTTTCTTTTTCAGTTTGCTTCCATGTGGACGTGATGTGCCGGCCCCTCACCTCACCTGTAGGTTTAGTGTGGTCTGTTGCACATACATTTAGGGAGGGGGTCAGTTTGGCTCTGGTTGGGGCTGGCCCTGTAGCCCAATCTTCTCATGTATTCCTGCTTGCGGTTACATTGCTCTCATGGTTTGGTGTGTTCAGGCATTGTTTGAAGCCATCTATGTATTTGGCAAACATAAAAATTATATGCTTTCCATTAAAGTTATTTACCATTTCCCAAAACCTTTATGACAAACCAGAAAGCATAGCAAAGATGTCCTATTTCTTTACTGTTAAGTTGGGAGATATTTATTAATAGTGACTTTGATTTTTGATATTTATTAAATAAATAGAAAAGTAGTAGAAATTGGAGCTATTGGATCTGGGAACATGGTCCAAGAAACTAAAAAAAAAAATCACCTCTGATGATATAGACATTTTTTTCTTGAAGTATGGATCTTATTTTTTCCAATAGTTTTATTGACATATAATTCACATATCATACATTAATATTTATAGTTCACTAATATTAAAGAGTTGTATAATTATTGCTACAATCAGTTCTAGAACTTTGTTTCCTTTTTACACTCATTATTCTCCCCATTTCCCTCCAAACTCCTTTCCTATATCCTCAGTAAGCTATTAATCCCTTAACTCAGTTACTGTTCCCATAGATTTACCTACCCGGGGTTTCATAAACTGGAAAACATGCAAAATAAAAAAGGAGCTACAATAATAACAAAGTAAACTAGTGAAAAACTCCAGTAAAAAAGAAAGGAAGTATTAAAAACTATGACAACTTTCAAATGGGTCAAACAGTAGATCAAATGATGAGGTCTTACATCTTAAGTTTCCAGTGCTCTCTAAGAGCAAGGCTATTCACATCCCTGGACTCTGGTCAGAAGGGCTCACTGGAGACTCACTCCATGTGGGGGCCTTGCAGATGAATTTTGGGATCTCATTGTCATCCATAGCCTTCTGCAAATTGTGTATTCACAATTTAAGCCCTGATAACTTTCACTCCTTTAGATTTGGATTTTCTTGCTTAGTCTTTGAATCACACAGACTCACCTCTCAGTTTAGTGTCTAGCCACATAGTTCATGTTCTCACCCCTTTTGATCAGTGTAATTCACTTCTTTGCAATTCATTCTTTCTTTGTTTTCTTAATCAGCTTATTTTTAAATCAATCTTATGGAGAAATTTATGTATGATAAACTATCTTTGTAATATACCATTTTTATAATCATTTTCAATTTATAGCAAAATGATGAAGTACAAAGGGCTCCCATGTACCCTTTCTGTCTCTTGGACACAGTTTTTCCTTTCATTAATACTTGCATTGTGCATTAGAATTGCTACCACTGGAGAACCAATACAGCAGCATTATTATTAAGTATAGTACCTCATTTACATAAGGCTCCTACTCTGTGCTGTGTAGTTCTATGGATTTTGACAAATGCACATTGTCATATGACTGCCAGCAAAATCACCTGCAGAATAGTCTCACTGCCCTAACACTCCTTTTGCCTATTTCCTTTCTTCTTCCCCTTGAGTCCCTAGAAACCACTATTTTTTTTAAAACTGGTTCTAGAGACTAGACTTCTCTAGGGTGTCATAGAGTTGGAATCATACAGTTCATATGCATTTTAGGTCCACCCATATATTTCCATAGCTTGCTAGATCATTTCTTTGTATTGCTGAATAATATTCCGTCTCGTGGCTGGACTGGAGTTTTTGTGTAGCACAAAGAGTTAAATCCTAAACTCTTAACTGGAAGAGTTGTTTCTGGAACTTACCCAACAGCCCCTCCAAAGAAGGGTAACAGGCATGAAAACCCTCAGAAGGGGTTGAGCTCTGAGTTGCCACATGTTGAAATTGACTTTATGTTCCATAGTTCATCCAGTCACCAACTACAAGGCATGTTGTTAGGTTCTTGCGTGCCATTGACTCAGCCCCAACGTAGCAAGCCTATGTACACGAGAGTGAAATGCTGCCCCGCTCTGCATCCTTCTCACAACTGCTGCTGTTTGAGGCAGGTGCTGTAGCCCCTGCCCCTTTCCTGTCATTGCATCTGCAGCCCTCAACTTCCCCTGCAGTGTCATGTCCTTCTCTTGGGACTGCTGTGCCTGCACAGCCTGTGCGAAGTATGGGAGACAGCTCACAGTCCTTTCCTCCAAGGATCAGTCACGTTGTACTTCCGCTAAGACCTTTTTTTTTTTCTTCAATTTTTTGGCAGTCCAGAAGCTATTCAGTATTCTTCACCAACACCATAATCATAGATATCATTTCTCAGTTTTCCTTATTTACTGTCCAACATTTCCTTTCACATGATATCATTGAAAATACTGGGTCAGAGGTCCCCCCCAGCACCACCCCCAGCCCATTTGTCCAATAAAGTACATTATAATGCTTCTTGGAAGCTAGGGGTTAAGACCTGATCTCTCATGCTTTGGACGTATAATCAGGGGAAACCAGCCCTGGAGAAGGGCGTCATACTTGGTGAAGTTAGTTGAAAAGAGGAAGATCTTTAGCAAGATGGATTTGCTCAAGTCAACCAGTGTGGTGATGTGAAGGACCGGGCAGTGGGGCCTTCTCTTGTAAATAAGGTGGCTGTGATTTGGAACTCACATGGGGGCACTTACCAACACCCTGCACCCATTAAGGGCGAACTATTCAGTGATGCAGTGAGCCTCAAAAGAAGATCGAAGGAACACATGGCATCACCGGACCGAAGGAATTAGTTGACCTATTTCAAGAGACAGCGTGTGACCAAGAATCGGTGGTATTACTGGGAGAAATGCAAGCTGCAGTGAAGGCACTGTGACAAACAAGGCTCTGGGAATTGAGGAAGTACCAATTGAAATGTGTCAACTAGCGGATACTATGCTGAAGCACTTACGACTCTGTGCCAAGTAATTTGGAACGCAAAGAGATACGTGTCAGTGCCATTCCAAAGAATGGTGAATCCAAGGAACACAGCAAATATTGAACAATATCATTAATATTCCATGCAGGTGAGATTTTGCTGAAGATCATTTTACACTGACAGGGCGCTGCTAGAATTTCTAGCTGGACTCAGAAGAGGATGTGGTTGTAGACTCTGAGGTATCATTGCTAGTGTCAGGTGGGTATTTACAGAAAGCAGAAATCACCAGAACGATGATTATTTGTGTTTTATTAAATATGCAAAGGCATTAAACCATGATTCATTAGAATCGTAATAAATAATGTATGTGATTTAGAAACATGGGCTTTCTTGTACTCTCCGTTTTAGTCAAGCCAAGGTTGTATGTAGACATAAAGGTGGTCATTTGAACGCACAGGGTCCTGCGTGGTTTCAGATCCAGGAAAGGGTGTGTCAGGGTTGTGTCCTTTCTTCGTGCTTATCCAGTCTTCGCGTTGTGCAAAGAAGCTGAGCAGCTGGAGTTTATGAAGACAACTGTGGCCTCAAGATGGTAGGAAGAGCCAGTCACACCTGTGGGATTCAGGTGACACAGGCTCACTTGCTGACAGCAAGTGGGTGATATGTCCCTGAAGGGCTTTGTAACAATCCAGACATGCTGGAGTATGGGCTCTATAAGTAAGTTTTTAATTGCGAGGATGGTGCTGAGTAATTTTTTTTTAAAGCCAGTGGCAGGCCAAATCAATCTGGGAAGCTATGGGCTAGACTCCTCTTCAACAAGGATTACACCTCAATGTTAAGAAAACAAAACCCCAAAGTTTCTAAGGACCCTTTTCTGCATGGCTCTCGTATGAAGGCGAGGGAAGAGACTGAGAATTCCCTGTAACTGTGAGCAGGATTCCCTGGAATGCCATCCTGCTGCATTTAAAATGAGCCCTCTGAAAGGCAGGAGGAAGGATGGAGCTGAGCCTATTGTTTGGATGTGAGATCCCTGTGCAGCGAATCTCCTGGATTCAGGACACAACAGTGCTTTGTTCTGTTGTCCTGTGTATCAGGTCTGACCCACGACACCCAACAACAATTGACATTTGATACTGAGCGTTTTCCTTATGCCCTGTGTGCCTTTCCGGTGAAGTGCCTTCTCAAATATTTTAACCCATTTTGTAATTGGGCCGTTTGAGTTCTTATTGTTGAATTTTAGTAATTCTTGTGTATTTTGGATATAAATCCTTTATCAGGTGTACATCTTATAGATTTTCCCATTTTCTTCTCGAACTTTTATAATTTTACATTTTGCAATTTGGTCAGTGCTCTGTTTTAAAGTAGTGTTTTGAAGGATGTAAGGCTAGTGTTCAGATATTTGGGGCATGCTGTTGTTTTGTTAATCCAGTGCATTTATTATACAGCCCGTCATTTCTTTATTGGATTGTCTTTGCACACTTTTGAAAGATCAATAGACTAGATTTGTGTTGGTCTATTTAAATGCTATTTTACTGATCTATTTGTCTACTGTTTTACATAAACCATACTGCCTTGATTATTTTTCTTTCAAGATAGAAGCATTGCTTAAAGTCAGCTATTAACTGACTGTAAAAGAGGTGACCTTATTCTAGTTCATGTGCAATACGCTCCAGTATCCTTTTAAAAATGGATAAAATGAGTACATTGGTTGGAGTAGCATGTATGCCTATCACATATGGGATATGCTGTTTACACAAATATTCTGTGCTGAATTGTGCCACGGGGGCTCTATTACCATTAAGAGTCAGAAAACTTGAGTTCAAATCTCATATCTAAATTCAAAGCCAGTGGGAAAGCTGTCCATTCAGTGCTATTTGCTTACATCAGCTGTGTTGTAGGTTAAATTAACTTACCTGAACGTAGTTGAGTGACAATGGAATGATATACTATATATGCTTGTGGTATATACAAATAATAACACAATTTTTAGTGTTAATTGTGTGTCCGATTACACAGGAATTCTGTAAAGTAATGAATATGAACATGTTATAGGCTAGGCAAGACTATAAATGTAGAGCAGTGTTGAGATTAAAAATAGTCTGTAGATTTTTATTATGATCATGTGGTCCCTGGGTTTTCCAAATGATCGAGAGCTCAGTTGTTTACAGAAAGGTTGGAGGTTTGTGTCTACCTAGAAGCTCCTCGAAAGAGAGACCAGACAATTCACTTCTGGAAAAAATCAGCCAATGGACATTCATTAGAGAACAGCTCTACTGACATACATGGGCTCAGCATGAGTCATAACTGACTTCAAGGCAACTGATAGCATGGTGGGTTAGGAGTTGGGCTGCTAAATGCAAGATCAGTGGTATGAAACCACCAGCTGCTCCTTGGGAGAAAGATGAGGCCTTCTACTACTGTGAAGAGTTACAGGTTAGGAAACCACAGGGGGCAGGTTCGACCCTGTCTTCTGGAATCATTATGAGTCAGAATTGACTCGATGGCAGTGAACCAATATTGATTATGTATTTATGCAATTATATTTTTAACCTGCAGCCTCGAAGAAATATTTTATTGGCAAGAAAAGAAGGCAACCGTTTAAATTTCTCATTAACAGAAAGTTTTGCTGTTCTTGTGGTGCTCAGTCCCTTTCTTTCCTTCAGCACGTGGCGTTGGAATTTGACAGTGCCTCGGCAATACCAATTTCAGTCGATCCCAACCTCTAATAGCATACAGCCCAAGAATTCATTTAGGTACAAAATGTTGCAAGTTCTTTTAAAGATTTGTGGTAACTCTGTGTATTAACTTCATGGAGCACCATTGGAGGATAAATTATAGCATTTGCTGTCAGTGTGGGTTCCCCTACTTTCTTTTCCTTTCTCCAGTGAGCTGTTTTATTTTTAAGTCAGATTTATTCATATGTAATTTGCATATCATCATATTTATCCTTTTAAGGTGAAAGTTCTCTGGATTTTGAAAAATGTGAGCAATCATGTATCCACTAACACAATCAAGATATAGCACAAGCTCATCACTCCCCAACGGGCCTTCGTGCCTCTGCGCTTCGTCTCTTTGCCCAACGCTCAGGCCATGGGAACCACGGATCTTTTTTCTTTCCCTGCCCTTTTATTTGTTCCAGGATTCCATTTATATCAAATATGTGAAGTTCTGTGAAGTTTGTAAGTTTGTCAGAACAAGTGGTGTAGTTCTTGTGTCCTCTTACTTCAGTGCAAGAAGAGCCCTGGTGGCAGAATGGGTGACATGTTGAGCTGATCACCACAACGTTAGCAGCTCAACCCCCCCATTGGTCCACTGGAGAAAGATGAGACTTTATTCCTGCAAAGACTTGGGAACCCAAATGCAGAGTTCTACTCTATCTGATGAGTTGGAATTGACTTGATGATCTTGGATTTTTTTTTCAAGTGCAAGAAATTCTTCTTATTATTTTCATTGATTTGAAAGTTGAAGTGGTTGTGATGGCTAATTAATTGCATGTAGTGGTTGGTTCAATTGTTTCAAAGTTAGGATGAATTCACATAACATGAAAGCAGTGGTTCTCAACCTGTGGGTCGTACTCCTTTGGGAGTGGGTGTTGAATGACCCTTTCACACGGGTTGCCTGATTCATAACAGTAGCAAAATGACAATTATAAAGCAGCAATGAAAATAGTTTTGTTTTGGGGCTCACTACCACATGCAGAACTGTGTTAAAGGGTTGTGGCATTAAGAAGGTTGAGAACCACTGCATTAAAGGGTCAGTAGGATTCGTCGCTACGTGGGAATTTTGTTACCTGGTACTGCCTGTATGTCCAAATTTACCCATGGAGGCATGCGTGGGTGTATGAGTGCTGTGTCCATGTTTGTGAGTGGTTCGAGGCAGGTGGTAAAGGATGGTGCTAATGAGCCCCAGGGCCCAGGCCTCATTTATCGCCCGAGAGGCTGATGGGATGGGATTTTTAGAGGGCAGCACAGTTGCTGAAAATCAGAGAAAGGAGGAGGTTTCTTTTCTCAGTTGCCTCTCAGTCAACCCTGTTGACTGCTGACATGGTAATGGAACTAAGGAAATAGCTTTACTGCTGGGGAGAAGTCAGTTGATCTGTATGAAAAGGAGAATAATAATAACATCAGCATCAGTGCTGTTGTATCTGTTACACTGGCCAATTTGGAGTGCTACTGTTGCTCCACACATTTTGGTAGATGGCCAGCAATACAGCTGGAGAACACTAAATTGACTACAAAAGGGTCAATTGATGGGCAATAGAAATTCTTCCCACACACATGGGTGAGAAGGAAACTCATTACTTACCTCCTTACGAGTAGAGCTTCAAATCACTTAGTACCTCCATCCTAGGAAGTTTCATATCCTGATAAATTGGGATAATTATATAATCTTCTATTTTAGATTGTAGCATTATCATAGATGCAAATAGGTGGAAAGACAATACTAACAAGTATTTAAGTTTCTGCCACATGCGCACTTATGGATGCTTTAAATACATCTTACAAGCCGGACAGAAACCCTTAAAGGGGGCTTTGTGATTCCTATTTTCTACATACATAAAGTAAGCGGAGCCTTTCGAGGGCCATGCAGCCAGTCAAGCCAGATACCACCTTCAAAGACCACAGTCAATGTGCCTCCCCTCGTTGATTTCCCTGTATGCTGTGTGGTGACGCTTCAGTGTCATTCCTTTGGTCCATTTATCTACTAGCTAAATGCATTGATATTGTTCACAGAGCATCAACTTTATGATTATGTACAAGTGTTCAGCAAATAACAGGAATTGCTTTTTCATTTTCTATATTTAGGAGGTTAGAACAACTCATAATAAATATGATGACCTTAGGTCAGACATTTCCTGTAAAGTAATGACCAGAACTTCTGCAGCCTACTATTAATTATGATCCAAGAGCACTCAGCCATTGCTTTAAAAATAATAAAAAAAATAAAGAATACAACAAATGATGCTTTGGTTGTTATGTAACAGTGTGGTGGGTGTTAAAAAGGTAATTTTGTTGGCCTATGACTATTTCCCGTAACTTCACTCACAAGAGCAGGTGAACTCATTTTCCGGTAGGTCGCAAATGTACCAGCTTAGGCTTTATTACCCACTTAAACTTTAATAAAGTCTCAAGAAGGTTATCAGTCTGTTAACTTTCTATGGTTATGTCATTGAAAATCTATGAGGTGACCATTCCGTTTTTTAAGCAAATGAAGAAAGATTGGGTCCAGGAATATTGTGAAGTATTTTTTTCTGCATTATTTTTCTTCTTCCTCCTTCTCTCTCTTTAAAAATTTTAAAATTTATTTTAAAGACCCGCTCCCCACCTTCCTCCTTCTCTTGTCATTCTGGGCAGGCCTTGACTTATGAAAGATTTTCAATCCTGCTTCTTTCTTTTCTTTTGTAAGTTACAATAGTTAGGTCGGTCAAATGTTTGCCTTTGTGTGTGTGTGTGTGTAATATTTCTATGAATAAAAATCATTAAAGAAGTACCCTGGGATATATTAAAACATCCTTAACACAATACAATAATACTTAATAATAATGTTTTGATGTGCATTGCAAAGTACCATCCCTTGTGACTACAATCCATTTCCTCTCATTTTTAGTAGGCAACACAGGGCTGGCCCTTCAGTACAGGCTGCAGCCAAGTCAGACCTTGGTGACCTGGAGACTGCCTACATACCTGAAGGGATTTGTAGGACGTTTTTGTGGGTCTTGAAACAAACTTTTCTTAAACTTCTTAAATTTTGAGAAGGAAGAAGTGTTTTCCCTCCCTCTATCCCTCCTTTCTTGTTTTATCCACTTGGAATGTTTCACTCCTGTGATGTAAGCCATTGGTTAATTTTATTAGATTAGAAGCATTCAACTTTGGACTTAGCTGTTCAGCTTGACAATTGTATTATTTCTGGCAGGATATATGTATAATTTCAAACAACTGTATCAGGGAACAAGGCAATGTATCTGTTCTTTCCAATGGCCAAACCATTTGGCTGCTTCTTAGAATTTTCATATTTTATTTGCCTTATAGAACACCTGATGAAGTGACTACTAATATAGATGCTTATTTTGGGAAAAAATGTAATGTACATTAGATGTTGAAGTGAACATTTTAAGAATGGTATTAGGCAAATAAACTATAATAGTGGTAAGGTTATTAATTCTATCATCAAAGGGGAATTTTTTATTTTTTGTCAACAGCAAACTTTGTTCCATTTTATCACTGGGGGGAAAAATGTGCTTCCAGCGCTAGTTCAAACCTTTATTTTTAGGTAAAGCGTGGAAGATTTTAGAAAAAACATATTTCAGAAAGTATATAGCATGTAGCTGAGAACTGCTAGTGTGGGGGTCGGGTGACAGTTCCCATGGGAATTCTCCACGTCTTGTGACCATTGTTGTTCTGGACTATCTTTTCAGGGGTGTTTGCCGAGCAAACAGCTTTAGAAGCTAGGAACAGTTCTGCCTTTGAGGCACAGGGGAGATTTTTTCCTTGATCCAAATAGATTCTGTGCAGAGAGGTTAGCAGGTTTGTGTGCAGCTCTCTATAAAATTGGGGATTTCCTAAATTTGGGATTCTTCCGGTGTGACACAGACACTGTGAGTACAGCACCCCCCGTGAGTGAGAGAGTCTGTGACTGGGACGTCAGCGTTTATGGAATTGTGACAGGCGAACAGGGGAGTTTGACAGCCAGATAGAGTTCTCAGTCCCTTCACAGTGCTTGATTTTTTTTTTTTTATCACATGTAGCTAAACATTAGAACACCAGGCCTTCCTTTTAAAAAAGAGAAAAAAAAGGAATACAACTGCCTTATAAATTGCACTTATTTCTCAAACTAAATGCACTGGGAATGAAGCATTCATATATACTATTTGCCGTATAAAACTTCAACTTATGGCAGCATTTATTGCAGAGACAAGAGTATGAATATGAAATTAATTTTACTTGCATAAACTCACACTGCTTCAAATGCTAAGCAGTACTGATAGTTCGAGGCTTGATGTGTCCATGGTGTGTGGTTCTGTGCAGTTTAAGTGTTTGGCCCTCAAAGGAGCAGCAGGTGGCACTTATATCTGAGTTCTAGCAAATGAATAAAACACATGCAAGAGATTTAATAGATCAAGATGCCTGGTAACTGTGATCTTAATTTTTTTCCCCTTTGGTGTTGTGTTCCTTCTTCAGATGTGGCGCAACTGATACGGGAATTGAGAATTGGGATTAGAAATGGGGCTACTTTTTGAAAAGCTACTAAAGACGTTGCATTGAATGCCCATGCTCAGCTTGGTGGCAAGTTTGCAGTCAATGAACCACAAATACCTGTTAATATAAGTGATGTATTCATCGCAAGTTTACCAAATTAATTTGGTGCGCCCTAGATAAAAGTGAAATGCTCAGGCAGGTGTTATGGATTGAATGACGTCTCTCCAAAACATATGCTGTAATTCCTAACCTCCATGCCTGTAGGTGTAATTCCACTTGGGGGCGGGCTGTCTCTGTTACGATGTTTATGACGAGGGCTTTATGTAGGTGGTATTTCAGTCAGTCTCTTTTGATATACAGACGCAATTAAAGAAGCAAGCTAGTAGAGATGGGACTAGACTGAAGCTGAGCCACGTGGAGATCTGCAAGAAACCAGGAGGCTAGCTGAAGGGACAGGGCCGTCCACAGAACCAACACAAAGAAAATCCCTCCTCCAGCGCTGACTCCTCACCTCTTAACCTGTGAATTTTCACACAATTTCTGTTTGCCGTGACCACCCACTTGTGGTATTTCTATTGTAGTAGTGCTAGACATAGAAGACAGCAGGCATATTGATAGATTTATATTGAGATAGAGCCTTAAATTTTATATAGGGTATTTTGCTTTTAGCTTTAGTAAAGAATAACTTTAGTTATATTTAAAGGAAAACTGCATTTTACTTTTATATATTTTTTAAGTGACAAGTTATTCTCAGCAACTAACTTCCAGATCTTTCATTTGTATATTCTACACGAGCAAGATAAACTTCTACCTTCAACTTTGGTGCTGTTAGGAAGTATTTCAATATGATAGCTACTGGCTGCTTCCTACTAATTTTCTCGGGAAAAAATAAGCAAATTTATAGGTGTTCCACAAGTTCCTCAAGGTGGTAATGTTTTATGGAATGAGTAGTTTAGATTTTGTAAAGTCCACATATACTTTAGATTTTTATGGAGTGTGTGTGTGTGTGGTGTGTGTGTGGTGTGTGCTGTGTGTGTGCGTGTGCTGTGTTTAGGTAGCCATCTGCACCATAATTTATGATGTCTTGTGCATTTTAATCAGCGTCTAGTTATGCACAGTCCTAGCCTTCCTGCTACCTAAATACTTAAAACAGCAAGAGCTGTGGGATATAGGGCATGTAGCTGGAAAACTACTTCCTGCTTTGCCTCCCTGTACCTGAGCAGATGATCTGCGAACCAAGGCCTCTCGGAGGCACAGCTGCTGAACTGCTGGAGTGCGGTTGGCAGCAGGAAGCAGGGACTGGGTCTGTGGCTGCCAAGGGGCCTGGCCTTCCTGCTGGTCAGCCTTGGGTGCTCTAGTTAGGGAGGGCAGCATGGCACCATTTTACCCATGGCTGTCTCTGAGTAGGCTTTCGGCGCTGGCGGAAAACGGGAGCTGGTGCTGCCATGTTGTTGCCATGCAGCCTCCTTGCCCGCAGGGTTTTAATTGCATTGTGTGGCTTTGGCACCATGGTCATTTTAACGGATAAGCATTCATTTTTCCCCCTTTGATGTGTAGTTTAGTCAGAAAAAACTGCAACTGAAATCCATTTCAAACAGAAATGCGTTGTGCCAGCTGCAGATTGAAGCCTGGCCTTGATTTGCAAATTTTCACAGATTCGGAGGATGTTCTGCCAGCGAGCCAGCGCAAAAGCTGGGATAGGGCCAAAACCAAGCTCCACTGAACACTTTCCATCCCAGCTTCTCAATGTACAGATCCAAGGAACTTTTTCCTTGAGAAGACACTGGTATATATGTTTTTTGAATAGCCTTATACACACATAAATCCAGAACCCTGGCATGGAGATAAGGCTTCTGGGCTTTAATTCTGAGTCATGGGTTTGTTATATGACTTTGCTGGATTAATGGGGCCTGGAAAGACCACAAGGCACTTGGGGATACCAATTTTCAAAATAAACTATTTTTTGAAGTATTATTAAGTCAAAAAGTATTGCTAAAATTAATAGTGGCCTTTCTTAAAAAAATCTAAAGGTGCAGGTATTACTTTTCAACAGATTCTCCATCTAGGTCTACATACTTTCTTTTCCTTTTTTAATCATTTTATTAGGGGCTCATACAGCTCTTATCATAATCCACACATACATCAGTTGTGTAAAGAACATTTGTACATTCATTGTCCTCATCATTCTCAAAACATTTGCTCTCCACCTAAGCCCCTGGTATCGGTTCCTCCTTTTCCCCCTCCCTCCTTACTCCCCTGTCCCTCATGAACCCTTGAAAATTTATAAATTATTATTTTGTCATGTCTTGCCTTGTCCAACGTCTCCCTTCACCCACTTTTCTGTTGTCTGTTCCCCAGGGAGGAGGTAATGTACACATCCTTGTAATCGGTTCTCCCTTTCCAACTCACCCTCCCAATGCCCTCCCTGTATCGCCACTCACACCACTGGTCCTGAAGGGATCATCCGCCCTGGATTCCCTGTGTTTCCACTTCCTATCTGTACCAGTGTACATCCTCTGGTCTAGCCGGATTTGTAAGGTAGAATTGGGATTATGATAGTGGGGGGTGGGTTGTGGGGGAAGCATTTAGGAACTAGAGGAAAGTTGTATGTTTCATTGTTGCTACATTGCACCCTGACTGGCTCGTCTCCTCCCTGAAACCCTTTGGTAAGGGGATGTCCAGTGGCCTAAACATGGACTTTGGGGCTCCACCCCGCACAACCCCCCCGTATTCATTATGATATAATTTTTTGTTCTGATGATGCCTGATACCTGATCCCTTTGACACCTAGTGATCACACAGGCTGGTGTGCTTCTTCCATGCGGGCTTTGGTTTTCCTCTCTGTAACCCATTCCTGAAAAATTCTGCACTCTTGCTTTACACCATGCCCAAATGGCAGATTTGCCATCCTCCAGGGACTCAGATGAATTTCCCTGTTGAACAAAAGGAAGCCTGAAGAGGCAAGCTCAGGCTGTTGGGTGAATGAGGTAAAGATTTCTCAGTAAATTCTCAAGGAATACCTTTGCCACCCTCGAAGAATGAGCGGGACGTTTTGCCTCCCAGGATTCTGCCCCTGCTCGAGACTAGCAAGGGTTGCTCTAGGGGAAATTCTTTGAGAAACCTTATGGCAGACGATGGCCCCTCTTTCCTCTGAAGAACAGCTGGCTGTTCGAATCCCTGACCTTTTGGTTAGCAACAATGAATGCCTCAATCAGTGTGCCAGCAAGTCTCCTTTTATTACGAACATACCACAGCTCATTAACGAAGCAAGAGTGCGTGGCATCAAGTAGCTTCGCGCTAGTTGTGTAGTGTGCATTTCTAAGTCAGTGATCGTTCAAGTTTCTCACATGCAAGCTACATGCTTTTCTTGGATCGTTCATACAGGATCAAGACTCACTTCTGACAGGGTAGGATGTATTCATTTATTTTTAATGAAAATATTTGTGTATAGCAGACATTAAAAGAAGTGTGTGCAGTTATGACATGTCCTATCCTATTAAATTCATTAAACACACCTTGAGTGTTGACACTACTATGTACTCTGGTCTTCAGAACAATCCTAGAAGGTATTGTCATTCCTTAGTGTGAGGAAATTGAGCCTCAGAAAGCTGAAGCTAGTTGCCTACAATGCAACTTCTAAGTGGTAAAGCAAAATTTAGGCTGCTTTCTTAGCTTCAAGTTCCACGTGTGTTCAACTCTACTTTCTTAAAACATGCTAAGGCATAACCTCAGCCTTCCTGTAGCTTGTATTCTGTGGCACTAGAGATACAAACAGAGAAAGTGACTGCTTAAATGTGAACTTTTGTACAATGGCTGTACATTGTAATGGAAGCATGGGAGCAATCAGTGCATGGAAGTCTTCAGGGTAGGGAGACAGTTGTAGGTCGAATGTGCAAGAACCATGCAAAGTAGAACAGGTGCTTTTGCGGAGGCATGGCACGATGTGGGGAGCACAGCTACAGCTCAAGGTGGGCATGGGGTAGGATAGCAGGAGAAAGCACATGGTAGAACTGAGCCTTCAGTGCTGGCCTCTGAAGGAAATTCTTCTGGGGAGAGGGAGGGCTGCCCACCTAGTTGGGATTGGGGCTGGTCCTTCAGACCTCTCTATTGGATCTACAGCTCAGAGAGAGGGACATATATGATCAGAGCACACAGGAGTAAACGGAGGGGGAGGAAAAGAATGGGGAGCACATCCTGACCCACCAAGCCCCGAGGACAATATTCCTGCTCAGAGCAGCCAATGCACAGAGAGGAACATATGGCCGGGCCCACTATGACACACGACATCCCTCACTGACACATAGCTCTACGGGGGGCAACACTAGAGACACAGTGTGGGAATTGTGCCCAACCTGACCCCACCACACCGAGGCAAAACACTAAGGGTGTGCAACAGAACAGCAAGGTGAGCAGAGCAAGGAAGTCCAGAGGGGGTACCAAAACAAAGACCTTGAACTATTTATAGGCTTTTGTCTTTTTGGTCATTGGGTTTTTTGTTGTTCTTATTTTTTGTGCATATTATCTCTATAGGTCTATCTAGATAAGATAGGTGGGATGAACAATCCGGAGGAGAAAACAACAGGATCCAGGGTTCCGGTGGGGTGGGGGTGGGACATGGGAAAGGAGGAGGTGGGGGAAAGGAAGTGGGTGTTAACAAACCAAGGACAAGGGAACAACAAGTGATCAAAAATCAATGGCAAGGAAAGTGTAGGCGGCCTGGTAGGGCTTGATCAAAGGCAATGTAACCCAGAGGAATTACTGAAACCCAAATGAAGGCTGAGCATGATAGTTGGACAAGTGGAAAGTAAAGGAAATAGAGGAAAGAGCTAGAAGGCAAAGGGCATTTATAAAGGTCTCAATAAAAGCATGTACATATATAAATATATTTCTATATGACAATGGGGAAATAAAGTAAATTCTTCTGGGGGGAATGGCAGTTGTCCACGTAGCTGGTATGGGGGACCGAGCCCTCGGGCCCCTCTAATGGCTCCCGTCCTCTAGTTCTTAATGCTTCCTCCCCCCGTCCCTATCATGATCCAAATTCTGCCTTATAAATCTGGCTAGACCAGAGGATGTACACTGGTAACTGGAAACACAGGGAATTCAGAATAGATAAACCCCTCAGGTCTAATAATGAGAGTAGTGATATCAGGAGGGGAAGGGTAAGGTGGGGTAGAAAGGGTGGACGAATCATAAGGATCTACATATAACCTCCTCCCTGGGGGATGGGCAACAGAAAAGTGGGTAAAGGGAGATGTTGGAGAGTGTAAGACATGAAAAAAAATTATCAAAGGTTCATGAGGGAGGGGGATGGGGAAGGAGAAAAAGAAAATGAGCTGATATCAAGGACTCAAGTAGAAAGCAAATGTTTTGAGAATGATGATGGCAACAAATGTGCAAATGTGCTTGACACGATGGTTGTATGTATGGATTGTGATAAGAATTGTTAGAGCCCCAAATAAAATGATTTTAAAGGGGGAATAAAAATAAAGGACGTGAGGCATGGACAAGAACGAGGAGGACGGGGTTTTCCTGCTAATGAGTGTGAGCTTTTCCATATAGGTAATTTGTAGTGATTATAGGACTTTTATCAGGGGGGAAACAGGAGAATCAGTACTGCACAGTGACACCAATATCCTTTAACCAAAGCCCATAAATAATGCGTCTGCAATGGAATAACCTGGACTTATTCTTACTGTAGAGTATGTTAGAAAAAGTTAAGATATGATTTGGTGATTCAGGGTAGGTCAAAGGAACCAGAGTTTCACCATGGATTTGATGTTATCAGGAACCAGAGGTAATTCTGTAATTTGGTAATTTTATAAATTGGATTTAGTAGGAGTGCTGAAAGAAATCTGACACTGTGATTGGTCTCAGAAAAAGCAGAAATTATTCATATTAGCTGGGAGAGGGTGTGGTTGGCATTTTTTAACGGAGTACACGATACATCTGTTTTTTTATATGCTTAGGCAGGATTATGAAGTAGACTTGGCTTTGCTCTCCCTTCATCAAAGTCATAGTGACCTTGGGTGATGTTGGTGTTCCCTGGGACTGTTTGTGCCCACAGGACAACACTGCAGCTGTGCTGTGAGGGCCAGTCCGGGGTGTCTCTTCAGCCAGATTTTAGTGGTGCAAGCTATGTATTCAGACTCCACTGTCTTAGCTGAGTGAGCTTTGGCAAGCTATTTAGACTCATTATGCCTCCGTTTCCTTTTCTGAAAATAGGATTAGTTCATGGAGTTATGATGGAATATATGGGATGATAATATATGTAGTTAGAATCATGTCTGGGAGATAGTAAAATTTCAGTAATTATAATCGTTTCTATTATTTTGGAAATATTACTCCATCAGAATTGGAACCAAAGGCATGAGGAAGGAAATGCTTAGGCGAGCTGGTTGACTGCTCGGCCACGGTGCTAGAAGTAGGCTCTGAGAGAGGCAATCCAAACGGACGTTAGACAAGACTCGGCCTCAGATGGTGGCGCGAAGACAAGAAGAGGCTATACGACAGTCTCCCTATGTTTATCCCCGAATGTGCGGTGGGAGGTGAGATTCTCACAATAGATCTGGAACACAGGAATCGCAAGGAAGATTAAAGGGCAAGAATGATAGCCAGCTGGAGATGTTCAGCAGCTGCTGGTGATACATAACCGAAACTCAGGGACAGGCCAGGCGCGCTAACCACTGTGCTTTCTGCTGTCTTAGAGAGGGCCTAACTGTCCACAGGTGAGAAGTGCCACTCATTTCATCCTTGCCCCCCTCCCCCCTTTGCTCTCTGCAGGTCTGAGGGAGGAGGTTTCCATGATCTCATATATAATACCAAACAATCAGCAGACTGTCAAAAATGATGGATTTGCTTTTTGTCAACAAAATGGAACATTCTTTTTTTAAAAAAAAATCATTTTATTGGGGCTCATACAACTCTTATCACAATCCACACATACATCAATTGTGCAAAGCACACTTATACACTCATTGCCCTCATCATTCTCAACATTTGCTTTCCGCTTGGGTTCCTAGAATCAGTTCCTCATTTTCCTTTTTCTCCTTCTCTTTCCCTTCCCCCGCTTCCCCCACCTTCATGAACCCTTAATAATATATAAATTATTGTTTTATTTTATCTTACACTGCCTGGTGTCTCCCTTCACCCACTTTTCTGTTGCCCATCGCCCAGAGAGGAGGTTATATGTAGATCCCTGTGATTGGTTCCCCCTTTCTACCCCCTTTTCTCCTAGTATCGCCTCTCTCACCCTTGGTCCTGAGGGGTTAATCTGTCCTGGATTTCCTGTGTTTCCAGTTCCCATCTGTACCGCTGTGCATCCTTTGGTCTAACCAGGTTTGCAAGGTAGAATTGGGATCATGATAGTTGGGGGGAGGAAGCGTTTAAGAACTAGAGGAAGGTTGTGAGTTTCATTGTTGCTACATTGAACCCTGAGTGACTCGTCTCCTCCCCACTACCCCTCTGCAAGGGATGCAAAACAGAACATTCTTATGCCAAGAAAATCTTGTCTGGGGCTTTTAACTTTGAATAATTCTGCATGATACTTTCACAAATGCTTAGATGGAAAAACATAAGGTGTTCTTCTAGATAGTTCCTTAGATAATTTTATATATCTGTCTACACATCTGTCCTTCCATCCATCTATGGCCATCAGGTTTGCTGAGTAATGGACCGTATTACTTTGGTTCTTAATAAGGTTGCTTCTACAAACCATGATTTGGCAGGGTGCAACCAATTTTTACTGAGAGATGTTATAAGGAACTGGCAAGGAACCATGGTTTATTTTTTAATTCACTTTTGGTTTTGTGAATAATCTGGTTCTCGATAGTGTACTAGGTAGACTACATGAGGACTCTGGGAGAAAAGTAACTTCCAGTGATCAATGACAGGAAGTGCTCTACTTCTCTTGAATATTCACCGCCCCCCTCCCTTGATGGTGAATTATGTAGCTGCTGTTATTTCCTTCTTTGAGTTAGTCACTGGGAAACTCAGAGGAAAGCATATGGTTCTGAATGAAGTATCTGTTACCAATAACAGTAATTATAGTGCTAATCAAAATTCTGGCTTTATTCTCTCCTCTTTTTACTTCCTGTTACACACCTTTTCTCAGTTCTCTTTAGTCTCATTACTCGAGTAAGGTACTCGGAAGATGGTAAGGCGCTTACATTCTTGTTTGTCCTATAAATACCTGAGTGTGTATGTGTACCTACACGACAGTTTTGTTGCTACTTATAGGTGTTGTGTGTTCCACGTGACAGAGTAGAGCTGTCTCGTAGGCTCAATCTGTATGGAAGCAGATATCTGGCGTTTTCTTCCGTGGAGCCACTGTGGGGACCGGGGAGTATTGCATGCTACAGATATTTTCGTTGGAAGCTAAGCTGGAAACCATTGTGCCACCAGGGCTCCTTTGCACAGGCTTACACACATGTCATTGTAAAAGCACTAACAAGGACCTGACAAACCGTCTCTTTATTCCACTGAAATGGGCTCTTTTGTGTGGCATATGTAAGAAACATCCTAATTTCATAAGATGGGAGTTTTATCTTTATTACAAAGATATATATATATATATTAAAGAATAATGGAAGCAGGGTAAGAGGTTTTCTAGAGTTAAAAGGAACCAGAGGCAAATACTACTATAGACACCATCGTGCAATCGTGGAGATCTACAAGTACATGCTTGTGTAGACACAAAGGCTGAACAGCTATGGGAGGTGGAGGGGGAAGTAAGCCCATGTACATACAGAGATTTGACAGAGGTTATTTGTATATGTGATTTTACCTTGAATTCAATGACAGAAATGAATGTGGCTGAGTGTACAGGGGATCAAGCTATCAAAACTTTTTAGACATAACCAAACAACCTCAGGGAATGGACCTGCTCTCTCAAGAAGGTAGTCTTGGGAGATACCATGGTCAATTGGCATGACAAAGACAATGTTCTACATCCTACTAAGGTGAGTAGTGACTGGGGTCATAAACACTATCAGCATCCATCTAAGGTGCAAATCTTGGGGTCTCCTCACCTGAGGAAAGAAGAGTGATGAAAATCAAGAGAAACCATTAGTCCAATGGACTAACGAACCATGCAGACATCAGTCACTATAATTCTGAGAGCAGAAGAACTAGATGTTGCCCACCACCACTGCCAACTGCCCTGAAAAGGATTATGTTCGGTCCTGGATGGAGCAGGAGAAAAATGTCGAACAAAACTAAAAATCATAAAAAAAGATCAGGCTTTCTAATGGTTGGATGGATACAGGTGGAACCCCCGTGATTATGGCCCTTAGTCCTTCTGTGTGTTTTGAACTGAACTCCTTTGTTAGAATCATCAACCATTTAAGAGCAACAGGAAATACTCAAGGCAAAGCTTAGCTGACGGGGAATGAAGAGGAATGGAAATAGGACACACAGGAAGGCAATGGTGTACGTGAGAGTACCTTGGGGGGAATTGCAACAAAGTGTGTAAGAATTGAGTATAAAACTGATTTCTGCTGTAAATCTCCATCTCATGAACAGTAAAAAAGTATTTTAAAATGCTATATGCAAGAAAAATGAGTTAGCTGTGTAACTCATGTGTAGATTGTGTTAGGAAAAGCTATGGATTTGAAATCAGAAGGATTTCATCCTTCTTGGTCTTTTAATAGCTGTGTGGCCTTACACAGCTACTTAATCTGTGTGAGCTTTGAATTTCTCGGTAGAATGAGAATAAAAATATCTGTTCTACCTACTTTTCCTTTATTGCAAAGATTACACTGGATAATGCATAATCCTCTGTAAACTGCAAAGAGCTAGAGGTAATATTGTTATCCAAGTTTTGATTTTCACTTCTTAGAAGAGTATCTGTCACAGCGTTAGAACAGGAGCCACCAACTTAACACCAATGTGAACGATCAGGGGTCAAGAAAACGAATCCTGTGATTCTCTGCCTTTTTCTCATCATCGATGGAGGCATTAGTAAAAGAAGTACTTCTCTCAATATTAGAATAGAAAACTCACTGCAACATCAGGGGTAACAGCAAGTAGCAGAGAAACAATACTTAGAAGAACCATCTGCCCTGTTCTGTAGGAGTTCCTGGGTAAAGCAAATAGTTAATGATCTTGGCTGCCAACCACAAGGTTGGCAGTGAAGGTCCACCAAGTAACACCCCCGATGAAAGGGCTAGCAATCTACCCTTGAAATAAACTTGTGGGACATCATTCCACTATAGCACACACAGGGAGGCTTGCCGTGAGAGGGAGTCAACTCAGTGGAAGATCGTTGATGCGTGTTTCTGTATGTCCTGTACAAGGAGCGCAAGTGGGGCCGGTAGGTAAGCATTGGACTGCTAACTTCCAGCTTCTCAGTTCAAACCCACCAGCCAAAGACAGCTGAGGTCATCTTGTCGCATAAACACACACACAATCTTGGAAACTGACTGGAGGATGACTGTGAGTCTAAGTCAGCACAGTGGCAGGAGGTGGGTTAATGTCAGATACAGCCAGCAGCCACGAGTCAGTGACTCCTCGTGGTTACCAGGCATACATGGGAATGGTTTTGTTTTTAAAGAGAAGGCAGAAAAAAAAACCTTTAAAAAAGTCTTCCCAATATAGTTTTTGGTAATTAATTCAAAATTTTAAAAATACATATATTGGTGAACACTGTTCAGGGAGGACAGGATAAGTTGTGGTTACTAGGTCATGACCTCAGTTACAGAAAGTATTTCTGAAATTCGGCTCATGTGTGAGGCAACACGGACCCAAAAAGGAATAAATTTTTAAGTTCTTTGTAGAAAGCAAACGCACATCTATTTTTTAAGTGTTACAAAGCATTTCTCTGGTGAATATTCATTAAATTCTATACATGGTGTTCTAAAAATATTCAAATTTGTTTCTAAAAGGCACTTTTTACTATGAATGCATTACAAAGGTATATTTTTAAATGCACAATTAATATATTCATGCAGCATACAAAGGAAGCAGTATTTATAAATAATTATTTGTGAATAATGTACAGTTTTGTTAGGTGTTGCTGTCTTCTGCCTAGTTGTGGTAACATGCTGATATCAAACAACAGGTATTCCTAGGGACTGTATTCCAGGAACATCAAAGGACTGTTGGCTGCTTATCTTATTATAGTAGGTCCCCGGGGTAAGATATCAAAAAATGAAATTGAGAAACTAGCACATTACCCAGATTATATATAAATATATGAACACCAGATAATAGACTAATTTCCACCATGTATTAGACTTGTTATCACTACTTTAGAATTAAAAGGGATATCTGAAAACGTCAGTAATCACCATATGATAAATTATAAATGAGCTTTTGAGCTTGAATTTATCAGGTATGTCTCAAAAAAAAAAAGTAGATCAAGATTTTCTGTAATCGCCACACACTAAGCTGGGAGTGAGTTTTAAAAACCTGTTGCCCTTGAGTTGATTCCGACTCACATGACCCGTTAGGACAGAGTAGAATTGCACCTTTGTGTCTCCAATCCTGTGCTCTTTATGGAAGCTGATTGCCACATCTCTCCTGCAAAGAAGCTGATGGATTCTGTGTTTCGGTCACCACCTGAGAGCATTAACCTGTGTCCCTAGCACTCCTTTAAGTGAGCTCTAGGACCTGGGTTCTCCAGGGCTGGTACCATCAGCAATGGATGCTGGAAATACACGAGCACTGTTTGGAGCCCTTGCCGACCTAGTGCTAATCTTTGCCTCCTAACAAATTAGCCATTGTCAGTTTCTCAGGTTTCATTTTTAATCTTTAAAAGGATGGCGTAAATGAAGATTTTCAGAGTTCTATTCTTACAATTATATTTGTCTGTGAAAATATTACCACTTGTGTTTCCCCATGCTCTAGGAGAAGGGAAAAAGAAATTCGGTTACAAAAATGTTTCTATAGAAAGCATAGTACTTACAGTGAGGAAGGTCACCACCAGTTGTAAGAGAACATACTGAAATTGAAACACAAAGATCAGAGATGATGTAACGAGATCAATTAGAGCCTATGGAGCCGTGCTTTCCAGCCTAGAGGAGGAGGAGGGCAGAGAGTAGCTTGTTAGAGTCATCTGGTGAGAAGCAGAATTTTTCGCATTAAAAACACACACCGCTCCTGTCGACTCTTTATGTTGGGTTTGAATAAGGTTGAAAACCATTTGTAATGAATATTGTATGAATTGCTAGAACAAAACAACAACTTACTTGCTGTCGGTTCTGAAGGCACTGTGCTCATACAAACTACAAACAGGTTTGTTCCAGGTGATCCCAAACCCATCCTATTGCCCAGGTACACAAATAAATAACTGAGCTATCTGTCAAAATCTGACCCAAAGGAAACCATTTTAAAATAATTGACTATGATGGCTAATAGCATGACATGGGTCAAAAAAGTGTACTGGGCCAATCACATTGCTTCATCGTAAATTTTAAATAAGCCACATGGAGTTGCAGCTAAAAGGCGTCATGGTGTTGAGAGAGGTTGGGTTTGTTATGATGGGTATTCTGCAAGAAAAAAGTTATCAGAAAAACATAAACACAGAAAAATGAGGGTGGTGGGGAGTCTGGTTGACAGAGGATGAGAGAATAGACAGAGTGGGCGAGTCACACTGGCGGCAGGGTATTTACCGCAGACCCCATGACTCATCTCTGCCACTGATTTTGTTTTTCCCAGATCACACATTGCCCATAGTCATTTTACCAGTCTTTGGTACAAAAAATAAACAAAGAAATTTTCACACCTATTTTTATGTTGACTTCACAACATCACATTGTTATAAAAATGGTTTAATTCCAATTTAAATGTTATCTTTTTCCATTTAAGCCTGTTTATCCAGTTTTATTTGCACATAGTCACCATTTTTTCTCCGAACTATTTTTTTTACATAATTTCAAGTACTGTCCACTAAAGAGATTTAGACTTCATCTTGAGAGATTTATATATCTGTATGTTTCTACTCAAATCTCAGGGGGAAAATAGGAAAGAAAGCCTGTAAAACAAATGAACATTTCTGTTGATCAAATAACTTTTGTGAAGAAAGAAAACAAGGGTGATTTTGTTTTTGTAAACAGAATTTTGTATTTTTAAGAGTAGAGTAACTATGCTAATAAGAAAAGTACAGCAATCAACAATCCTTTTTTGCTGGAGAGGAAAAAGTAATAGAGAAGAATGTTTTACTTATATCACTTGTAGTGCCTTTCGCACTGTTTTGGATGGGTCCAAACTTGGGGATGAAGTAAAAGATACTCGACTTTTAAAATTTAGTGGGATCTAGAATGCGAACAGGCATTGGTAAAAACATGGTCAAAGCATTGGAATGGCAAGTCTCAGAAGAGGCCTGATGTTGTTACATGAAATGAGGCCAGTTTTGACTCAGAGCAACGGTTTGTACAACAGAACGGCACACTACCGGGTCCTGCTCCAGCCTCACCGCCGTTCCTTTGTGTGCCCATTGTTGCCAGCCACTGTGCCAATCCATCTTATTGAGGGCTTTATTTAATTTATTTATGCATCTCTACTGAGTAGGATGCCCTGTGGCAGGATCTTGTCTTTCCTGATAACATAACCAAAATACTTGAGACGAAGTCTGACCATCCCTGCCTCTAAAGAGCACTCTGGCTGTGCTTCTTCCAAGGCAGATTTGTTTGTCCAGTAAGCAGTCCACGGTACCTTCAATATTCTTCCCCAGCACCACAATTCCAAAGTGCAGATTCTTCTTCAGTCTTCCTTATTCATTGTTCAACATTCACATGCCTATGAAGCAAATGAAGAAGATCATGGCATGGCGCTGGGGCACCTTATTCTTCAAAATAGCAGCCTTGCTTTTCACACTTTAAATAGAACTTGAGCTGCGTATTTACTCAATGCAATGTGGCATTTGATCTCTTGACTAAGCTGCCCTCAATGTTGATTATGGATCCAAGCAAGATGAAACCCCTGGCAACTTCAATGTTCTTTTATCATGATGTTGCCTATTGGACTAGATGTGAGGATTTCTGTTTCCTTGACACCGAGTTGTAATGCATAGTGTAGGCTGCAGTCCTTGGACTTCATTTTCAGTATGCAAGGTTGTATCATCTGAATATCATAGGTGTTAATAAGCCTTTCTCCAATCCTGATGCCATATTCTTCTCCATACAATCCAGGGTCCTTAATTATTTGCTCAGTTTACAGATTGAACAAGTGAGGTGAGAAGACCCAACTCTTGACACACACCTTTCTTGATTTCAAATCATGTCATATACAAAGGGATACCCCCTAAAACCAGAATTGGGCTGGCAGAGCTTTCTTAGTATGTGTTTTCCCCACTGGGCAAGCATTGAGCAACTCTCTCTGAGTTAGTGTATCCAGTGGTGTCACCTGGGGAGGTTCTCTATGGTCTCAGTGGATTTTTTTCATAAAACCAGTTTCTCTCAAACCTCATTTCTTGTGATGGTTGATTTAAGTGAACAGCTTGTGGCTGTGAAGATTTGTTTCCTGCTCGGGAAAAATGACACAGAAACTGTTGCGATGTTGAACACAGCTTACAGGATAGCACTATGGGAAAAACTCAAGCGTATGAGTGTTTTCCTTGTTTCAAAAAAAAGGTGAAATGTCTATTGATGACAAAACTCATTCTGGACATCCATTAACCTCCCAAACAGATTGAAACATTGACTTGTAGTGCATTTGGAGTTCATTCCACCACGTCAGACTGTTAGTCAAGTCAATCTTTCTATTTAGAGCAGTGGTTCTCAACCTTCCTAACGCCACGGCCCTTTGATATAGTTCCTCATTATTTTTGTTGCTACTTCATAACTGTAATTTTGCTACTCTTATGAATCGGGCGAACCCTGTGAAAGGGTCATTCGACCTCCAAATGGGTCGCAACCCACAGTTTGAGAACCTCCGATGTCGAGGTTCTATAAGGATAAATGTAATTACTTTGAAATGAAGGATTATTTAGTGAAATTGAAAATATGACTGCCAGTTCTTTTTAATGGTACATTTTATTTGCCTTAACTACCGTATATACTTGAGTATAAGCTGACCTGATTAACAACTGAGGCACCTAATTTTACCACAAAAACTGCATAAAAAATGTGCTGAAAAATTTGGTTTATACACGAGTATATAACTAATTATTGTAACATGCATTTTGCCATTTACAGAATATTTGATTCTTGGTTATGGGACTACAGGCTCAATATTGGATGCAGTGCATACAAGAAAATAATTGTCTAGTTTTGGAGGGAGAAAATGTATTCTTGCTGACCATTAAAAACAAATGTCAGTCTGGGTGTCAAATTGTTCCTTGTTACTGATGAAAGCCATCTTTATTAATATTGTTATGTGAAGTGTATATGGATGTAATTTAAATAAAACCTTCCAACCTATTTTTTCTGGTTAACCTCCTGTTGAAAATTTCCTTTTTTTCTCCAGATAAATTGAAACTGACTCTATAGTTGGACAAGATATTCATGTGATTCTTTTAGACCCTATTAAAATGTAGATTCTGATTCAGTGTATGTGAGATGGATGTTGAAATTATCAGCAGTGGGTTGAACTGGAATTCCCGATGTAAACACCCTGATTTAGACCTCCACCCGATTGTTAGTTTGCTGTGCTCTGATGGCTGCGTGTTGCAGTGATCCTAGAAGCTATGCCTCTGGTCTTTCAAGTACCAACTGAGTCATCCGCAGTGAATAGGTTTAGCAGCGCTTGTAGACTAAGACAGAGTAGGAAGAAAGGCCCGATACAAACATTAACCAATGAAGACCTTAGTGATATGAACTGATCATTTTAAGACTAGTTTGATTTGAACTGGTCGAGTTATGGAATAGAACAGCACTTCTGGTCAAGTAGAAGACCACTAGAGTATCTAAGGAACAATTTGGCTGTACTTCTTTGAATACATATTTATTTGTTCTTCTCACAGTCCACAATACTTTCAGTATTCTTCTCCAACATATTAATTAAAATGCATCAATTCTTCTATCTCCTTTATTCATTGTCGAATTTTCACTTGCATATGAGGAAATTGAAAACACCAGGGCCTGGTCAGGCACACCTTAGTCTTCAAAGTGACCTGCTTGCTCTTCGACACCTTAAAGTAGTTTTGTGTGGCAGATTTGCCTAATGAAATACTTCACTAAATTTCCTGGTTACTAAACAGAAGGCAGCTATACCAAGATTATTGAACAGTCAGTAGGCTGACAATCATTGTCTTACCACATCAATGCCCCATATGCTATAGGAAGATATATATTATTCTAGCAAACCTGTGACTGACATTCTCAGTGAGTATTATTTTAAGTTTTCCCTGGCAGCCAACTCCCATTGTTTGTATAAGTAGCGTCCAGCCATGAAACGATTGATTCTGTACAAGCGAATAATTCAGGTCCTGCGATAGGGAGTTAGTCTACATTGGACCGATATCTCTATTTAAAAAAAATTAGGTACCAGGGGCTAATCAATGACAATATTAACAGAAGATCTTTTTGCCTCAAGGAGGTGATCAATAAGACTCTCTAACATAAATTGACAATGCGGTCTCTAAAGGGAGCCAAATGCAGATAAAAATCCATACATCCAGAAATAGATTTTGGGTTCATACGATATCCTATAGAGAACAATTAGTGCTTACATCATGGCCCTGCTTGATAGGGAACCGAGGATATATGAATGCTATATCAAAGTGTGGTGAAGAAATTAGATGGTGCTTTACTATCAGAAAAAAGATAACATCAGAAGTCTTAAAGGATTGTTTCCAAATAAGCAGCCATCTAAGTGAGATGTCAACTAAATCCACTTAGAAGTACACCAATATCAGTGACCACCAAAGGATTATAAACCATATCATCTGAAGCCAAAGGAGGTCAACAATATCAGAACCTAAATTGTGAGACATTAGTTTGCAGAAGGCTATGAGTGATGGGGGGCGCCCAAGATACGTTTGTGAGTTCTACATAGGAAATAAGTCTTCCTTGATTCCCTAGATCCATAATTGAGGGATGGGACGAAACTGGTTGCCAAACCAAGTGCATGGCAAGATGACTCTAGGGAGATCAAAATGATAACCTAACTTGAGCAGTGAAAACCTTGGCAGCTGATTTCCCCTCTGTTAAGCCTGATCTGGTTTTCATCATTTTCTGTAGTTTCTTTCTTTTTTTCATTACGGGGTTTATCTTCGATGTATTTTATCATTGAGGGTAAGCTCCTGTGATGAATGTTGGGCCTGATCTGGTTTTCAATATTTTCTGTGTTGTGTGTGCGTCTGTGTTTTTATACTGGGTTTTATTTTAGATGCAATTTGTCTTTGGGGGTAATTATCTTGAATTTTTGTTACATTTTTCTGTTGATCAGATCCAGGAATGATGAACCTATAGAGACAGCAGGCAGAATAAGGGTTTCTGGGAGTATGATTGAGGGTGATGGGAGAAGAGAGAGAGATGATGTCAGAGTTCAAGAAGGAAGCGAATGTTTTGAACCTGATTGTGGTAGCAGTTGTACAATATTGCGCCATGTGATTGAACTATGGGATGACAATATATTAGCCCCCAATAAAATGGTTTTTTGGGGAAAAAACCAACAAAATAAAATTTTTGCAAACACTGATCTTTCCCCTGTTTATTGTGATGTTACCCATTGGTCCAGTTGTGAGTATTTTTGTTTTCTTTGCATTGAATTGCAACCTATACTAAAAAGCGACTGTCCTTCATCTTAATCAGCAAATTCTT